>NC_091462.1:93976911-94329411 GCF_027789765.1 Dendropsophus ebraccatus | reverse complement strand
ACATACCCTTCTCTGTTCCTTTCTTCCTTCGTAACCTTTCTTTACACCCGTACCTTCTCATAGATTTGTAAAAGTGCAAAGGAATTAGAACTAACTGATCACAACCATGAGGAGAATGCTTGGGACTTGCCATGACTTGGCCATATTTCAAGACTCTTTTTTAGTGCGTCGGAATTTCACTCACAGGGTACCTACCTATAGGTGGCACTAGAGAGATGAGTAACTACCTTCTGGAGGAGAGCAAATTTGAATCCATGGAAGAAATCTGAGACATCCCTATACCGATAGGCATCTGCTGTGGATGTATCAGTTAGCCCTATTCACCACCTTGTGTGGAATCCATGCAGCTTTCATGCAGATTCTAGTGTGAAATCCATGCTGGAATCCATGTGAAGGAAGTTTCTTGTGTACAAGGTGTAAGACTATTTACACCAGCTGGATCTCGTATAGGTCTCGTATAAGGAACACAGTGTAAACACTATGACGATGATACCGGTATCATTAAAGAAGAAGCATCTTCTAGAAAAGAACTCAAACTTGATCAAATTGTTTGCTAAGAATGTAATTTAAAAAAAAATTCTTTAGCAGTTATACGATTCTAAATATGTATATTCTGTATTTGCAGGTTGCTGTTGCACTCTTCCATTTTGCCTTCTTTTATGAGTCATATTTCAAGGCTTTTTATATAGTCAGACATAAGCTACATAAAAAGACTTCCGTTACTGCCGCGATGTAATTGACTTCAACACAATGCATTGAAGTCAATTGAATGACGGAGGTTCAATGCACCCAGTGTATAAAATAACTGATGTCTGTGCAGACCACAAAATAATGATCATGACAATTATTTTCGGTTCTTCGTTTTTCACTGTCCTTTCACCGTTTTTACTTTTAAATTGACTTTTCAATTAAAGACACACCCAAAGGCCAATCAGTCCACCTAGACTAGGATAATGTACCAACAGCCATCACTGCACTGAAGGGCAACCAAACAGCGAAATAATGGACGTCATTTTGAACTCAAAATGACAGATGTCATTTAACAAAAAAAAAAAGGAGAGGAAAAAACGTAGTGGGAACACAGCCATGGACTTACAACATGGGTTTTCAAACTGCGGCCCTCCAGCTGTTGCGAAACCACAACTCCCATCATGCCTGGATAGCTAAAGCTTTGAATTTGGCTGTCCAGGCATGATGGGAAATGTAGTTTTGCAACAGCTGGAGGGCTGCAGTTTGGAGACCCATGACTTACAGGGTAACTACCTATAGATGGCACTAAAGAGAACCATCTTCTAGAGGAGAGCTAGTTTGAATACTTTTTAAGTAGAGTCAATATGATTGTGGGCTAATTAAAAATTCATATTTATACCCCTATACAAAAACAAGGCAAAAATACAGACGTAATTCGATCATTTTGGTAATCCTCATAATCAACATTATGTGAACATAGCCTGAAAGTTAGAAGGTTAGAAAAACCATTTTTTTTCCCAGGATTTGCATTTGGTCTCAGGAACATGAACAACAGCTATGAACAATATACTAAAGACAGATAAAACAATAGATAGATAAAAGATAGATAGATATAGATAGATAGATAGATAGATAGATAGATAGATAGAAAGAAGATAGATAGGAGATAGATAGATAGATAGATAGATAGATGATAGATGGATAGATAGATAGATAGGAGATAGATAGATAATAGATAGATAGATGATAGATAGATTGATAGACTTAAAAAACAAGTAGACCCGGGTTGATTGGCTCCACAACTACCTGCTCTCTAGCAGGATGGCCGCCATATGTAACCCTAAATACCCCCTTATGACATATTGCGCCACTGCATCGCCAAGTACAAGAAGTCACTTTAGATTTATCAATTTAAAAATCCTATTCAAAGCAATGAGCTTTTTTCATTGGCAGCTTCCCTAATTTGTCCCACTCCAATTAGGAGACTATACATTAGCGCAGGCTTCCAAATTCTAGTAAACCATTTACTTTAACTGTTTCAAAAGTAAATAGCTTCAAAGTCATTCAATTACTCCCCGTATTGCTTACTGATGCAAATGACACAACATCAACATATCTTAATATACTGGTGCCAAGTGCTGCCTACCCTGCACAGAACATTTAGCAGATTTCTGGATACTTTTCTTAATACACAGTCACACATGGTCACACCATCCAGCTACAATGGACTCACAAGTGTCCATATATCCCATGTATTGCAGACTGAAACTAGAATGAAAAATAGAATTAAAAAAAAAAAAAAAAAAAAAAAAAATATATATATATATAATATATATATATATATATATATATATATATATATATATATATATATATACCCCAATAAAGATTTATTCGCATATTATTCATGGAGAAACTGACCACAATGTGTGAATAAACACAGGCAGTGCTATAAAGTAGCCATAGAAGGCTGGGTTCATGCTGCGTTTTTGCAGTCCATTGAATGGATCCATATTGAAATGGTTAATTTCAACGTACACAAAAACATGGTCAACTACATTTTTGTGTACTCTAATAAAATAAAAAAACAATCCATTTCAAACCTTTTTTTAAATAGTGGAAGTCAGTGGAAAAATGGATCCAAACAGATGCACACCACGGATACATCCATTTTTGCATCCGTTTTCCCCCCCGTAAAATGGATATGTTAACGGGACTGCAAAAATGCAGTGTGAACCCAACCTTATCTGGCCACTGTATAGAACTAACCCGCGATTTATAATTTTTTCAGCGCAAATATACGCCGAAAACCTACTCCACCTTTCAGGTGGCGTAGGTTTTCGGCTGTGCGCACCGACGCGCACAGGATTTATGTAGAGGCGGTCCGCCTCTACATAAATCTCCATAGCGCCGGAGATGCGGGGACATTTATAAGTCCGGCGTAAAAAGACGCCGGACTTAATAAATGTCCCCCTATGTGTATACACTCCAGCAGGGATTCTCTCCGCTGCAGCACAATGTAAGTTCAGTATTAATCACGGACGTTGTTGCAAATTGGCAACAACGGCTGTGGTTAATACTGAACTTACGTGTGTGAACATAGCTTAACACTGCTTCATAAATAGCCAATTGTCAATAGCTTAAAGGGAACCAGTCATCACTTTCATACTTCGTGAACCACAGGCAGCAAAAAACAGAGTTGGGCTACCTCATTACAATCATAAGGGGGGGGGGGGGGGTTGCGAGTCATTGGAGTGGTCCCTAATGGCCTTACCCCACCCTTCCAGCCTTGATTCATAGATTTTTCTCTATACAAAACACAGAGAGATCTATTAGTAAAGGTTCTATCTACCAGTAGAGGTTGCCGGGTGGTGAGAAGCCGCTGGGAATCATTTCAATGACTTGAAGCCCCATTCAAAAGGGAATACCAAAAGGGAATACCAACGTGTAATGCCATACAGATCTGCCACTCCATTCCCACTGGAAACTCTGGTCTAGAGATCGTTGGGATCTAGATGCATGCCTAAGAGTTGAGGTGAGGAATGGCAAGGCTTGACAGAAGGCTTAGCTGTCCATTTCTGTACAAGTAAATTTGTTGTAGAATGAATGGAGCCACGTCGTAAAGGGGTTTCCTCCCACTTAGGGGGGGGGGGGGGCAGCCCGCCTCCAGTGCTTCAGCCTCGGCCAGTGCCCTGGTATAGAGTTGCGCCGTGCATGGGAACCAGGCCGCAGTTCAAAAAAAGGATTGCGGCACCAGCGCCGTTCTATCCATTGTACATTCGCTTTAAGGTTAGGGCTTCTTGGCAATAATGACATTGGAGAGGTACCCTCAATTGTTCACCGTGGTTAGGAACGTCATGAGCGACTATTACAAATTTTCTAACTTTCCTTTTGTGATAGTCGCCCCAAGGAAAAAAGTGAAATCCCGTCATGACTGCAATTTCACACCAATTTTTGGAGGCCGAGCCTAAATGATGAATTCCACTCAATTGCATATGTATGATTTTCTTAGGAAACACTGTAATGTATTGAAAAATACTCCAGAATTGGGCAAATACTGTCTGTAACTTCCCGAATGATGACTCTGTAAGCTCTGTAAGCATTGCCTCCCAGTTATATTCCGTTACTCCAAATTGACCTTTAATCTGTGCGATCAGATTGATTGGACCTGATCACATCATGTAAAAAATATTTCTATTTTTATCACCACAAATACAGAGATCTGTATCAACTGCTACATACTACGCTTAGCACATTAAAGGATGTCAAAGCGGAAAATCCCATTATGGGAAATAGCAGGGTTTTCTATTAATATGACGAGAACAATTTTTATGTAAAACTGTCACATCCTGCAAAAAAAATTAAGCGTAAATGGTCAATATCAAAATCGTGCCAAAAATTGTGATAGGCTCCATCAGATGCCATATGACCTAGTACAGTGTCATATGCCAACATATACTTCAGCGTAGTTATTCTAGGTACAGTAGGTTGCACTTTCGGGTGCAACAAAATAACCGTAAATGTTTCTTTGACAATAGTGGACTACATTTGGTCTACTGGAATCAATGGACCCAGTGCTGTTGCCAGTGTGCCGCTCTGCTGGTATGCCAATACATATCACAAATGAAGGGTGTGATCAGATGTGAAAATAACCTATAGGCCCTTTTACATGGCCTAATTATTGGGTGAATGAGTATTTGTAGGAATGCATGTTCCCGATAACTGGTCCATGTATAATAGTCTTTTGTATGGCCAATAAAACCATCATTATTGAGCGCACATCGACCTCTATAATTAGGGGATGTGCGGATAACAATGTTGAAATTAAAGGCTGCATGAATGATCCAGTGTTCATTCATGAAGCCCGGCCATAAGATTAATCGAGTGGTGTGAAGGCTCAGTAAACAAGCGCCTATCAATGAGATCGACCCATTATCCTCTCCACCCGTCAGAACCTTTAAAAATGTTGGAAATAGAGATGTATCCAGTGCAACTAATGTCCAGTGTTAGGTTGGGTATGTGCAATATCTGGGCCCCATGTAGTAACTTGTTGAGGGACTTTTCTGCTATTTTCTACATCTTTCATCTGGTTAACCATCATGTACGGCCGATGGACAACTAAAAGTGTCCAAACACATTAGATGCATTAAATGAGTGTTGGCTCAAGCTGAACTTTTCGGCAGAACTGTCCGACCAACTAAAATGTAAGGAACTGTCCCATCACTTCTCCAAGAGAGATGTCAAGTGAGAAGAAGGTCAGGGCGATGAACGATCAATAAAAAACTTAGTTTGAAAAGTTTTTGTTGCTCTCTTAAAATAATTTTATATGTTGCACGTTTAATACTATGTAATTGTTGCAGGTAATGGGCCATCTTCCAATGTGTGCATAGTCAGAGAATCTGTAATTCTGTATCTCTTCTTGGCACGTCACAGTATAAATGGTCCTGTTTAAAAAATGGAGTGCCCCAAAATTGTACAATACTTTGTTATGTATGAAGAGAAGTTTAATCATTTTCTTCCTCCAAAATCTGATCAGAAATCCTATTGAAAGCCTGTCGACACAAAATTACATGGTTAATGGAAGCAGAAGATTTATGTATATATATACCTATACAGTGTCATATGTCCACCCCTGACTCTGACCGTATACCACAGGAACCCCTTGCATTCAATAGTACATACTGGCTAAGGGTCCCATTAACATACATTGGTCAGGGTAGGCAGCTGCTCTGGGGCCCATGAGGTCTGGGGGGCCCCTCTGCCCACCGTAACATCTGAGCATCCTCCTCATTGGCCATGGCCCCAAGCGTATCTCGGTGGACTCTAATTGCCCCCCCCCCCATTCTCTAGACGCACTTTACATTGTTGGCTATGGTGAACTGGGACACAGGCACATCCGAATGCGCCCGTATTTCAGTTCTAAAGAGATGAAGTAAGTTTATCCAGCTGGTACTGCAGTAATGGCCGAGATGAACTTCACTAACACTGGACGTTCTGTAACACGGCCGTGTCACAGAAAGCCCGGTGTCATACTGTGTGTGAACCCGGCCTAATGCAGTTTACAGGGTCCCTGTATACTGTGTTATACAGTATACAGGGAAACAACATTGCTCATATATACAGAGGGGCAACAACATGGCTCATTTATTATATATGAGCCCTGTTGTTGCCCCTCCGTTATATAGAGTATTAGTCATGTTGTTTCCCTGTATACTGCATAATACAGTATAATAATACTGTATAACTTGATAATACACAATTGTGCTATAAGTTAGATATATACATTGTATGTGGGAATGGACTGTAGTATTAAGCCATATATCAATCCATTTTCCACATGACTGGGTTAGGAATATCATACAGCAAAGTCTTACCATGGGACGTATAGGCCCTAATCACTAGTTATGGTAATGACATCATCTGCCAATACTTATCACATAGTGGATAGGCATTGGCTCTGTAGACCCCAGAGGCCTTTCTCCATATAGGACCTTTGACCTAAACCTCCTATTAAGTGTAAGTGTATAAGACAGAGACTGTCACTGGCCTAAAGGTCAATTATGATTCCCAATTACTACATGGAGAATTAGAATAGTATACAGGCTCATAAGAAAAAAAGGCTGCCATACAGGATACATCTTATGGATGATGAGAGAGTCCACCATACAGCTAACTGGATTGGTATTAAGGGGTTTGGTACATGAAGTGGACAGCTGGGTGGTTGTAGATGTGTTTCCTATAGGAAAAGATGCTACTATACTACACAGGAACCATGTTCACACGTTTTTTCAGCTCCATTTAAAATTACGTCTGTTATTTTGAGTCTAAAATAACAGACGTCATTTAGCTGTCAGGCTTCCCCTTAGTGCAATGACTGGTGTTTGTACATTATTCTAGTTTGGGGTTACTAATTGGCCTTTGGATGCGGCTTATTTGTCCATTGTATTTAATAGTAAAAACGGAGAAAGAACGGTGACAGAAGAAAAACTGTGTTTGAACAACTAATAAAAAGCGTCCACTGTTTGCAAAAGACGTCCGCCAAAAATGATCATGTTGATTAATTTGACGGCCGTTATTCAATGCATTGTGTGCATTGGACGTCGGTCTTCCCATTGACTTCAATGCATCGCCATTGCAGTCAGTTAAATCACAGCAAAAACTGACGTTTTTTTAAATATCAAAATTGGGCTCCTTTTCTCTATTTTTGTGAACATAGCCTATGGCAGCACATAGAGCTACACAACTGCCTATAGTTCCGTAGTACAGAATTGTAGGGGCTCAATGCATAGGGCTCTGTTCTTTTCAGAAGCCCCAGGACCGTATGTACTTGAACAGAGTATATGGCTCTAACCATTAGGAGATATGTAACTATATCTCAAATAATAGAATAATAGATAATACCCATATGGTTGCCTCATTTATGAAAAATAACTAGCGAAAAACCAGTTGCCTTGTCTACTGCAACCAATCAGAGCTCAGCTTCTATCTCATAAAGGGGATGTCTGGGACCCCTTTTTTTGGGCAATGCCCGAGGAGGGAGTAGATGAAAACATTTATATTTACTAACTTCCCTAGCTCCAGCATCGATCCAGTCTCTGGTGTTCGGCGGCTTCCGGGTTCTGACAGGCCCGCTCAGCCAGGCAGGAAATAAGAAAGATGCCCTGTGATTGGTCTATGTGTGTGTTGGGGGGGGGGGGGGGATTTATATGACTTGCCCATGCTGAATTTTTTTTCCATCTTATTATGAGTGTAACTTACCACTAAAGGGGATATAAAAAATGTAAAGTTATCCTCTAGTCACAATATTGGCAAATACTTACTGATAGGTGGCTGCCCCGCCACTGTGACCTTCACTGACCTAAAAATGGAGGTCAAATTTTTCCCAAATGAGCTGAGCTCAGCACTGTTTGGAAGCCCCATAAAGAATGGATGGAGCAATGGCTGGACATATGGACTGCTGTAAAATTAGTGTAGGGAACATTTGCCCTCCTTGTAGGGATCAGTGGGGTCTCAGTGGTTGAAACCCCATGAATTAGGTATCCCCTATCCTGTGGATGGAGAACAGCTTTTGATATTATATTAAAATGTAGGGACATTTATTTGGTTGGGTTTATGGATTGTAGGTGTATAATAGAGTCATATAAAAAAAATATATACCGTATCTTTATTTTTAAAACATTATTGGGGGGGGGGCAGCTATCTTGATTTAGCTGTTTTAAGAGTATTAAAACACCATGGACATAGATGCAACCATATGAAGCAGGAACAATTGACATGTAAAGGAGAATACTGTAGGCAAGCCCAGTGCAGAGGTCATTGAGCCGTGGGCTAAGCTCCATATACTGGTGTCATATCTCACTGTAATCTTTTCTGTAATGATAGGGAGGAGACGGCTGGGATAGAATTGGAGGTATCCGGTTATTATAAGGCCTAGTGGCCAAAAAGCAAATTGAGAAAAGATTTCAGGCTTATTTTACACTATAGGGCTATGTTTCCACAATGTCTTCTTTTGGCCGTTTCACAGCCATTTTTTTTTTACGGTTGTCATTTTCGTTGCAAAATGGGTCTGGTTTATGCAGATTATGGCTGTAATCTGAAAAAGTGTCTGCTTTTTGGCTACAAAATGACAACCATAAAAAAAATTGGCAGCTAAACAACCACGTTGTCGGGACATAGCCCTAGCGAGTAAAATGGAAAATTTGAAAAAAAATCACTAACAATTCTTAAAAAAAATATGTTTAACATAAAACTTGATATAAATAACGGATCATTTTCTGATGGCACATTCCCTTTAAATTCCTAGCTGGCCATAGAGGCTGAATAGTGGATAAGAGACACGCATGTTGTTAGTTTTGGCTCATAGGATCCATTTAGAAGCCCGACAATACAAAACTAGTTTTGTGCACTTAACCACAATCATCCAACACTGTTTAAAACACCATTAGCAGTAAAAAGAATGAAGGCATAATTGACACTTATTGACGCATTGCATTTAAGTAGGCTCTGAATTGAAATGTCTTTTCCTTTGTGTTGTCCGTACTCCGTCTTGTAGGTCACACTTACTTATTAACCAGGGAAGAGATGTTCATTTACTACTGAGATTAGGTCTCTCTTCTCCGAAGGTGTTTTCAGAGTCCTACTAGCTGATACATGGGCTCCGTGTTAAATCATTATTTTTACTTTTTTGGACACAAAAAGCAAAAAGTATGATAAATCATAATCTCCGTATAGTTAATCCTTCATCACAATAGTACCGAAAGACTTCAGATTTACCCATATAGACCTAATAAATTAAAATATATATATATTGTACGAGGCTATGTTCCCACACAGTATTTTAGCTCAGTATTTTGGTCAGTATTCAGCAACCAAAACACAGTATGGCTATGTTCACACAACGTCAAAAATATTGAAAAGGCGGCCGATATTCATATTTAAAATAATGTCCGTTTTTGCCGCGATTTAACTGACTGCAATGGCAATGCATTGAAGTCAATGAGAAGACGGACGTCCAATGCACACAGTGTATTAAATAACGGACGGTTTTTCCACGGACTACAAAATAATAAACATGATCATTATTTTCGGACGTCTTTTGCAAACAGCGGACGTTTTTTATTAGTAGTTCACACACAGTTTTTCTTTTGTCGCCGTTCTTTCTCCGTTTTTACAATTAAATTCAATGGACTTTTCAATTAAGCCGCACCCAAAGGCCAATGAGTAACCCAAACTAGAATAATGTACAAACACCGGTCATTGCACTAAGGGGAGGCCAGGCTGCTAAATGACGTCCGTTATTTTAGACTCAAAACGGAAAAAACGTTGTGTGAAGATAGCCAAAGGCTGTGTTCATACACTGTTGAAATTTAGTGGATTGCCGCTATTTAATAAGAAATAATGGCAAATACTTTAAAACAAAGGCTTTTGTTTTCACATAACGGCCATTTTTTGTCTTTAAATGACGGCTATCCACTAAATTTTACCAGTGTTTATGTGTTTTCAATCCACTCCTGGTTTGATTTGCAAAATACTGAGCAAAAATACTGTGTGGGAACATGGCCTTATAGTGATGATTTGGGGCCATATGGTTCAGCAGTTGACTAAACTATACTTATATTGTTAGAGATGTGCCTTTATGTCTGTTCATAGGAAAGTAAAAAATGTAAGGAGGTAACTGAAGACTTTTACAATCTATACAAAACAACCACCAGGACAGTTGACACTTTTTTAACCAATTCCTGGAATAAACAGATTTTCGGGAAGAAAGTGCACCTCAAGTATTTTTCATCATATATAGGCTATGTTCTAAGTTTGGGAACATATCGGGGAAAGGCAGTCGTCTTGTTAGACAGCCGCTAATAATGATCATTATTAGCGTCTGTCTATGTTACAGGACGCCTGCCTTTCCCCGATATGTTCCCAAACTTAGAACATAGCCATACTCTGCCCTATGGAGAATGTTTCAAAAAATTTGGGAAAACTTTTATTACGGCTCCTTTCACGGCACAGTTTTCTGTTTCTGCTGGATGTATACATCTCAAGAGCAAAAAAATGCGATGAATGCGTTTCACATGTACATTGGCTTCTATAAGAAATCATGTGGCCACATGCCCCCATTACTGGAGTTTCCATAACTTTGAGTTATTCTATTTAGCTTGACAGTATGGTGTACACCTCTGTGCGGAGCTACAAGCTGTGTGCATCACTTACCGTATCAATCTATCTTAAAATTCAATGATGGATCCATCTCATGTTTTTTTTTTTTGCATATTTGACTGGTTTGCTGTAAGATATATATATATATATATATATATATATATATACAGTGGTACCTTGGTTTAGGAGTAACTTGGTGTAAGAGCGTTTTGGATTAAGAGCTCACAGTTTTTTAAAATTGTGACTTAGTTTAACAGCACTGCTTTGGTTTAAAGGGGTTATCCAGCGCTACAAAAACATGGCCACTTTTCCCCCTACTGTTGTCTCCAGTTCAGGTGCGGTTTGCAATTAGGCTCCATTTACTTCAATGGAACTGAGTTTCAAAACCCCACCCAAACTGCAGACAACAGTAGGGGGAAAGTGGCCATGTTTTTGTAGCGCTGGATAACCCCTTTAATAGCTCCCTGTACTGGGTGGGAGCGCGAGTGGAGGAGGGGCATATTCTGTATAGCGGTGTCTACAGCCCTGTACTCTGACCAAGGAAGTCTCTCTCACCTTCCAAATCATGGCAGATCCACTTCAGGCTGGGGCTTACATCAGGGGACAGGACTGTGGAGGTAATCTCTCCATAGCTGCCTGTAACCCCTCTCTCTCAGGACAGAGAGTGCTGCATGTATGTGCCCACATCTGCCCTGCTCATTCCTTCATGCTCCCTGCAGTCTCTGTCAGCTCTTGTGTTTCCCATCCTCTCCATTACTGTACAGTAACTTATAATATCACATATTCAGCTGTTTCTGAATGTTTGTTTCATCAGTTTTACATGTTATTCAGAATAATAAATCATTATTTTTGGGGTGTGGAACCAATTGTCTGCATTTCTATAATTTCTTATGGGAAAATTAGCTTTGGTTTAAGAGTGGATTTGGATTACAAGCACGGTCCCGGAACAAATTATGCTCGTAATCCAAGGAACCACTGTATTAATAAATGGATGCAAACTTAAAAAATTGATACCATACTGGACATCCAACAATGTGTCATGACAAGAGCCTGAGTCATCATAAAAACAGCGTATAGATATCTATATTCTGACTATAAGGCTATGTCAAAACATAGTATTTTTGCTCAATATTTTGGTCAGTATTTTTTAACCAAAACCAGGAGTGGATTGAAAACACAGAAAGGCTATTTTCACAAACTGTTGAAATTGAGTGATTAACTGCCATTTACTGGCAAATAATTGCTGTTATTTTAAAACAACAGTGTTTTTTTTTTAAATAACAGCCATTATTTGCCATTAAATAGCGGCCATTCACTCAACAGTTTGTGAAAATAGCCTTTCTGTGTTTTCAATCCACTCCTGGTTTTGGTTAAAAAATACTGACCAAAATATTGAGCAAAAATACTTTCAGGGAAAATAGCCTAAACTGCATAGTGTTTTTAAACTATTTTAGGTAAACCAAATACAATGATTCTATTCATTTACAGCCCAGCAACTAAATGAATAAAAACAAAAATTAATGCCCCCCCACCAACTAGAAACTATGAACTGTAATCTAACCTGAAAATTATACACCACACCAATTAAAAGTGGGAAATGTGTTTATTTTTTTCTTTTTAGAAATTCAAAAAATACTTACAAACTTTGATAATACATATGGATTTTCTTACTAGTAGCAGAAGTCGTGGCGGCAGTGGTCAAATCATTGTCCAAATGAAATATAAATTTAAATGTTATACCTCAATAATCAGCCCTATGCTATTAAAATTTAAAATAAAACAGTTAAAAAAATTGACAGTTTAAAATTTTGAATAATAGAAAACGGATTACATCTTAGTACAGGGGAAGACTTTTTAGTTTTCCAACCAAGAAGGAGAGTTAATTCTGGAGAAGATCTTGTTTATTCTTCACTGACCAATATACATATACTATAAAATGACTGTCTCAATGGAAATCATTCATCTCTAATTAGCAGCTGGATTTTACTAGAAATACATCATTATCCTGCAGATATACTGTGGACACTATATTATATTTTATTGGTATGGCATCACACTCCTAGAGAAATCCATTACATTATTATTGGTGGGAAGTATGAATTATAGGTCACACAATCTATCTATCTATCTATCTATCTATCTATCTATTATCTATCTATCTCCTATCTATCTATCTATCTATCTATGTATCTATCTATCTATCTATCTATCTATCTATCTATCTATCTATTCATCTATCATCTATCTGGGCTATGTTCACACAACGTTTTTTCAGCTCTGTTTAAAATGACGTCCGTCAGTTAGAGTCTAAAACAACGGACGTTATTTAGCTGTCTGGCCTCGCCTTTTCTAGTTTAGGATTACTAATTGCGTTTTGGATGCGGCTTAATTGACTTTTTAATAGTAAAAACAGAGAAAGAAGGGTGGAAAAAGTGTGTGTGAACAACTAATAAAAAAAAGCAGCTCTTTGCAAAAGACCTCCGAAAATAATGATCATGTCCATTATTTTGCCGTCTGCGGTAAAAACGTCTGTTATTCAATGCATTGTGTGGATTGGACGTCCGTCTTCCCATTAACTTCAATGCATTGCCATTGCAGTCGGTTAAATCGCAGCAAAAACTGACGTTTTTTTTAATCTATCTATCTTCTATCTATCTATCTATCTATCTATCTATCTATCTATCTATCTATCTATCTATCTATATATCTCCTATCTATCTATCTCCTATCTATCTATTAATCTATATATCTCCTATCTATCTATCTATCTATCTATCTATCTATCTATCTATCTATCTATCTCCTATCTATTATCTATCATCTATCTATCTCCTATCTATCTATCTATCTATCTATCTATCTATCATCTATCTATCTATCTATCTATCTATCTATCTATCTATCTATCATCTATCTATCTCCTATCTATCTATCTATCTATCTATCTATCTATCATTTATCTATCTATCTATCTCCTATCTATCTATCTCCTATCTATCTATCTATCTATCTATCTATCTATCTATCTATCTCCTATCTATCTATCTATCTATCTATCTATCTATCTCCTATCTATCTATCTATCTATCTATCTATCTATCTATCTATCGCTATGTCTACAGCTATGTCTATAGCTAGGTCTATTCATGGACTGAAAACTTTTAAGACATCCTTCTTGTCCTGGACGTTTTGTATACTAGTTGACCTGGATGAATAATAGGAATCCATGTTATGGACCTGATATAGATTTCCAATTGTACACAATAAAAAAAAATATCGACCAATCATCTCATTCATCAACATCACGGGGAAACATTGCATCTGTGTTACATCTCCACCAAAAAAAATTGTACCATGTATGGCCCGGCCACAGACTTCACCCCTTAATTCTCAATTTCACATCCTATAACATTGTTTCTTGGACATCCGTCGTAAGAAAAAAAAGCGCCAAATTGCCGTTTCTTGTCAATTCCCCCGAGTTATCGAATGAAGTGTCGAGCGTTAGAGTGCACAAGTCAATCTAGAGCCATTATCTCCTTCCACTTCGCTCTCAGCAGCTTCTATCATAGGCCTTGGCCTACTGGAGCCCAATTGAGATAGGTTCTAAGTTCCCTTCGGTGACTTGTACTCTACAGGGTTAACAGCTCTTTGTAATCACTAATTTTAATCCTCCAATAGGCCAATGGCTCACGTTGTTCTGATCTGGTAGAGAGAAAGCGTTAACTATTATCTGCTTCTAGCTTGACCATCTGCTGTTGTAGAAAATTCAAAACCCTAGAGATCTACTTATATCCACATCGTAAACGAGAAAAGATGTTTTAATTAAGGGAAATCAGGTTAACTTAGCTCTAATTTACAAGCCGCCTGCTTAATGAATTGTCTATGCTGCTCTCTCTTTGTAGAGAGTAAATCTAAGGATCTTTTTCACTGTGCAGTTCAGACACTAATTAACTAAGCAAAATTTTCTGTAACAACCCCGGTTCTCTCTAATAGTTTTACCTAAAGCCAGCCTGTCCATTGCTTATACAAATTGCCAATTAAATTTGATTGATATAATGAAATTGGATTTTATTTTCACTTACCTTATCCATTCCTCCTCACTAATTTCCCGACACCCATAAAATAACTTTAACCTTAAAGTTAAATTCTTTTTATATTACTGTTTTTTAGTTAAAGAAAAATTAATAATTTAGAATTTTTTGAATGTGATTTTTTTTCCCATTTCTTTTTTTTTCTTCCAGTTCTAAAAATAGCACAATGGAAATCGGAATAATCTGGCCAACAATACGTTAAAGCACTTTAAAAAAAACAAAACAAAAAAACGAATGTAACATTAACAGTTTTCAAAATCCATATAGCGGCTTAATTAAATATGTTGTCCTGTTTATAGGATCTGTGGATAATTATTTAGAGTCATTTAATCTACCCAATTTACACGTTAATTAAAACCGAAGGCGAGTCGGCGTCTTTTTTTCCTTTTTTTTTTTTTCTCCCCATCAAGTTGGACAAACTAAAGAGGAGAAATGCCGCCGTCTACAGGTCTTTTCCTGAAACTGCACCGTTGCATAAAAAGATCGGAGAAAATTTGCATGATAATAATAGAAAGGCTGTTGTTGTTGTTTTTTCTTCTTCAATTGTACAATTATGAAATTTACAAAAATATTTGAATTTCCTTTGAATTAGAATGATTCCTAAACATTTTATTTATAGTTGATGTAGAACTCATATAGATGAGGAAATGTTGCGGAACTAAAAGTTTGAGCATATCCTGAAGCCCGTCAGTGGACGTTGGGATTTGTCCTGCTACTATAGCCCTGAACCTTAATCTTTTTGATATTGCTATGTTTTTAGTATTTATGTGATTATACTTTATAACTTGCACTTTACTGACTAATATGTTGTCACTTCAGAAACGCTCTATGCCATAGCCCCGTCACATCCCGGATCCCTTTAATAGTGTGTCATTAATACTGCTCTTATTTGTGTGTGTTGTTGTGTATATGGTTATTAGGCTTGGCTATGAAGTCTGTTAACCAAGTGGTAATTGTTTAAGCATTGTACTCGACTCCGGAGCCCTTTGATTTAGTGATGAATTATGAAGCTCTTACTATATTGATTGTTAATTGTTTTCCTCCTGTTCCACTTCCCCCTTGCACCCCATCTGTTCCTTTCTATGAGCCTGTGTGTGTTTTGTCTTTGTCTCTCCTCCTTTTATTGACACCTTCATTTCAATGGTCACTTCTGCCACCATTGGCAATCTCTTCTGCCCCATTAACTCATCGGCACGGGGGGCTTCCCCGACAAAGAGATGAAATGGGATCTGCTTCTTTATTGAATGTATTGTGTGCTGGCTAATTCCACTTTGTCTCCTAGTCTTTCCAACAGCCCCAGACATAGAGACCCCTGGAAGCTGTCAAGTCTCATACACCAACTACAAAAACTGCCTCCTGAATAATAATATAATAAAAATCAAATCATTATAAAAATAATAATGAAGTTGTAGGATCAACAACTTATTAGATATCTAACTAATTAATGTTAATGGTTTTGCGGCTGTATAATTAGTATTAATGATCATTATGTATTAACTCTTATTAGCAATAATACCCAAAATTAATATAATAGTTTGTGTTTTTTACATATTAACAACATATTATTCAATAAGTTTTTTTTTTGCATATTTTAGTAACCTTTGCACTTATCCAGTTATTATTACTGTTCTTATTAAAGTTATTGTTGCTATATTATGATGATGAGTAATAATAATAATAATATCTTTTATAAAAGAAAGAGAAAAAAAAAAATCACTTTTTTTTCTTTTCTTTTGTTCAGTATTAGGGAGGGCTCTACATAGTATTTTTTTTTTTTTAAACTCCACTTTATATATAGTTTTTGAGCCAAAGCCAGAAATTATTTAGAAGAAATGGGAAACATAAAGACATATACAACTCTTGCTACATCCACGTAGGACTATATAGAATATATAGAATATATATATATATATATATATATATATATATATATATATATTCTGCAAACTTCTAGCACCTGTTCAAATCAGAAAAAAAAATATAAAAATAAATGTACCATAGAAAAATTATTAAATATTAACAATAATTGCACATCTAAACATTCGGAAAAAATCTAAATACAAATGTGAGAATTAAAAAAAAAAAATATTTACAATAGTTACATTTTCAAAAGCAAATGCTATCTTTTGAATGTAAAATTGGGTTCTGTTTTTGAGCTTTAACGACTATGAGCCCCCCCCCAAAAAATTAGATGTAACCTATATTTAGTCACATAATGGCCTAAAAGTTAATGTTTTTTTTTCTTATTTAACAGCAATAGTTTTACTATGTACATGAGGCAGATTTGGAAAAAAATATTTCTTTTTGAGACTAGAGAGAAACTGGCATAGTTGAAGCAGGTCTGGGATTAGTCGGGTAATTAGATTATATAGTAATTTGGGCGGCTGCATGAAGGTAATTATTGGTTTACTGTAAAACAACTCAACAGCCAAAGGGCAGCGCAGTTATGAGCACAAAAACACCTGATATTAGGAGCACGAGGCTGGCGTATTATAAAATTACACGTAATAAATAATTAAATGACTGTGTGAGTATGCAATGTAAAACAGACTCTTTTATATGTATGACTGCAATTAGTTACTTCTATGCTCAGGGCTATTTATCTATTACTTTCTATGGTAAAACTAGGGCTGGCTGTCGAGCTGTGGATTGGGCACTTTCTTACCAAATAACTGTAGATCAGAGAAGCATTTTGTTGATACCGCATAGACTTAAAAGTGGGAGTGGCCTATTATTTAAATAGCGGTAGGAGCATTAATCTTAGGTTAAATATTCTACACCCTGCAGGTGGGTAGAGTTGTTATTAAGCTCCCATGACCTAATAAATATCTTGCTTTAACATTGATCCTGACTACAATTGTGTAGCCACATACTCGTAAAAAATTTTTACGTTAGTTTTAGTCATTATGCCAAGATCTACAAAAATTTTTTTTTTTTTTTTTTCACAAGTTCTTACATAGTGACTTGTATGTATACTTTATGATTCATTTACTCACTTCTCAAACAACTCTCCTGTAGTAGGGCTACACAGCTGAGGGTCTAAACTGATATACCTGAAAATAGTCTAGTTAGTACTAGCACACCATAGTATTTCAAAGCTACATAAAGTTACATGAAAATTTGTCACTATATTTATCAGGTGTCGTGATCATTTCCTTATAGCATTCTGTTTTATTGAGATGTTATTCTACACAAATATCTAATTGCAATATGTATTTTTTTTTGTTATGTTTGCATGAGAAGCACCATATGTGACCATTATATAACTTGTATAAGGCATTTTTCATCAGTTTTACTCTTTTATGTCTAATATTCAGTTGTTGCTTAGCTAATAGGTAGAGACTATCTGCTATTATGTCTCCTGTACTCTGCACACACAATATCCAACTCCCTTATATCTATATAGCACACCCTGATAAGCAGCAGCAGCAGCATGGAGGACAATATAGAATAAACTGTGATGAGTCCAATACTAGGTGAAACACTTACTAGAGCATTTAGCAGCTTCTGTGTCAGCCTTATGCTGCAGCTAAAACACACACACACACACACACACACTGCTATAGGTAGCATGTAACCTGTTCCCTCAGTGATCTGTCCAGTTTTTTTAAAGATGCCGAGTTTAGGAGAAAGGGGATGCTGGACTAAAGGGGTCTTAGAACCGTAGAAAGAGGCATTTTCTCTAATAAGATACATTACAAAACGTTTTATGTTAGCTTGTAGTTTGCTGAGATGTGAGTGATGCATATCTTCTGGTGTTTCTGGGAATATTGAGTCAAAAGCAAAGTTTGACTACGTGGTGAATATATATGTGCAGTAAATGAGTACATTTTTTCTTTAGTTTGAGCTCCAGACTTCTCTGACAGCTACCGTTGGCAGCCTTGTTACTTCTCATGGGGCTACGTTCTCTGGCACCTCTTAGTTTGCCTTTGCCTTTCTGTTGTATCACTAATATTTGAGTGCTTTTGAATATAAACCAAGCATATGAGTAAAGGAGAAGTCCGGTAAATTTTTTTATTAAAGTATTGTATTGCCCCCCAAAAGTTATACAATCACCAATATACACTTATTATAGGAAATGCTTATAAAGTGCTTTTTTCCCTGCACTTACTACTGCATCAAGGCTTCACTTTCTGGATAACATGGTGATGTCACTTCCTGGATAACATGGTGATGTCACTTTCTGGATAACATGGTGATGTCACTTCCTGGATAAAATGGTGATGTCACGACCCGACTCCCAGAGCTGTGCGGGCTGTGGCTGCTGGAGAGGATGATGGCAGGGGGAAACTGAGGGACACAGGGCACTGGAGGGACACTGAGCATCCCTCTGCCATCATACTCTCCAGCAGTCACAGCCCACACAGCTCTGGGAGTCGGGTCGTAACATCACCATGTTATCCAGGAAGTGACATCACCATGTTATCCAGGAAGTGACATCACCATGTTATCCAGGAATTGAAGCCTTGATGCAGTAGTAAGTGCAGGGAAAAAGGTACTTTATAAGCATTTCCCATAATAAGTGTATATGGGTGAATTGTATAACTTTTGGTGGGCAATACAATACTTTAATAAAAAATTTTGTTGGACTTTTCCTTTAAAAGAGTACTCCGGCGCCCCCCCCCCCCAAAAAAAACAACAACAACAAAGAATCCTACAGATGATATAATTACCATCCAGTGACAATCGCTGCTTGAATCTCCCGACATCCACGTCCCCGTCATTTTCGTCCCCTGTCCTCTGATGTCCCTCACTTCCGGGTTTGCGGAGCAGTGAATGAGAAAAACCTGTTGGTGCGCATGCGCATTAGCAGCCTTTTCATTGTCTGGAGTGCATCACATGGCTTTCAGCTTGCTCAGCCAATCAGGACTGAGCAAGCTGGAAGCCATGTGATGCGCTCCAGCCAATCCAGGGGGGAAACAGGGCCAGAGAGCTTATTAACACACATTACAAAGTTATATAACTTTGACGCAGAAGTCTGAAAGGGTGTGGATGTTACACAGAGAGTACTGTGTCAGGCTGCAAAGAATACACCCCTTCCTGCCACTTCTGTCCATGTCAGGAACTGTCCAGAGCAGGAGAAGTTTTCTATGAGGACATGGACTGAGGTGGCAGCAGAGAGCACTGTGTCACACTGGAAAGAATACACCACTTCCTGCAGGACATACAGCAGCTGATAAGTACTGAAAGACTGAATATTTTTTAAATAGAAGTAAATTACAAATCTATATAACTTTCTGAAACCAGTTTGATTTGAAAGAAAAAGATTTTCGCCGGAGTACCCCTTTAACATTGATACCCCACCCAATTAGAAACATAACATCCTGTATATGTTTGAATCTTAGGATAACCCTTTAAAGCCAATGTACCATCAGGTACATCCCTTTGTTTTTGTTTTTAACGCCGCCCAGTTCCCGCCCACTATTCCAAATCACTGATCACTGATTCTAATGGAGCTGTATCACAGAGGAAAGATCGTCACACTGAGGCCGGTAGGCCAGTTCCCAGAGCTCCATGCCGGCTCGATACTCAGGAATAGACAGGCGTTGTGTGTGGGAACTGGGCGGTGGTTCAAAAAAAGTGAACCTGTCGGCAGTAGATGTGATATAAAGCAAGTTTGCAATATACATTCATTATTTATTATCATGCTGTAAAACAAAGTTGTACTTACCAGAAATCCAGGTCCAGGCTCCTGAAGGCAGACTTTCTGACTTGTGCTGGTTGAAAAAAACAGACTAAACCCAGGAATTCCGGCCAGTACAGAGAGTCCCGGCTCAATGTGTCCATCAATCACATGACTGCCTTCTCTCTGTGATCGCTCAGATGGCCTGGGATACACAGGACTTCCTGTTTTCTGACTCTTTGCGAAAGAAAGAGTCAGAAAACAGGAAGTGCCGTGTTTTCCATAATAACAAAAAAAAAAAAAAAAATTAATGTAAATTGCAAACTTGCTTTATATCACATCTACTGTTGTTTTAGATTCCGAAAGTTATAACGACAGCGACACTTTAAGGTAGAAAACCCAAATTGATGTATCTGATGGTACATTCGCTTTAAAGTCAATGTCAACCACTGCGTACCATTTTGTTTTATATCACAATAACACAGTCATCTTCTAATACATCATTTTTCTGTTCACTGATCTTTCTGCTCTGTAGGTGGCCACACATTGTGACAAGTATGACCTTAAATGTACCTAACAGGGATGATATTAGGAAAACAAAATGTAAGTAAATCTGTGGTTGTTATAGTATGGAGGGAAGGGGCTTTTGTGGGCCGGGTGATAAATAGGAGACAGACTCTGATGATGCAGTGTAAATGTTGGGGGCTTTATAAATATTAATGCACCTGTCACCAATATTACTTCGGCCACCGGGGAGACTTGTTAGATAGTGCAAGTCATTAAAATTATGCATCTGACAGACTCTCGTGAATGTCAAGGGTTGACACTGTATAAGCGACCCTTAACAATTCCAAAGATTTTTTTTTTTTACATAATTATATATTCTTATCTAAAATGTTAAAATTTCATTTAATAACTTTTCCATCGTTTAATACCAGAAATCTACGTTTGACAACCAAATCTGAAAACCCATGTATAAAAAATAAAATAAAATAAAAAAAAACCCCAACCCCTTACATTATGAAAACTATACAAGCTTGACCTTTATGTAACAAAATGCTAAATTATATACAGGGAAGAATAAGATATGATCTACTTTCTAATGATAGAGAAAAGATGGCCGCTTACTTGAAAGCCAATCAAAACCCCACCTTAAAGGAGGATTCTGGACAGGGACATTTTTTTCAAAACTGTCGGGGAGGGGTAGGTGGAAAAAACGACAGCATGCACTTACCACTCTGGCTCCATCGCTGGTGTTCGCTGACCTCCATTCCTGTCCCCAGTTTTCGGCCGCCATCGGCAACAACGGCCGTACTTTGTGCTGAGGGGAACATAGCCTATTGTTCTATTGGATCCCGGCCGGAGCGTATACACATCGTATACGCTCCAGCCGGGATCCTGTGCGGCGCCGCAAATGTCAGTTTTCTGCGGCCGCAATTAAGTGAATTGCGGCCGTAGGAAACCCTGTCAGTTCACACAATGAAGCAAGCGGCTCCAGCAGCCGTTTGAAGCTCTCCTCCCTGTCTTCATTGTTCTCTATGGAGAGTGGAGGGGTGGAGGGAGATGAGGCACCAAAACAGGACAACAAAGAGTTAATTTACAGCTACATCACCGGCTATCTCCTCTGAAGTCAGCACTGACCTCTATATACCGGCTTTCACACAGGTCCCGCTGTGTAAATCTTTGTTCTCTGCTCTCTGCTGGCGACTAATCTCCCTCCCCCCCCCCTCCATAGAACAGACAGGACCCGACTGATGTAAAAGACTTGAGATTTCCTGATAATGAGCAGTGGATGAGAGAGAGGAGGGAGAGAGGGACCTGGGAAAAGGATTTTTGAATGCAGATAATGGCATATTTGCCTGATAAACCCAATTACAAAGTTTCTTAAAACCGCCTGGACTATTGATTTCTGCAACAACAAAACAAAAAAACACGACAGTGACACTTTAACTTAACAGGGAAACTATCTCCAAAAGGTGGAGCTAGAAGCCAATATGAATATGTTACAAGTATAGAACATTATAGGACACATGACTGTAGATGTACATGATTGTAGAGTGGCTCTAGTGGGATCGACTCTAGATTAGGGTCTCTTAGCTCTAGCTCAGGGATGGGGAAACCTTAGGCCCTCTAGCTGTTGCAAAACTACAATTCCCATCATGCCTGGACAGCCAAAGCGAAGCTTTGGCTGTCCAGGCATGATGGGAATTGTAGTTTTGCAATAGTTGGAGGGCCAAAGGTTCCCTATCCCTGCTCTAGCTAATAGAGTGGTCATGAACAGGGCACTGGTGAACTTAATCTGGCTATGTACAACACCTATAGGTGCATATATACAGGGATTTCTATATACCTAGTAGTAGCTCAAGTAAATGGAAGCGATCTTGATGATAACTTCCCGAGCTGTCCTCCCTACAATGTGCCATGACACTCCTCTCCGTATAAGGGGCTTCATATATCAATGTGCAAGTCATTCCATATGGAACTATGCATATAAACACATCACAAAATGAAGAAAAATGTTGCGGTGACCCAGTTTTTGCTGAAAACCTTAATTTTATTAGTGCCATAAAAAATGAAACTGTCGCCTATTCATATGCTAATGTATGTGTTTGTTCATAGTGATTCCAGACCTGATGAAGGGCACCCGGCGCACAACACTGTGTGTTCCCTATGTTTGTGCTTTAATAGACTGGCCTCAGGGGAGAAGCAGTAAAATAGTAATGTCGCTTTAAATAGCTTGCACTTTGGTGTGTTTCCGCATCTCATTACATATCATCAGATCAGAACTGGATTTAGTTGTTTTAGTTTCGATCACGAATGTGCCAACAGTGCAAAT
This sequence comes from Dendropsophus ebraccatus, assembly GCF_027789765.1. Taxonomy (NCBI): domain Eukaryota; kingdom Metazoa; phylum Chordata; class Amphibia; order Anura; family Hylidae; genus Dendropsophus; species Dendropsophus ebraccatus. The sequence goes on along the minus strand of NC_091462.1, from coordinate 94,306,235 downwards.
TTGGGGATTAGATTTTTCCTATTTCGGACACCTCTAATATTCAATTATGTCGCCCATTATTTCCGAATCAATACTGATACATGAAGAGGTTTGCTGTAAAATACTGACATCTGCTGGATTGAAATAATTGGTGGCGGTGTTCATATGGAAATGCCTAATGAAAAATCTATATGGACACAAGGGCTCATTCTCTGGGGCTTGTACATTATCCCGCCGCCTGTTGTGTTGAAGTAACAAAAAGGTAACAGCATCTCACAAGGCGGAGGTAGATAAAAAGCAAGTTATTTTATTCCAGCATGGCACAGATACAACGTTTCAACCGCAATGGTCTTTTTCAAGTATACAAGGACATGAACACGTCACAGTATATAAAGCAGTTCCAGCCAATAGACAGAGTAGTATCTTCACTCTAGTTAAAACTATTAACCCTTAACACCCATCGTGATATATATTACACATACTTATTTTATTAGAACATACAAAAAGAAGTGTTTCACAGGTTAAAAGCACATATTAAAAAACCCACCTCCCTCCAGCTGCGATCACCAAAAGGAGCGAGGAAGGAGCGCGTCACGCGTGGATGTCGGCGTCCCGCTGCATCCACTGCGCATGCGTTGTTACGCACCAATCACTGCGCCGTGGGCGTCAACTCAAGCGGTCAGCTGACCGCTGTCATAGCGACCACCGACGCTAAACTAACAAGACATCAGCAAGCCCCATGTAAGTCCATTCATCATCCGATATGATGTAGCATACATTTAGATGTCATCCAGTAGCATCAGGGAAGGCTAAGTTCTTCATCCGGACACCTGCTTGTGAAATGTACCTTCGGATACAACGGATCTCCATCAGCAGCGTCCCTCAAGCAGCTGAAGGTCAGCATATATGGCAAAGTCTATCAAACTCAGCAGTCGCTGTATGGTCGCACCAATCGGAACGTAGTTCAAGTTTATTCATTCATCGTCATACGGAGAGTTCTCTCACCATGGTTTCCGTGGCTTCGCCGCGCAGTTCACACACAGTCTCCCATGTGTGTCCGCTACTCACTCATATCCTCGGATCCCATATCACGGGTTTAGAGTCCACTCCAACTATCGGGTAAAATCCCAATCAGTATGCGAACTTAAATGGCTTGACTTTGATCAAAGCAGCGACTGGAAGGTGACGCTCTATCCATAAGCAAACACCCATTGAGGGACAAATAAATATTTCTCTGCTGACCAAAGAGACGTCTACGGTGTGAATTCCGGCATAACAGTGTCCCACCAGATTGTCCATATGCAAATGGGGATATTGCTGACATCTTGTATACTGAGATACTCCACCTCATCATACATCCTTAAGTTGGTAAATCTCAGCCCGGGGTGGGTAATCTAAAACAAAAATAGTGCATTAGAAAATATATAATAAAAACATAAAAACAATCAATCATGAAAAAGTCATGTCCGTAGAAGGTTCCAATATATGGACCAGACGCATTACATACCCGGCAAGACTTTATATTCTAAGTTCAATCCTTTTGGAGCTAATGTGCCCAAAAGGAAAATCCACTTCAGCTCCAGTTTTTTTAACCTAAGTTTCCTATCACCTCCTCTAATCAGTGGTGCAACACAATCTATTACACGAAATTGTAGCTGACTGATGGTATGTCTCGCCTCAAGGAAGTGTTGGGGAATAGGTAACTCTGTTTTCCTGTCCGGATTGTACTTTTATGTTTCTGAATCCTCACCCTAATCTCATTAGTGGTCTCCCCCACATAGTATAAACCACAGGGGGAATTATTGATGAACACCTACATGAATTTTTACTTGTTGACAACCCTACTACACCTGTCATATATATGCTTCCAAAAATTCACAAACGGTTGGACGCCCCGCCTGGGCGCCCGATCGTTTCTGGAAGAGGCTCAGTTTGCTCCAATGTAGCTATCTTTCTTGATAGGGCACTCAGACATTTTGCTGTAGAGACAGACTCTTATGTGAAAGACACAACGGACTTCCTAACAAAAATTTCTACTCTACACATTACAGGTCAATGCATACTTGCGTCTTTTGACGTAGTCTCACTATATACGTCGATTTCACATGATTTGGGTTTGAACGCAGTACAGAAGAAACTGGCCAGCACGGACATGCCTCCAGAACACACGGGCTTCCTCCTGGCGCTGCTTGAGTTCGTCCTGCGTAAGAACTTTTTTGCATTTGGTGATGAATTCTTTTTGCAGCGCCGCGGGACCGCCATGGGGTCCAATGTGGCCCCTACGTACGCTAACATCTACATGGCGGTCCTGGAGGAGGAGTTCGTGTATGTATCATCTTTCTGGAGACATGTCCGTTGCTGGCTTCGGTATATTGATGATATTTTTCTGGTGTGGGAGGGGACAGAGGAGGAGTTATGTAACTTCCGTGAGTACCTGAATACGCTACATGATGACTTACGTTTCACTCTAGTATCCTCACAGGTGGAAATCCAATTTTTGGATACACGCATTTTTAAGGTTGGTGATAGACTGGAGTCTGATTTGTATATAAAGCCCACAGATAGGAACAACATTTTACATTTCCAGAGTAACCATCCCAAAAGGATGTTGGAGTCTTTGCCATGGAGTCAGATGTTGAGGGTGAGACGAGTTGTTGGACAGGAAGAGGTGGTGGATGAGAGATTGAGCTCCATGTGCGAGAAATTTATCGCTAGGGGGTATCCGCCACAATTAGTCCTGAAACACAAGAGTAGGGCTTTGGATATGCCAAGATCTGATTTGTTTAAATCCAAAATACGTAAAAATGAAACACGTATTCCATTTATCTCTACCTTTGGGCCACTCAGTGGCAGAATTGCCAATATTCTCAGAAAAAATTGGGGTATTGTCGCTAATGGCTGCCCCAAAGTAGAGGAATTCAAAAATCCTCCCATGATGTCATACAAGCGCACACGTAACATTAAAGATATGATAGTGAAATCAGATATTGGCATATCTAGAGGTTTGAGACAAACCACATTAGGTGCTAGTAAAATGGGATGCTACCCATGCTTGAGCTGTTCATGCTGTAATAACATGTTGAAAGGTGACACATTTAACCACCCCCACACAGGGCAGAAATATACAATTAAACAGAGGTTTAGTTGCAGATCCGACTATGTAGTCTATATAATTTCTTGCCCCTGTGGTTTATACTATGTGGGGGAGACCACTAATGAGATTAGGGTGAGGATTCAGAAACATAAAAGTACAATCCGGACAGGGAAAACAGAGTTACCTATTCCCCAACACTTCCTTGAGGCGAGACATACCATCAGTCAGCTACAATTTCGTGTAATAGATTGTGTTGCACCACTGATTAGAGGAGGTGATAGGAAACTTAGGTTAAAAAAACTGGAGCTGAAGTGGATTTTCCTTTTGGGCACATTAGCTCCAAAAGGATTGAACTTAGAATATAAAGTCTTGCCGGGTATGTAATGCGTCTGGTCCATATATTGGAACCTTTTACGGACATGACTTTTTCATGATTGATTGTTTTTATGTTTTTATTATATATTTTCTAATGCACTATTTTTGTTTTAGATTACCCACCCCGGGCTGAGATTTACCAACTTAAGGATGTATGATGAGGTGGAGTATCTCAGTATACAAGATGTCAGCAATATCCCCATTTGCATATGGACAATCTGGTGGGACACTGTTATGCCGGAATTCACACCGTAGACGTTTCTTTGGTCAGCAGAGAAATATTTATTTGTCCCTCAATGGGTGTTTGCTTATGGATAGAGCGTCACCTTCCAGTCGCTGCTTTGATCAAAGTCAAGCCATTTATGTTCGCATACTGATTGGGATTTTACCCGATAGTTGGAGTGGACTCTAAACCCGTGATATGGGATCCGAGGATATGAGTGAGTAGCGGACACACATGGGAGACTGTGTGTGAACTGCGCGGCGAAGCCACGGAAACCATGGTGAGAGAACTCTCCGTATGACGATGAATGAATAAACTTGAACTACGTTCCGATTGGTGCGACCATACAGCGACTGCTGAGTTTGATAGACTTTGCCATATATGCTGACCTTCAGCTGCTTGAGGGACGCTGCTGATGGAGATCCGTTGTATCCGAAGGTACATTTCACAAGCAGGTGTCCGGATGAAGAACTTAGCCTTCCCTGATGCTACTGGATGACATCTAAATGTATGCTACATCATATCGGATGATGAATGGACTTACATGGGGCTTGCTGATGTCTTGTTAGTTTAGCGTCGGTGGTCGCTATGACAGCGGTCAGCTGACCGCTTGAGTTGACGCCCACGGCGCAGTGATTGGTGCGTAACAACGCATGCGCAGTGGATGCAGCGGGACGCCGACATCCACGCGTGACGCGCTCCTTCCTCGCTCCTTTTGGTGATCGCAGCTGGAGGGAGGTGGGTTTTTTAATATGTGCTTTTAACCTGTGAAACACTTCTTTTTGTATGTTCTAATAAAATAAGTATGTGTAATATATATCACGATGGGTGTTAAGGGTTAATAGTTTTAACTAGAGTGAAGATACTACTCTGTCTATTGGCTGGAACTGCTTTATATACTGTGACGTGTTCATGTCCTTGTATACTTGAAAAAGACCATTGCGGTTGAAACGTTGTATCTGTGCCATGCTGGAATAAAATAACTTGCTTTTTATCTACCTCCGCCTTGTGAGATGCTGTTACCTTTTTGTTACTTGGACTGTTTTTGACCCTGCTTGGACACCGGGGTTGGTAACTATTGCATCTTTATTTTTGCAAAGTTTTTTCATTAATTTTAGACTGGATAGTCTTTAAGGAGGAGTGCTATAGTACTTTTTGCTCTTTGCCTGTTGTGTTGAAGGCAGAAATGAGCTTCTGTACAAAGGGGATCAAAGTGCAACTCTTGTGTATTCCCTGTCCTATTGTTCTGTGTGTGTCACAAGTACAAGCACAAAGCTGACCATAGACAATGGGGAGGGCTAACTGCTCCTAGATGACTCCTGTGCTGCCAACAACCCCAAGAACACAGTGAGGGGAATTAAAGGGGTATTCCAGCTGGGGCCCCTTTTCCAGCAATGCTCAGGGAGGAGGTGGATGAAAACATAAACATCCACTTACCTGACAACCACCTGCATTCTGCCGCTCCCGTCACCCGGTGTGTGGCTGTTTACTGGTCCTGAGATGTGACATGTACTGTATCTGAGGAAGGGAGTTCAGTTCCCGAAACGCATAATACCTGTCAGGGCTGGCGTCAGTACAGGGATTGCCTGGGCAAGTGCCGGGGCCCACAGCGCCTCTAGGGGCTCAAAGCTCTCCTCACTATAGTGCAGGGTGAGTGCTGAACATCAGAAAATACAGGAGAAAGGAGCTGGACCTGCAAAGAGAGAGGAAAGGAACTGATCACATGACCCACAGGTCCTCAACCTTACAGTGTGGAGAGCAGCGCGACAGAGAGGAAGATGGAGAAGACTGAGCTGTAAGTGCTGTGTGTGTCAGTCAGTAATGTCAGTCAGTCAGTAATGTGTGTGCCAGTCGATCAGTAAGCGTGTGTGTCAGTAATGAGTGTGTATGCTAGTGGTGTCTCAAGTTATTGTGCATAGTGGATGGATATGAGGGGCCCACTGAGTCTTTGCCATCCAAGGGCCTGCAAAAACCTGAAGCCAACACTACTTCATGTAAATAAACTCCATTCTACATTTCTGTTGGCTTCCAAGGATATCCTTTGGACAGCGCTGCTGTTTTACAGTACCATATTTTCTCTTTATTTTTAGTTTATATGCACAGACCCCATCTTGGGAGCATCCCGTTTTTTGGTCTCCACCAGCTTCAGCAGGCCTTGGTGTCCCAGCCCTCTATGGAACTTCATCTACGGATCTCATTGATTGTTGTACTCCCATGCATTGAGAGAGGTGATATACACAAAGCCCAAGTGGCGAATAGGTGAGCAGTTCCACATCACTTAATTAAGTCCCTGTTTGTATTGTCTACTCTAACTTTGCACTAGTCTAGTTTACACCAACTATTAGATGGCTTACTTTAGGCAACGGTAATGCACCATTTATTACCTGTGTCTCCACTGCCGTGTACCACAGTTTTTATGTATTTGGAGTCAACATTGATGTCCATTAGCTGTAGTAAATGTTGGCCATTATGTCTTTAATACAGATCACAATATTGTATGTGTTGTCCAAATGATATTGACTCATCTCCTACCCTGCAAGTCCCAAACAAGCACTATTCAATAAGGAATAGCCAAAAAGTCTATTGTACCATGCTGACAAAAATATTAAAATTCTGCCTTCCTGTGGCCAACGCCAAAGGGGCCTCACTGCCAATGAACGTACACAGCTCCTATTCAAATTAAAGGGTATGGCATAATGCTATATTGCAAGCATATGCCCTCTCTGTATGATCATCTGGGGTTTTAACTTGTTGGACTCCCACTGATACTGAGGATGAAGGGGATGCAGTGTTAATGCAGTTCACCCATAGCTGGTTACTAAATGTGGCTCACCATGCTCATATATATCTCTAGGGCCTATAGTAGGGCTGAACTGTATAACAATCAGTCACAAGTAAAACATACAAACCACATATCAATATTGACTTGTAATAAGAATAACAATTTACTAGGAGATTAATGGAAACAGAGATGATAAAATGGATAATGGCTTAGATGACTGATGACAATGGGTTCAGTAATGAAGTAGAATGTGAACAGGAACAGATACAAAGGATTGATTGTAGCTAGCTGTCTCTACTCTACTCAACAACACTGTGCCGGTCCTCTGTCCATAAAGTATGGACGAGACTGCGCTTTTGGCCAGGATTTGGTGTGTATGTTTTCTTTGCATCAGTCTAAACTCTGAATTATTCCTTGCACTTGCTGTGTGATGATTGACAGGTTTCCACCTTACCTGTCTGGTTTTCTGCTAACCTAGTACCTGGCTGCAGATAGTTTAGCCTGAGTGGTAATGGACAGTTGCCCTTGCTACTCATCTCCATTCCCTGCCAATCCGTGTTCTGTGTGGTCTGGATGTCAGAGGGCTGGTCCAGTCACTCTCTGGACTGGTACTCGGATATCTCACAGAAGTCCAGCTGGCATTGGATTACTTGGAATTCTGACTGATTTGGTACTGTATTTTGCAGTCTTTTTTACCTATTCTTGGCTGACTATTTATAATTCTGTTTGTCCGTCATGTCTTGTTCTGTGTTTCACCTTGCCCAGCGTAGGAACCACCTCCCAGTTGTCATTTGCGGCCTAGCACAAGACCAGCAAGTAGGCATGGATAGTATTGGGGGGGGGGGGGGGTCTAGCGCTAGGGTTCACACTGTCTATCTGTCCCTGTTGTTCATCAGGTCCTATGGTCCCTTACAGAGACCAAGACGAAACAAAGAAAAAGCAAAAACTAAAACACAGGGGTTAAAGTGACTGTACCACCAGGCCCAGGCTGAAGCACTGGAGGCGGTCTGACCCACCCTTAGTGGGAGGAAACCCTAGCCCCTCTATGATAGGGTTCCATTGATTCTAATGGAGTCACGTCATGGAGGGGCTGTTGTTTCCTCCCACTAAAGGTGGGTCGGCCCGCCTCCAGTGCTTCTGCCTGGGCCTGGTGGTACAGTCACTTTAAACAGCCAAGCAACTGTCATTCATAAAGACAACTTTAAAATAAAAACACCAAAAACAAGACAAGACTACAACAAGGGTTAGACACACCGAAACAAATGCACAAAACTTATTTTATAATCTGCACAGAAGGTTACATAAAAAGAGACTTACCAATTGGGAACTCCATTCTAAACTATCTAGTAGTGAAGATGAGAACAAGATCCAAAGCAACAGCTGGGAGGCAGCTGCCTAGTAAATACCCCAAACAGGCTAACAAACAGGAGAAGGTGAATAGCAGGGAGATTTATAACATCAAGATTTTCACCACTTTTCTCTAGACCTTATGTTCAGAATACTTTTCTTACATACCGTAGGCACTTCTCCACTCATCCTCATAGTCTTCTGATGGCTGCCATCTCCATAAAGAATACATTGAGTCATATTCCTCACATTTTATGCATTTCTGCCTCAAATCTGTAATATCATTATCCAACTGAGAATTGAAAACCATGTCTGCTCCATGCAGATGTACCCTCTACCATAGGTCTGATATGGTGGTAGCCCATACAGCCATACTGTCGTACTACTTATATCTGGAGGTGCTTGCTCCACACCACTTTTACATTACTTTACTATACCATGTCCTTTTTCTTTAGGTCAGATATTGATGGACTACTCATAAATTGGTCATGTTTATTTCCTGAGATTTTTATTCATATTCTGTAATGTTTGTGTGGCCCTAGTATTATACAGGAGGGCAGAAGTTTTACCTGAAGAGGACGGATTAGCTGTACCTTCATGCAAGAATGTGTTTCCTGTTAGGAGATAGAATAACTGCTGCTCATGGTCCAAATTCACACATTTATTTTGGCCTCAAGCCATTCTATTATAAATCTGGCTAAACAAGGTATACGATAGACTCTTATGTCAGGGAATGCCAGATTACCTGCTTTACTTTCTTTTTTAAGATTTTCAATAGAAACTCTGGGTTCCCATAAAATATTTTAAAATGTTTTATAAAAGTTAAAAAGAAACAGGATGGTTGTTAGGACCATCTACACCATTCTGATCAAGCTGTTAGGTGAAGTTGGGAGCAGTGGTTATGTGCTACGTTTGTTTGCTGCCTGGACTGCTATGAACTGGAAATATATTGTCATTAGCAAAGAATCCAGGTTCTATGATGATTCGAGTATGGAGGCCTCATGGTAAGCACTTACAGTGTACCTGTCATTATAAAAAAACTTTTGAATGTCATAGAGACATGTCAAAAGTACTGAAGGGTCCATAGTCACACCCGTACCGATCAGGATATAGAGCAGGGAGAAGATGCACTGCAGTGCGCCCACTCTGCTCTAAATAAAAAAAAAAAAAAAACAGTCTGACTTATAACGGACTCCTATGGAGCCCGACTCTTATTTTAAACTCAGAGCGGCGAGACGACGCACTGCAGCTGCAGTCTTCTTCCTGCTTTATCTCCCGATCAGTACTGGTGTGAACACTCAGACCCAGGACCGGGACAAGGAGTTCTGGTGCCCTAGGCAAAGAAGGCAAATCCCCCCCCCCCAAAAAAGAAAAAATACATACACACATGCACCCTCACATACATGCATGCACCCTCACTCACTCATACATGCACCCTCACTCACTCATACATGCACCCTCACTCACTCATATATACATGAACCCTCACACACACACACACACACACATGAACACTCACACACACATACATGCAACCTCACTCACACATACATCCATACATGCACCCTCACACACACATACATACAGACTCACATAGTCAGTCAGTGGAGGCAGCTCTGCAGGGGGCATTTCTGTTGATGACGCTGTGCAGGCTTGTGCTGTGTGTCCTCTCCTCCCGCATCCCCTGGACCCAACAGGCAGGGCAACCTCAGGGACAGCAGCAGACAGTGGAGGATACACACCACACAGTGTAAGTGATGTTGTGCATCCTCTACTGTTTGCTTTTCTACCACGAACCCTGCTATCGGGTTCAGACTTGTGGATGCCCCTATGTGGTGGATAGAATAGCGCCCCCTGTAATTCAACACCAGATGGTGCCCTAGGCCATCGCCTACCTGTAACTAATACCCACAGTGCAAGGTGATCTACACTACATCTACACTTTTATACCCCAGCATGCCAACTATTGTTAAAGGTTTTATCCATAGCTTTTAAACTTTGCAATGCAAAGGTTGAAAGTTACAGCCCTGAGAGGGTCTCCCCTTTATTCTATGCCCCTAACAGTTCCAAATGTGGTCAGCCAGTTGGGTTTTTTAAAAGGTGGCAAGTAATAGTCAAGCCCGAACTGTTCTACACATATACATTTCATATTTAGAAGCCTCACAGTAATAACAGAAGTGTCACACACACCATACTAGTCACACATTGGGGCTGCGCTGCAATGTGTTCACATTTGATGCTGACAATTTCAGAAATTTCTAACAAAGTAAATATTGTTCGCAGTTTAAAGTAAGCAAAATTAATTATGTAGTTAATTGTTTTGGAGAAGCTCTGAAAATACATTTACACGTGTAGACAATGCTGTAATCTGTCTGCAGCCTGACACATTACTCTAATTGTTTTGCGCCGCACATCAAATGTTTAGCAGAATCCAAAATCACAAAATCTGTTTGTTTGTATGAAAGTGAAGAGCAAATTATATATTCAAGATGTAACTCTGTATTTATTCCTGAATCACAGAATGGAACTGGTTCCAAATCCACATAATGATAAAGTGGAGACACCTCTAGAGGTGATGAGGATCTATCAGGTCTCCTTGGCTGCCCTCATAGTGGGAGAGATGATGATCTTCTGTATATGACTGAAGCCATGTTTCCATACACCTTAGCCACATTGATTAAAACTCAGTTTTTCCCAATGTTGTTATATCCTTACTTTTCAGTGATCCAGCGTAGTCTTCTCCCTCAGCTGCAGCACAACCCTGGACCTCCAGGAGCTTCACCTGCTTCACCTGGTCTTCCATGCCGAGCTCCTGGCCGGGTGAAGTCAGGGATATCCAATGGTATCCTCGGCAACCAGGTCTTGACGGGAAGGTGTTGATGACTGGCAGGTATCCCTGCCAGTCAGTAAAGCTCTTTTACAGCCATTTAAAGAGTCACTGTCATATTTTTTTTTTTTTTTCAGAAATCAATAGTCCAGGCGATTTTAAGAAACTTTGTAATTGGGTTTATTAGCCAAATCTGCCATTATCTGCATTTAAAAAGCCTTTTCCCAGGTCCCCCCCCCCCTCCTCTTTTCCATCCACTGCAAAAAATCAGGAAATTGTGACTTGTTGCATCAGACGTACCCAGTCTGTTCTAGGGAGAGGGGAGGGGGGAGGAGGAAGGAGGGAGTTAGCCGGCAGCAGAAAGCAGATAACAGAGGATTACAGGCACAGAGCTGGGTGACAGCTGTAATCAGAGCTCAGAGAGGTCAGTGGTGACTGTCAGAGGAGATAAAGGGCGATGTATTTGTAGATTAACTCTTTGTTGTCCTGCTTTTGTCTCTTATTTAGCTCTCTTCATAGGAGAACAATGAAGACGGGGGGGGGGGGGGGGGGAGAGCTTCAAACTGCTTTTTCATGATAAAAATGCATTTTACGGCTAATAACCCCAATTACAAAGTTTCTTAAAATCGCCTGGACTATTGATTTCTGCAAAAAAAATTCACGACAGTGACACTTTAAGTACTTATCAGCTGCTATATTTCCTGCAGGAAGTGGTGTATTCTTTCCGGTCTGGAGAGCAGGAGAGGTTTTCTATGGGGATTTGCTCCTGCTCTGGACAGTCCCTGTCATTGTCATGGACAGAGGTGGCAGCAGAGAGCACTATGTCAGACTGGAAAGAATACACCACTTCCTCCATTACATCAGCTGATAAGTACTGGAAGACTTGAGATTTTTAAATAGAAGTAAATGACAAATCTATATAACTTTAAGACACCAATAGAAGTAAATTACAAATCACCAGTGGCACCAGTGGATTTTAACGTTTTTTTTTTTGCTGAACTACCCCTTTAACCAGATATGTCCCCTGTAGCTAGACCTAATGCCACCTGTAGCCAGATACAATGCCCTCAGTAGCATTATATGCCCAATGTATCCAGGTATGCCCCCTGTATTCAGATACAATGCCCTCTGTAGCAGTGTATGCCCCCTGCAGTCAGATATGCCTTCTGTATCCAGGTATACTCCATGTAGCCAGGTATACTCCATGTAGCAGGGTATACCCCATGCAGCCAGGTATACCCCATGTAGCCAGGTATACCCCATGCAGCCAGGTATACTCCATGTAGCCAGGTATACTCCATGCAGCCAGGTATACTCCATGTAGCCAGGTATGCCCCATGTAGCTCCATAAAAGCAGGAAGAAATGATGGCTGGTAAAGACTCTGAGCAGCTCAGTGGTTACTACTGTAGCCTTGCAGCACTGGGGTCCTGGTGAAATCCCACCAAGGGCAACATCTGCAAAGAGTTTGTATTTTCTCTCCGTGTTTGCGTGGGTTTTCTCCCAAAACATACAGATAGGTGAATTTAGATTGTGAGCCCTATTGGCGACAGGGAGCAATAATTGGTAAAAACCATGTAAAGTGCTGCGCAATCTGTGTGTGCTATACAAATAAAAGCATTAAAACAACAAGACTTAAAGGGAACCTGTCACCCCCCGTGCCGGGGTGACAGGCTCCCGACCCCCCGTTAGAGCCCTTTATACTCACCTAATCCCGCCGGGTCCCGCTTCTGGAGGTGGTCGGGTGACAGAGATCTCAGCCGCTGCAGCCCGGCGCGCGCTGAGAGATGAGTCCAACGCTCATAGAGAATGACGGAGCGCTGGACTCTCCTGTCATTCTCTATGGGTGTTGGACTCATCCCTCAGCACGCGCGCCGGGCTGCAGCGGCTGAGATCTTCATCACCCGACCACCTCCAGAAGCGGGACCCGGCGGGATTAGGTGAGTATAGGAGGCTCTAACGGGGGGTTGGGAGCCTGTCACCCTGGCACGGGGGGGGGGGGGGGGGGGGTGACAGGTTCCCTTTAACAAGACTCTATGGCTTCCAATTACAACTCAGAAATCAAGATATATACAAGGAACTAAAACAAGAAGAGTGCTGGGGAGGGGGAGGATGAAAGAGGTAACATGCTCTCACCTCTCTGCTCCAGCGCTGGTGCCGCTTTTGAGTGGGGAACTGGGAGGTGACGCTCAGCTGGATGAGAGGGCCTAACATGTCACGTCTCAGGTCCCCACTCAGATCCAGAAACAGCCGGGATTGGAGGACCAAACCTGAGGGATACCGGGACCAGCGCTGGAGTGGGGAGGTGAGAGCATGTTACTTCTTTCATCCTCCCCTCCCCAGCACTCTGCCAAAAATCATCCCAGCCCGGAGTTCTCCTTTAGGGTGCGTTCACACGTACAGGATCTGCAGCAGATTTGATGGCGCAGATTTGAAGCTGAAGATTCAATGCAAAGTAACTCTAAGCCATCAAATCTGCTGCGGATCTGCTGCAGATTCAAATCTGCGCCATCAAGTCTGCTGCAGATCCTGTATGTGTGAATGCACCCTTAAAGGGGTTCTGGGGTTCTCTGATTTACATTAAAAAAAATAATTGCATGCCGCCAGGGTGTAAAATAAAATCCACTATACTCACCTTGGCAGGTCCTGAGAAGGCGATTTCTTTCATGTCACATCAAAAGTTCAGATTTTTTGGGGGTCCCGACAGATCGTCACTGACCAGGAGAATAGGAGAAGCGCTCAGTATGGCAATGTATGACAGGGGTATAGGCAGCCTCCTACAGGACTCCCAAAGGCAGCGGTAGGGAAGGTTTGCTCTCCAGCTGTTGCAAAACTACAACTCCCATCATGCCTAGAAAGCTAAAGGCATGATGGGAGTTGTAGTTTTGCAACAGCTGGAGGGCAAAGCTTCCCCACCGCTGTTGTAAGGTCTTGTCCTTCAGCCTAACAGTAGTCTACAAAATCTGTCCATAACCATCAGGCACAGCTCACCTTCCATTTACCTGAGCTCTGATTGGTTGCTATGGGCAATCAGTCAGATTTTGTCTCATTCCTGATACATCTGGGTCGTAGTATATGACGCAATGACAGTGCCCTTGGCAACCAATCAAATCTACGCTTTCATTTTACCACAGCCGATACAAAACGAAAGCATCACGCTGATTGGCTGCTACTGGCAGCCCTCCTTTATTGTTTCCAGGTATCTGTTTAAACGAGACGTCATACACCACGTGGCTATCACCATGGTTACCCAGCTAGTCAGCAAAACAACAACCGCTACGTCACCAGGGCGGGACGGCTACATGACAGCGCACTTACTGCAGGGGACCCGGGATGACGTCATCAGCCCGGAACGAGAACGATGACGGCGCAGTTATCCGGGAGAAGAGTGTGGAACGTTCTGGGCCCGGTGGGAGGAGAGGACCGAGAGTGACTGTGCAGCCCGGGCCCATGAGTCAGCATGAGAGACGGGTATATAAGCAGCGGGGAAGGCCGGGGCTGGGAGCAGCGGGGCGGCAGAGAGGTGAGTGCTGAGCATGGGGGCTGGGCGGGCTGGGACATGTAGTGACACTCACTTCCATCAGACACAGTTTTAGTTACTTTCAGCATTAGGGGGACTGTGCTGTGGAGATTTTTATATCGAGTATTATGAGGCACTGCCATCATCTATAGCAGGGGTAGGGAACCTGGGCCTTTAGGGATTACTATAACCCTGAATGTTATCACTGCCAGGAGGAGGGATGTGGGCTCCAGGACCATCAGGGACTATCATCATATATAGGGATTACTATACCTGGTGTCACTGCTGCCAGGAGGAGGGATGTGGGCTCCAGGACCATCAGGGACAGCCATCATATATAGGGATTACTATACCTGGTGTCACTGCTGCCAGGAGGAGGGATGTGGGGTCCAGGATATCAGGGACTATCATCATATATAGGGATTACTATACCTGGTGTCACTGCTGCCAGGAGGAGGGATGTGGGGTCCAGGATATCAGGGACTATCATCATATATAGGGATTACTATACCTGGTGTCACTGCTGCCAGGAGGAGGGATGTGGGGTCCGGGATATCAGGGACTATCATCATATATAGGGATTACTATACCTGGTGTCACTGCTGCCAGGAGGAGGGATGTGGGGTCCGGGACCATCAGGGACTATCATCATATATAGGGATTACTATACCTGGTGTCACTGCTGCCAGGAGGAGGGATGTGGGGTCCGGGACCATCAGGGACTATCATCATATATAGGGATTACTATACCTGGTGTCACTGCTGCCAGGAGGAGGGATGTGGGGTCCAGGACCATCAGGGACTATCATCATATATAGGGATTACTATACCTGGTGTCACTGCTGCCAGGAGGAGGGATGTGGGGTCCGGGACCATCAGGGACTATCATCATATATAGGAATTACTATACCTGGTGTCACTGCTGCCAGGAGGAGGGATGTGGGCTCCAGGACCATCAGGGACTATCATCATATATAGGGATTACTATACCTGGTGTCACTGCTGCCAGGAGGAGGGATGTGGGGTCCGGGACCATCAGGGACTATCATCATATATAGGGATTACTATACCTGGTGTCACTGCTGCCAGGAGGAGGGATGTGGGGTCCAGGATATCAGGGACTATCATCATATATAGGGATTACTATACCTGGTGTCACTACTGCCAGGAGGAGGGGTGTTGGGTCCAGGACTGGATTACACAGTGTTGTTTAGTTATAGGTGTTATATTGTTGGGGGTGCACTGTTTGCCTTGGTGTTACACTAAAGGGGGCGCCCTCCCAGTGACAGTCCTGGGGTCCCCCTTTCAGTGTTTACCAGGCTGTAGTGGTGATATATCAGTCCTGTCCACATCACCTCTTGCCACATCATCTGCCGGGACCCCCTGTAAAAGAGCCATATTCACACCACTTACGCACTTCTGTTCCTCTGAGCAGAACAGTGATAAACATGGATCCTCCGCTTATCACTGCGCTCTCTTACTTTCTTTTTATGTAACGTCTATGACATAGATACAAGCTAGATGCTTTAACAGCTAGGGGGTCTATTTGCAGGCACGTTTCTGGGTACTTCTCCGCTCCCATCAGGATCTGTCCATGGTCCTTAGAGGTCTGTGCAGGGCTCTATATACCGTCTGTATATGGCTCCTGGTGACTGTCGACAACTTGGCTGGGCTGTGAAGAGTCCATTGCTACTTGTTGTTGAGAAAGGAGACCCCAGTATTTGCTCTCTTAGAGAAGGAATTGGGTTGGGGGGACTGGGGTCCTTGTTTGGACTTTCACCTACCCTGCACATAGGGGATAACCTTGTCAGATGAGAATACCCATTTAAAGGGGTAACATGGGAAAAAAACGAACAAAAAAAAAAAAAAATGTGGGTGGTGGGAATATAATAGGATATATATATATATATATATATACCCACCAGATTTCCAGGAGCAGAGTAGTTTAATCCAGCAGCAGCGTGAATGAGCAGGGGCGTAGCTAGGATACATGGAGCCCCATAGCAAAAAACTGTATGAGGGCCCCCTCCCCTACACACTATACTATATATCTATCTATCTATCTATCTATATATACACTCACCGGCCACTTTATTAGGTACACCTGCCCAACTGCACGTTACCACTTAATTTCTAATCAGCCAATCACATGGCGGCAACTCAGTGCATTTAGGCATGTAGACATGGTCAAGACAATCTCCTGCAGTTCAAACTGAACATCACTATGGGGAAGAAAGGTGATTTGAGGGCCTTTGAACGTGGCATGGTTGTTGGTGCCAGAAGGGCTGGTCTGAGTATTTCAGAAACTGCTGATCTACTGGGATTTTCACGCACAACCATCTCTAGGGTTTACAGAGAATGGTCCGAAAAAGAAAAAACATGCAGTGAGCGGCAGTTCTGTGGGCGGAAATGCCTTGTTGATGCCAGAGGTCAGAGGACAATGGGCAGACTGGTTCGAGCTGATAGAAAGGCAACAGTGACTCAAATAGCCAACCGTTACAACCAAGGTAGGCAGAAGAGCATCTCTGAACGCACAGTACGTCCAACTTTGAGGCAGATGGGCTACAGCAGCAGAAGACCACACCGGGTGCCACTCCTTTCAGCTAAGAACAGGAAACTGAGGCTACAATTTGCACAAGCTCATCGAAATTGGACAGTAGAAGATTGGAAAAACGTTGCCTGGTCTGATGAGTCTCGATTTCTGCTGCGACATTCGGATGGTAGGGTCAGAATTTGGCGTCAACAACATGAAAGCATGGATCCATCCTGCCTTGTATCAACGGTTCAGACTGGTGGTGGTGGTGTCATGGTGTGGGGAATATTTTCTTGGCACTCTTTGGGCCCCTTGGTACCAATTGAGCATCGTTGCAACGCCACAGCCTACCTGAGTATTGTTGCTGACCATGTCCATCCCTTTATGACCACAATGTACCCAACATCTGATGGCTACTTTCAGCAGGATAATGCGCCATGTCATAAAGCTAGAATCCTCTCAGACTGGTTTCTTGAACATGACAATGAGTTCACTGTACTCAAATGGCCTCCACATTCAATAGGTTTCAATCCAATAGAGCATCTTTGGGATGTGGTGGAACGGGAGATTCTCATCATGGATGTGCAGCCGACAAATCTGCGGCAACTGTGTGATGCCATCATGTCAATATGGACCAAAATCTCTGAGGAATGCTTACAGCATATATTCGGTGATGTGACCAAAAAATAAATATCTTGTGGCCAGAGACAAAACTTTGTGTGCATCCACAACAGTGACTGGCAGAGCAGAAAGCCAATGTCTACTTGTTCTTTCCATCCACTGTATTTAACTATAACAGCGTATTAGGAGCCTCATGGTTATATACATAGGTGCAGGAGCAGACTACCCTTTGCTTAACCCCTTATTCACTGCAGTGTGTAAATGACCCAGTGTTCTCTTACATGCTGCAACACAAAAAAAGGGTTAATACAGAAGACAATTAGCTCTCTCCTTCACTACTCCTGCACTGATAACCCCTGACCTCTGCAGGAGTTCAGAGAACAGAGGTCAGAGGTTATCAGAGTAGTGAGGCAGAGAGCTAATTGTTAACCCTTTTTTGTGTTGCAGCATGTAAAAGAACGCTGGGTCACTTACACACTGCAGTACATAAGGGGTTAAGCAAAAGGACATAGGCGGCTCTTATCTTCCCTGTGCAGGGCCCCCTCCCTCCAAGGGGCCTATAGCAACCGCCTTCCCTGCCTCTATGGAAGCTATGCCACTGTGAATGAGCAATATTTTGTGATCACACAATTCATGTTTTTTTCCTTCTTTGTTATTTTTCCAGGATTTTCACCCTTTAAACAACTGTCCGGATCTATACAATGGAGTTTCCAGATTTAGGAAAGCATTGCTCCGAAGTCACGTGCAAACAGCTAGGTATGGTGAACATGAGGGGATAAACTATAAAAACCAGCGTGTGGCCCCTGTTTGTGTGTGAACTGATCTCAAGCCATGCATATTGTGCCTGCGGTCCTTTATATACCAAGCATCATTATAATTCATGGCGCGGTCAGCTGTTATTCCCTGGATATAGAGATGGGTCTGGGGGTTCTGTTCTTGATATAAGATGAAAATGTAACCCTTTGTTCTACACACTTGTTTGTTTGCAGATTTCCTGCCAATTAAGTGTGATGCCTGTGAGGATGTTTTCTGCAAGGACCACATAACCTACTACCAACATAACTGTCCTTCTGCCTACAAGAAGGTAAGATAGGATGTGATACACGGATTGGCTACACCACGGGAGCCGACACAGTACAGGATGGATGGACGTTATAACACCAGACATCAATCTTTGGCTCTACGGGTGTTGTAAAACCACAGCCCCTAGCTAGGACATAGTGATTTCTCAGTAGCTTAAGGGTTTTCTGTTTGCAGACAGTTCCTTAAAGGGATACTCTGTCAAAAATCTTTTTCTTTCTTTCAACTGGTTTCAGAAAGTCATATATATTTGTACCTTACTTTTATTTAACCCCTTAAGGACGGAGCCACTTTTGGTTTTTGCGTTTTAGTTTTTTCCTCCTTGTGTTTAAAAGGCCATAGCACTTGCATTTTTCCACCTAGAAACCCACATGAACCCTTATTTTTTGCGTCACTAATTGTACTTTGCAATGACAGGCTGAATGACAGGCATAAAGGACACTGCGAAACCAGAAAAAAATTCAATGTGTGGTAAAATTGAACAAAAAAACACATTTCTTTTATTTTGGGGGTATTTGTTTGTACGCCATTCGCCCTGGGGTAAAACTGACTTGTTATATATGTTCCTCAAGTTAACTTTTCTTGTATCTGATGGCTTGTAAAAAATTCAAACCAATGTTAACAAATATACGTTCCTTAAAATCGCTCCATTCCCAGGCTTATAACGCTTTTATCCTTTGGTCTATGGGGCTGTGTGAGGTGTCATTTTTTGCGCCATGATGTGTTCTTTCTATCGGTACCTTGATTGCGCATATACGACTTTTTGATCACTTTTTATGACATTTTTTTCTAGATTTGATGCAACCAAAAATGCGCAATTTCTCACTTTGGGATTTTTTGGCGCTGACGCCGTTTACCGTGCGAGATCAGGAATGTGATTAATAGTTTGGGCGATTACACACGTGGCGATAGCAAACATGTTTATTTATTTACTTTTATTAAAAACCTGGGAAAAGGGGGGTGATTCAGACTTTTATTAGGGGAGGGGGCTTTTTACTAATAATAGCACTTTTTTTTTTTCTTTTTTTTTTTACACTTATACTAGAAGCTCCCCTGGGGTTAGGGTTATTCCTGCTGCAGACGAAAGCATCCAAGTGCCGAGCCGGGATCAGCGCCATAATCGGATGCAGCGTCCGGTAATCGGATGCAGCTGTCATCTTTGACAGCTGCATCTGATTACTGTATTAGCGAGACCGCGGCGGTTGAGAACGGGGTCGCCACGTGGCCCCGCTCTTAACTCCTGCGGGCGCATGACGTACGGGTACGTCATGCGTCCTTAAGAGGTTAAAATTTAGATTTTTTAAATAGAAGTAATTTACAAATCTATCTAACTTTCTGAAACCAGTTGATTTGAAGGAAGGAGATTTTCGCCGGAGTACCCTTTTAAAACCCATAGTTATGGTTCATGCCCCCTGTGAATATATCCTTAAAAGGGTTATCCAGCGCTACAAAAACATGGCCACTTTTCCCCCTACTGTTGTCTCCAGTTCAGGTGCGGTTTGCAATTAAGCTCCATTTACTTCAATGGAACTAAGTTTCAAAACCCCACCCAAACTGGAGACAACAGTAGAGGGAAAGTGGTCATGTTTTTGTAGCGCTGGATAACCCCTTTAAAGGGGGGTTCTCTAGCTCTTCACCAGGCTACACTCCATACCACCTTTTCATTGCGAGTGTTCCAGAACAGCTACTATTAAGAGTACAGAGCCAGAGCACCGTGGCCCCTTTAGGTAATGGAGTTATACCCCCACCATTCTTATCATAAGTATGTGCCATGAACATTGTACAGCTGGAGAACCTCTCTACAGCAAATCTTAACCCCTTCATGACCAAAGGTCATTGATGCATGGATGTCTAGGTCACACTGAAGCAATACTCCTCGCCTTCTAAGAGCCATAACTCTTTATTTTTCCACCTGCAGGGCTTTGTCGGGCTCATTTTTTGCTCCATGATCTATAGATTTTATTGTTATCATATAGGTGTTTATGGGAATTTTTGATGTTTTTTTTTTTTTTTTTCCGGATATATAATATGGGGAAAACGCTGTGCTGACTTTTATCATGTTCATTTATTTTACATATTTTTGTTTTATAAGGGGGGGGGATAATTTTTACTTTTATTGGAGGAGGGGCTTTAATTTTTTTTTTTTACATTCTTTAAATTCTCCTAGAGGACTTTTATAACCAATCATCAGAGCTTTGATCAGCGACATTGGTGGTCTGCTCTGGGAGAAGACCGCGAGTTGGACAGCACAGGGAATACTGATCCTTCAGTGATATGTACCCCTCCTGTCACTGGCACCACTAACGGGTCTCTCTGCCTGTCAATCAACCCCACACTCCATGCTGACAGACAGAGGGCCGTGCCTAGTGCCGCCACTTCCACGACTAGTTAACACCCCTACTGCTGCAGCCGCAGCTGCAGACAGAACATGCCTTAAGCTGCACAGTAGTTCTGTAAGGTGCTGGAGGGAACCATATCAGCACAAAAGTGCCGATTAATTCCCTTTAAGTACTACTTCATGTTTTATTGATATGGCCACAAGATGGCAGTATAAGCATTGAAATACAAGAGATCTTCATAGCAGCTGATGTACAATCAAAATAAGTATTTAGGACAAACCATTGCTTCCACAGATAAACGTGTTCATACACAGTGCTCCTATAACTGGTTATCACCACACTCTCTTATCTAAGATATTAGCTATTATTTTTAGTTTTGTGGACTATTTTATACAATTTCATGACCAGTTTAATTTTTGCAAGGGAAAAGTCTGTTCTCTGCTGTATTTGCAGCCGCCAGAGGTGGCCAGGAAGTCGAAAATATATACATCTTTATGTAACTCTCATAGAGGTTTATAGCAGTTAAGGAAGCAGCCTGCTATGCTGTTTGTGCAACTTCAGTTATTGTCAATGGGAGATATGAGAACTATGAAAAAAAACCCTGTTTTTGGATTCCCCATCATGTCCAGCGGCCGCAGCCGGGCTGCAGGGGGTGGAGTGCATGAAGGTAAAGATGAGAAAAATCTGTTCTTACAGGGTCAATTGACAGTTTTCATGCAAACCATTCTGGCTTCTATTTGTTCTTTGTTAAAGGTTGCTGACAATGACCATTGATTTTTTTTTTTTTTTTTTTTGCTAGAAATCTGTTCACATGTCCATTGTAGTTACATTCCTTCTTGTTCTTTTAGGATGTGCAAGTCCCTGTTTGTCCACTGTGTGGCACTGCAGTGCCAGTAAGGAGAGGAGAACTGGCAGACATTGCTGTCGGGAAGCACATTGACAGAAACTGCAGCTATGATTCTTCTAAACGGAAGCAGAAGGTAACATTATTTCTCCACTGTTGACCATATGTTTCACCAATTTGTAGTTTTACTACATGGCATTCATATTGATCTGCAGTGTATTCACATAAAGGCAGTATTCCCCCAAACTGTGGCCCTCCACCTAGGAATTGTAGTTTTGTTATAGCTGGGGAGCCACTAGTTTGGGAATGCTGTCTTTATGTGAATGGTAAAATATGTTCTGTGTTAGGGTAAATTCACACGGGCGGATCCGCAGCGGATTTAATGCTGCAAATTCGCAGCTAAATCCGCTGAGGATTCCTCCCCTGTGACTTCCAATGTGATTACATACTCGCAGCGGGATTGTCATCCCACTTCCAGTATGTAAGTCCCGGCCCCATTAACCACCGCCACCCGGGATGATACATTACCTGCATGACGATCCGGCCGTATCTGAGGCTCCTGATCCCCGTAGGTCCCGCACAGCCAATCAGTGACTGTGGCGGGGCTGATTGGCTATGCGGTAGCCTCAGATGCAGCTGGATCATGGTGCAGGTAATGTATCATCCCGGGTGGCGGGGGTTAATGGGGCCGGAATTTACAATCCCACTGCGAGTATTTAATCCCATGTTACAGTCATTTGTAATAACTAAGGTCAAAAGGTATTGATTGTAGAAGGTCTTAGGCCCCGTTCCCACTGAGCAAAGGTAGCGGAATTCCGCTACCTTTGCTCAGTGGGAACGGGGCCTTACTGCTGAGACCCGGCGCAATCACGAGATACAGCTGGTGAGAGAGCATAGCCGTGTGCTTCAATCATAGACTGGCTGAAACCCATCTCTTTTGAGTTGTGCGCTGCTCTCTGTCCAGCTTTCTCTCAGGAACACAGCGGGTCTGCTCTCCCATGATGACATATCAAAAGTTTATAAAAATGACAGTAACACTTTAAATGGCCAGGGTCATTAAAATAAACTTTTAAATCGTCATAGAGACATATGAAAAGTTTTAATCAGTTGGGGCCTGAGTGTTCATATGACGACCATTCTTGATCTGGGTTACATGACTGAGACAGCCGCATCCTTCTCGCTCACATGGACTGACTATTCACGGTGTGTACACTTTTGACATCTCTGACATGTTGAAACTTTTTTTTTTTCTCTCTCTAATGACAGTCTTTGATACACTGTTATACTTACACTGTCTGGTGCAGGTAAGGGGGTGGAGCACACAGAGATGCATCTCTCTGTCATGTACTGTCCGGTCTGGTTCTAAACTAGGCTTCATACAATATTGTTTCTATATTTTGGTCATAAAACCCTTCTTCAGGAGGAGAAGCAGAGTGTCAGCTGTAACCTTTTTCCTACCTTTAAAAGGATACAGCTGGATTGATGCCTATAGGTAGGTCATTGCTTTATAGTTATGTTCACATGCTGCGGTAATGTCAGCTTCTTGCAGCGATTTCCAAAACGGCGGCAAAAAAAAGACTTCACCACAACCTATGCATATAAAGGATCATTGTAGTTAACAATTGTGCTTTCTAAATAAATATTATTTTGTAATAAATATATATATTTTTTAATTACTTTTTATTAAACTTATCACAAATAACAAAACACTTTAAAATTTACATCAGGGTTTTCCTCATACTTATTCTCATTTACCACAAAATCTTAACACCCAAGGTAGAAGATAAGGCTTTAGCTCTGTTTGGATTCTCAACCAAAAAGCACACCCCCTTCCGTCCCCCAACTTTCCACATTGACCCTTTACTAGAGGGCAGACCTGGACCTGCTTGGCTCCCCCTTCTCAGGAGGATACCCTTGGGAACATTACCCCACCAGGCCTTTTGACCACTATAGGAGACACTCAGGTCACCCCTAGGGACGCAATAACCATATGTCACTCATCCCAATATGGCAGCCCCTGGTCACCCAATTCTCTCATTACCATATATGAGTAATATATATATATATATATATTTTATTATTTTGTAATAAATACTATTATTCACTTTTTACAATTTTTTTTTTTTTTTTTGTTGTGAAGATTTTTACAAATCGATGCTGTAAACCAGGATGTAAGAAGAAAGAACTGATGAAGATCGAATGCGACCAATGTCATAGTAACTTCTGCCTTTCTCATAGGCATCCATTGGATCATGACTGCACTTCCAAAGGGCAGGCATTGTCTAAAGCTGGGTAAGTACATACACACACAGTGCCCAGAGTGGGTCTGAGTGTCGCACATCTTCTCACTATGACTCTACTTTCAGCATGTGTTTCCTCTTTTACAGATATGCTGCTTTGATAAGATCTCAGATTTCAGAACAAAACAGATCAGCCTTTAATTCCCCTGTGAAGCCGCAGGAGGTGAAGCAGCCCGGATGCTGCAGAGCTCTAGGTGAAAGGTAGTGAAGTGCAGCTATTGTACCTTAATGTTATATACACACTTGTTTCTGGCCCCACTGTACATCAGCCTAATGCTAGAATGGGCCATCACTCTCTGATATATGGGGGTTCGACTGTGAACGACTCTAAAAATGAGTCCAAGAGAATGGGGGGCTGTGCTGCTACTCCCTGCTCATCGCCGATCCCACCCACTTGCTGGGCAGGGAGTAGCAGCACAGCCCTATCTTTTGAACTCATTTTCAGGTTCAGTATGGGTCGTTCACGGTCGCGTAAAAATGTAAAAAGAAGCTGCTGTATGCGAGAAAAGGGGAAATGTTTTGTGTGGGAAAACATTTAGTGATAATAAAGGTGACTCACCACATTGTACTAATTCAGCTTATGTGTGGCAAACTATTTACCGCCAGTGTGGTAGACAGAACTCACAAAAGTGCTGAAAGTGAAAGAAGTTTTCTAGTGAATATTTGGTTCATATTAGGCATAGTCCACTGAACCAACAAAACGTTTTGATCTCTGGATGTCCAACCTCTGGGACCTTCGATCTCAAGAGGGGTTGAGCATGTGTGCTGGGGCTCCCTTTAATTGTATACAAGTTAGAGGTAGCCAAAAACAGCTAAATCTCCCAGGCCCATAGAGTTCAAAGGAGTGATGGCATTCAGTCACAGACCCCTGTTCTCCTGATCAGTTGGGGTCTCGGAGTTTGGACACCCAGTGATCGGACGCATTGCTATCCTGTATAGATGTGATGAGTATTGTTTATGGGGAAATCCCATTAAGGGTAACTTTTAATTACATAATTTTTATGAGGGCTAAGGCTGGGTTCACACTGCATTTTTGCAATCCGTTTAATGTATACGTTTTATTGAAAAACACGGATGCAATTGTGTGTCATCCGTTTTTCCGTAGTCTTCCATTATAAAAAAAAAAGTATCGAAACGGATGCATTCTTTTTTTAACGGACACAAAAGTAGCGTTGACTATGTTTTCTGTCCGTTAAAAGTAACCAATTAAAGACCGATACATTAAACAGATTGAAAAAAATGCAGTGTGAACCCAGTCTTAGTAATAGATTGTGTATATTGTCACAATAAAGGGCTTGTACAGGGGTAAAGCAATCTCCATGGATATAATACACAAGGTATACTTACCTTCCACAGTCCCCTGTAGGTGCTTTCCACCAGTCCACGGCTTTTCCTGGTTCCTGTGACTTTATGACCATACAGGAACTGCCCCACATGGTCAATCAGTGGTTGTGCGTCTGTCACTGATTGGCTATTGGGGGCAATAGCCGTCCCTGTATGGTCATGGCGAGAAGGCTGGGAGCCGGTGGTACTGTAGTGGGGCAGGTTGAGTGAGTATAACATATTTATTATTACAACACTCCCAGCACTGATATATATTTATATATTACTTTTCCTGGGCAACCAATTTAACTTTCACATTGGCATGTGTATGTGTGTGTATGTATGTATGTATGTATATATATATATATATATATATATATATATATATATATATATATATATATATATATATATATATATATATATGTGTGTATGTAAATTTATTTATTATTTATGTATATATATATTTTTTTCAAATTGAACGCTTTCAGTTTTAGCTAAATTTTCTTTTATTAGTGTATACTGATGATATGCAGGGGAATTATCTTATAAACCTGACCATGAACCACTACAGTAGTCAGGAGAATTGCTGGGAATTCTAGGCAATTATTTTTTTTTTTAATGTTTGAAAAACACAATGTAATTTCTGAAATTATTACTGTCTTTATATGACCCGGATCTAACAGGTGCTTTCTTTTTTCCAGCAAAGCTCCAGTGGCTGCAGAAGGGCCAGTTATATCAGATTCTGGCCTGCACAATGGATTGGTAGGCATTTCCATATACTTTGTATCATTTCTGCAGAAACTTATATTATAGATGAGTATAATATTTGTGAGGAGGGATGTGTTGAAAAGGTTTCTAGTAACAAATCACAATTCTGTTTGTCTTATCAATAAAATTAGGTTTTATTCCTACCAATAAACCAATGTATAAAATAGATAGAAATTAGTAGGCATTGGGGGGGGGGGGGAGATATTGTTCTGTTACGTTCACATGCAATACTAGAATAACATCTTATCAGCCTGTAGGCAGATTATCCATCATCATCTTATGATCATGTAGGCCGCATCTCGAGTCATGTATGTGCACTAACGCCCGCCTCCAGGGATTACGCCAGCAGAAAATTCATAAAACTGTGCAATAGGGCAGAACAGTTGTCACGTATGGGATCTGAAACCCTGTAGACATCATACTTGGGGTGATACTAAAGGGGAAACGAACCTGCTGGTATTCCCCTGCTGCTGTGTACCTGATGTTTGCGGCGCTGGTCTTTTTTTTTTTTTTTTTTTTTTTTTTTTTTTGAGCAATTTGATTAAGATCAACTATTCTAATCAGCTCTTTATGAGCGCTGGGAGCATCCCTTCGCCCCACCGAGCACCCCACTTGGCCCGTCCGTCACCTAATCAGAACCCCCTTGGCCCGCCATCGTGAATATGCATAGCGGGCGTCACCGAAAGAAGCAGCGGGCAGGTTGCTCTGTGGGGCAGAGGAGCTCCCCCAGTGCTCCTAAGTGAAGATGATCAAACAGCGGAATATCTTAGGTTCTATAAAACTCAAACCTTCCGCATTTGATTCCCGATGACTTCCCGGTCTGTGGAGAAGGAGGAGACAGCCAGGGTACCACATAGGTAATAGGCTGTATCCTGGAATTCCAGGCGGTACCCAAGCTGTCTCCTCTTTCCCCACTGACCGGGAAGGCATCGGGAATCAAATGCGGAAGGTTCGAGTTCTATAGAACCTAATATTTTCCGCTATTCGATCATCTCTACTCCTAAGGAGCTGATTAGCTTATCTTCACCAAATTGCTCAAAATGGCGAGACTGACAAAAGAAGACCAATGCCGCAAAAATTACATACACAGCAGGGCGATACCAGCAGGTTTGTTTGCACAAATCTGCTTATAGTTTCTCTTTTAATTACTGGATAAAAGGTCTCCTCTAAGATCATGATAGTTAGTTGTGTAAGAAAGCATTGCTAATTGTAGGCACCTAATATGTAAACCATACTATCTCTTCCAGAGTGAAGAAGAAGCTCTGCAGAGGGCGCTGGAGCTGTCACTGCTGGAAGCCGGAATAAACAACCTGCTTTCTCTAAGGTACGTATCACTATAAGAGCAATAATGAGATCTATCATTTTATTCTCTTGATGGGGTTATACGACAGTTACACAACATTTCATCCTACTTAATCAGGATATAGCAAAGATATAAATAGGATTGCTTCTTCAGTGTGTAGGGGGTGCTACGAAGCCAGTGTATAGACATAGACCACATGTATCAAACTTGCCAAAGAGCAATGCAAGTTTAAGACTTCTGGCTATCCCTATTGAAATGCAAGTCTATGGGACTTCCAGCAGTTCATAATAACTCTCAAGAGAAAGGAATTATCAGGATTTAGTGCTGGTATCCTGTTGCCTAGCTCCTCTCCACCTGTTTCCAGCCAAAAATAGTAGTAAATTTTCTTGATGCTCAATAAGGCTCGGTCCACACTGCCTCAGAGGCTCTGGTCTGCCTCATTGGTTAGGATGATAGGTGACGTTCTCTCTTTCTTCACGATCATACATTCCTTACAAATGACGCTTGTTGCTTTCAGGAACTATTCAGCTATAACTGTCTCCAAAGCTCCCATAATGCAT
This sequence comes from Dendropsophus ebraccatus, assembly GCF_027789765.1. NCBI lineage: Eukaryota > Metazoa > Chordata > Amphibia > Anura > Hylidae > Dendropsophus > Dendropsophus ebraccatus. The sequence continues at coordinate 94,278,416 of NC_091462.1, read as the reverse complement.
TGCACCATGCAGACCAATAATGCAGTCACTCCACTCTTTATGCAATTAGTGACTGTAGAGTTTTGTAAATTGTTGAGAAACTGTTTTTTATTTTTCTCTTGTAATAAATATAGCTCTATGTCATCTTGTAATTTATTTATTTATTTATTTTTTTTGCAGAACACCAACAATGAACACAATCAAGACCAGCAGCCAGTGAACGATGATCAATACAGATGATCCGTACAGCTTCATCCAGTGACATTTCTAATATAACCATGTAAATAACTTTTTATTTCCATGGAGACTTTATAATGTATCTGTAATATAGGATGTGACCTCACATTCAACAGTCATTCTTCCTATCTGTGCTTCTGCTTCCATGGAGTTGTGATGATGGTAAATAAGAGACCATTATCCCTGGCCGTCCCCTTCATGATACAACCAATTCTCTGTGCGTTTACTATTACGTATTTTGCTGTATACCTTAAATACAGCTAAGATACTTGTAAAAGGTTTAACTAATGTCTAGAGCCATTGGTTGGGTGGACTACATACAGTATATAACAGCAGTATATTACCCTAGGCCTCTAACTTGGAATGACTGCACTGGACTCTGGACTATTTCTTTGCTGTTATTTATTATGATGTTGTATGTACGAATTTCTTTCTATCAGGTCTGGGCTGTAAATATGGCTGCCATTAACCAATAAATACTTTTAATTTTGTAATGATTTGTTCTTTTCTCATATGTATACTCATGGTCGTTGTGCTGTTCAGTCTTCAGGCATAGCATATACTTTAGTGTCCTGACATGTTTAGTGGTCCTAAAGAGGAGCTGTAGCCAACCCTACAAAATGAGATGCTACTAGACACCTTTATTACAGTTTCTTGCTGGACCCATCCACTCCTGAGATATGTGAGTGTGTAGGTCCTCTAACAGATCAGCTGACAGCCAGATGGGCCGATAGTAGGTATTTTTTATATAGGCAAGTATTCTTAAAACCAGTAACCTGCTTCTTCATGTGAGCAACATTGATATCCAATATCCATGTTAATGGTACTGAGCTTCAATATCAAACATGACCCATGGTCAAGAGAATATTAGGGGTACTAATTCTAGGAATAAAAAAAAATCGATACCAGCAGTCTCAGTCCTCCAGAATATGGACTAAATTTCCCTTCGGTTTTTGCACAATCACTTGCTACTCCCACCACCTGCACTCCATGATTGGTTGACAAGGCTCAGTCCTGGAAGCAAAACCCTGCCCTGTACATCAGTCATACAGGTGAGGGAGGAGGCGTGCATGCTGCAGCTCAGCAGCCAGAGTTTAGAAAACATGATTTTATAATTCTGTAAACAGCCATCAGCTGAGGGCTCTTTTACATGGCCCATTATGTGGCAGTGTATGGCCGGAGACAAATGCCAATTTTGCTGGTCAAGGCACAATGAATCATACCATATGAACGATTGTGGTATTGAACTTGTGACCGTTTGAATACATTATTGATAATAACAATGATCTTACCTGCCACGCAGAAGATCAGCCGAGGACTGCTCATTGATGATAATGGCGTTTTTTTGTGTTATTGATTAATTTTTGGCACAATTTTGCAGAAAATTGCGCAATCACGCTAAAAGTGCTGCATTTCTGTCAAAAATGGCAGTTAAGTTGTTTGCTCCACGGTCCGGTGAGACTTAGAAGCACTTGGGCACCCAGTTGGAGCGCTGATCCGCCCCCGGCATGCCCTATTCTAATGATAATAAATGGATCAGGGTTATGGGGACGGCAGTGTTTCTAAAAGTCTTACCGGACTGTGGAGCAAAAGATTAACTGCATCGGAACTGTGCCAAGGAGGAAGGTAAGAGACATACTCCTGTGCGAAAGGGATATATCGGCAGGTTCAATTTGTCTAACCTGCTGATAGTTTCCCTTTAAATACTGGATGAGATGGCCCTTTGGAAAATAAGAATCTGCATTATTTTTCCTTGCATGGTTGGTTCAGGAAATAGTTGATGAAGGCTGAATTTACACTATGAGGTATGTGACATACCAGGACACATCCATAGGCATCCATTCACTTTATGGAGGTCACCTCTGGGTCCTGCACCCATTCTGCCCCCCTCTAGATCTGGCCACTGGAGGTGGTTGGCAAGCCAAAAATAGCCAACCACAATAACAGTTTACTTAACTCTGACTTTAATGAAAGTTGCATAAACAGCTTAGCTCATGGTGCTATGTAGGTTGCGCAACTCTTATCAACTTATATGGGAGTTATGTAAACTGCTTTCATATGGCAGTTTTTGGCTTCCTGACAACCTCCGGCAGCTGCAAACGAGATGGAGGGGGCCAAGAGGCCCTCGGTCTTAATACAGAAATCCCACTTCCTACCAGCCGGAATCCACCAGTAAGCCAATGCTTTGAGCAGTGATTATGGTAAAGTAATAAATGTCTGTATAAGCAATTGTCTAGAGCCTTTGCTTTAATGGATACTACTGTAAGTAGGGTGACTGGAGGTGCTGGGACCAAACTCTTCAATAAAGCTGCAGAGAAAATATCTGATGACATATAGAAGTTGATTTTCAATTCACATTGTAAAAATTGTCATAAAAAGAAGCCCCATACAAAACAACTGACGCGTTTCAGATGGAATATTTGCGTTTCATCAGATGCGCTGTACAGGATACTATTGTCCTTACTGTCTTGAATGGTTCCCGCTCAAAAGAAGTCAATTGCAATTTAGTATAATTCTAACAAGTTTACTTGGCTATTCTTCACTTAGGGTGGCATGCCATTCTTAATGGTTACAGTGTTTAGATGAGGCACAAAAATTTAGTGGTTACATTTACACTAAGTCTTTATTAGACAACAGAAGTGTCAGGGTACACATGCACACCATAATGCTGAAATAATATATTTATTACAAATAGTACAGAAGAGAAGATGACACAGCAAGGTGGGGAGGAGGCGTGATCTCCTCCCACACCAAATTTATTATGATTTTAGGTGTAGATTTGTTCCGCAATGCCTGAGCCAGGCGCAGGGCCGACTAGCTTTACTAAGAGGCGTAGGCCTTTTAGTAAACCTGGCCAGGAAAAAGGGGTCGGGCTTTATTTAAGCCAGTCTTAATACACGTCCCCCATAGTGCTCATAGAAGGAAAACATGCAATAAATACAAAGGACTAAAAAACTCTATAAAGTGCTTAAAAAAACACAAAAATGGAACAAATAAAGACACTAATCCGGTGCTAAATCAGCACATATAACCCCAATTTACATAATAAGCCAAAAAGAACATGAACTAGAGAACACAGTATCTACCAAACACACGTTAAGTCGCCAAGGTTGGGCACTCACACCTTACCATTTGTTTCTCTAAACCCCTGTATGTATTGTATTGGCTTTTTATTGTGCTGACTATATTGTGTTCTGTATTTGTTTGGGGTAAATTATTTTCTGTACTTATTTATTGTCACATTGTTTTCTAGTAAAAACTTTTACGTTGTAGCATACCGTTTTGGTTTGTGTAGCGGTTCGTATTCCCTTTGTTGCACATACATGTACACTAGGTGGCACTTTGTCTTGAACGTTAACTTTCAGGAAATGCAATTTTAACAAGAATATTGCAATATCCGACTGTGCAACTATGTCCCAGGTTCCCGTTTTCTTTACAAGAGCCCCTCCCTGTTCTGTGTTACTTCACACAGGATCACACCCATATCTCACTTCCTGTTGTCTGACCACTTTATCACACAAAGGTTTTGACGCCAAAATATTTCCATGTAAACTCCCGTCTTCTACTGGTGCTATTAGGTTTAATCAATGTTGCATAGCCCAATATTCAACCCGTATAAAAGGGACTTAAGACCCGCCATCAGATCTGTCCTTATTACCATCAGGGGTGTTATTCTTGCTCCTAAGGTACCTGCCCCCAGAGACTGCTTTTTTCTACCTCTCCTACTGAACCAAACTCAACCCTTTGCTCTTAGGACTGTCCCAATCGGCCTATATCCCAGGCCCCACTATTTAGGCCACTCTATGGCACTGCAAGGCTACCTACATCCCACTGCAATTATTTACTTGACCCCCCAGGACTAAAGATTTTCTCTTTAGTCCCAAAACAGGACCTCTTTTTCTGTTCTTCTTTAGACTTTAGTTCACTGCACAGGCCAATCCCACCTTCCAGTCCATCTGCACCTCTGCAGCCTTCAGTCCTTCTGCTCAAGGCCCAAAAAGTATCCTAATATTCAAGCTGCAGTTCTACAGGTCAGACACCCCACAAGCTTAGCTACCTACTCCCCAAAGTTTTTTTTTTTTTAACACCTCCTCAGTCCTCCTTCCACCTGTGCTGCAGCACATTGGTGTCACCACATGCATCCTTCTGCCAGACCTAAGCTCTTCCATGGACTCTGCCAGTACCGTACCTCCCCTAGGGCTACCAGCCAAAAGTCTTCTTATTCCTGCTACCATCCAGCGCTATATTTGCCACTTGGCACCTCAGGACCTGTGCCTAGGGCGACAATGTTGAGGAGGTGGCACTAAAATGAGTAAAATAAAAAAGGATAAATACTTTTGGTGTAGCTGTAGCTAGAGGAAAAAAAATCTGTTCCCCCTTTGGTTGAATCCACACAGGTCAGAACTGATATGAACAGTGGCGTAGCTACCATAGAGGCACGCCAGGCAGCTGCTATGGGCCTCGTGCAGCAGGGGGACCCAGGTGAGAAGGTAAGAGCTGCCCTGTGTCCTTTTGCTCAACCCCTTATGTAGTGCAGTGTTCACTAAGGCTGGGTTCACACTGCGTTTTTTTATCCGTTTTTTGCGAAAAACGGATGAAAAAAACGGATGCATTTGTGTGCATCCGTTTTAATCCGTTTTTCCATTGTAAAAAAAACGGATCAAAACGGATCAGTTTTTCTTAACGGACACAAAAGTAGTGTCAGCTACGTTTTTGTGTCCGTAAAAAATTAAAAACGGATCCATTTTGATCCGTTTTTTTTACAATGGAAGTCAATAGAAAAACGGATGCACACAAATGCATCCGTTTTTTTGCAAAAAAACGTTTGAATAAAACGGATTGCAAAAACGCAGTGTGAACCCAGCCTTACATGTTGCAGCACAAAAAAAGGGTTAAAAAGCAGAAGACAAGGAGATCTGTGCTTCACTGGATTGATAATCCCAGACCTCTGGCTGCTGCAATCAGCTAGGAAAATGTGAAGAGCTCCCATGCAGAGGTCAGGAGTTATCAGTGCACCAGCAGTGGAGCAGAAATCCCCTTGTCTTTTGCTTTTTAACCCTTTTTTGTGTTGCAGCATGTAAGTAAACTTTGGGTCACTTACATACTGCAGTATATAAGTGGTAAAGCAGAAGGTAGTTGCTCCTGCACCTATGTATTTAACCATAAGGGCTCCTAATGGGCTCTTATAGTTAAAAACAGTGGACTGACAGAACAAGCAGCCATTGGCTCTCTGCTCTGCCAGTCACTCTTAAGAGATTTTATCTTTTGGTCACATCACCGAGCCTATATATATATTTATGCAGTGCTTTGTGTTGTGCGTGGGGAAAGAGGCCCACATTAGTTTTACAGTAAGGGCAGGCGGTGACACGATGCAATGCAAACTGAACCCTGTCCTGTCTGTAGAGCTGCGGCTTGTGACTCATGTGTGTTCTGTCCTCTGGCTGTAACGCCTTTCCTAGGAAGAGACATATTGTTACACAGCATTCATGCATGGAACTGAGACTATATTAGCAGTGTACATTCACCCCATGTGCTGGGAAAGCAGTGATAGACTCCCATTACTCGGCTAAATGGAAAAGCGGAGTCTGAGGTTCTATTCCATACCAAAGCATGCCAATCTGCATATTCTCTGCCAATGTCCACATGAATTCTGCTACAAAACTTCATCCTATTAGGATTCTTGGGAATATTAGGGATAAAGTAACTGGAATGGAATCCACATGTGTTGGGCTATTCCATGTCGAAAACTGGGAAAAAAAATCTGCATGCAGTATGCATTTCTTTGAATGGTGCCCCCACTGGTAGTTCAGGGGTACTGTTCAGTAGGTGCAATAGCATCTGTCAAAACACAATACTGTAAATGTTAGATGGCCTGAGCCGTAAACGAACACCAATCCCATAGATCTGTGCTCATTAGATAAGAATTCCCACCGGATTATCCCTGCGACCGTAGTCTTAATCAGCCATCTGCTGCACATCTCCTATTAGGCCCTATTCACACGTCCGCAATTTTGTCCACAATGGATATATAAAAAGTACCATGTGTCTACCTGACCTCACAGCATCAGTGTCAGTAGATTGTGTGTGAATTACAGCTGACAGTTTTTATTCTTTATTTCCTGTAACAATAAACTTCATGTTATGGAGAGGGCAGATGGCAAGAGGAGCCACAAACGTTCTTGATGGCCTTGGCACGTCTTTATTCAAACAAGACTTCTCGCTGTCCCGAATGATGTCACCAGAACATCACAAGACATTGTTAGCTGAATAGTGGTAAAAAGTATAACATTTCCTGCTACATACACATTATGTTCTGATGTCCCTTATTAATGTCATTCTAACATATTCTGGCAAAAATAGGTATTTTTAAATTTTTTTAATACATTTTTTACTTTTAGTAGCAACAGTAAGGGGGGGGGGGACAATGCCCCTCTTCTGCCATTAATAGCTGTGTTAGAAACTGCAGAGCTGCTCAAGCCCTAGTCCCCGTACAACAGTACAATTACACATGACTAGAGATGAGTGAACCTTGAGCATGCTCGAGTCCATCTGAACCTGATCGTTCAGCATTTGATTAGTGATGGCTGCTGAAGTTGGATAAAGCTGTAAGGTTGTCTGGAAAACATGGATACAGCCAATGACTATATCCATGTTTTCCGTATAGCCTTAGGGCTTTATCCAACTTCAGCAGCCACCGCTAATCAAATGCCGAACGATCGGGTTCTAATGGACTCAGGCATGGTCGAGGTTCGCTCATCTCTACACACGACTAATGCTGCTGCATGCATTGCTAGCAATACTATGCTTCCCCTGATTTCTAGGGCATATAATTATAAGAATAGACATTACACCTGGGGAAGCTGTCTGTGTCAGTAGCTGCTCGTTCTGCTACAGGGTGCTGCACCTGCAGCGCTGGTGACGCAGGCTGCTTTCCAAAGACTTATGTCTATTCTAATGCTACCATGCCTTAGAACAGAATGAACAGTCCTTGCTGTACATCTATCCATCAATGTTTCAACGTTGGTGTCTACTAGAGAAGAGCGAACCGGGTTCGGGTTCAAGTCTATTCGAACCCGAACGTTTGGTATTTGATTAGCTGGGGCTGCTGAACTTGGATAAAGCTCTAAGGTTGTCTGGAAAACATGGATACAGCCAATGACTATATCCATGATTTCCGCATAGCCTTAGGGCTTTATCCAAGTTCAGCAGCCACCGCTAATCAAATGCCGAACGATCGGGTTCGGATTGACTTGAGCATGCTCCAGGTTTGCTCATCTCTAGTGTCTACCCTTCAAGACCATGTCAATCCACAGCAGCTGCAGGTTATTGGAGTAGGTAAGTATTACTTTATTTTTTTTTTACCATTCCACAGACACATTTAAAAAACAAAAAAAAAACAATTTTATGTCCATGAACAAAACGCAGGACTATAGATGGAAAAAGATGCACAACAAGAGTCAATTGTAATATAAAAAAAATCCCTGTGATAAAATATAGAGAAGCTTCAACCCTCTTGGGAGGGCTCTTAATACTTTGAAAGATGGTAAATCTACGATAACTACCGGTCTAGATTAACTGCTCATTCCTGGACTGGGGCAAACAAAATGGCAGGAGGAGTGTGCGGAGTGACAGGAAGACCAATAGAGTAGTTCAAATACGAGGTCTGGCTTCAGTGGTTGTTGAGGTGAAAGTCCTGTCACAGATGGTTGGCAACTTGGCATGACAGTGAACTGCAGTGTCATAGAGCGGGTGCTGAGATGCTATCTCCAGGGGGCTTCTTCTGATGTGGAGCAGTGCTGGGAAGAGGCCATGACCTGACTGTAAAAAGGAGATGCGCACCAGTACAACAGCTAATTTCAGTGCAACCAGAAAAGCCTTCAGTGTAGGAGTACACAGCAAGTGACCGCCAGAAAGGGTGGAGTGGAACTTTGTAACCTTTTAAACTTACCACAAAGCATGTAAGTCCTGTAGACCTGAAATTACCACCTGCATCTGTCTTCCCCTATTTGGCCGAGATAACACTTCTTTCTGCAGGGTAGTTTGACCCCTTACCTAGGAACCTAGGAACCAAGTAGCTGCCCAGTCACCCCTCTAAAGCATTGCAGCTTAAGAGTGAGTAGTGTCAGAGTTTAGGCTTTCTTGGGAGGTAACCAGTTGTAGCATACCCCTCAGGGAGGAACATTTGGGACTAGCATGGGCTAGTATGAAGTCTAGGTGAGTCTAGTATTTAACCTTATTTTATAAAGGACTATGGGGCAATCCTGTGGAAAACCCCTGTGCCAGTGTCCAGTGTGATAGAAACCGCGACATGTACAGGACTACAGGTCCCAGGCACCCAACAGGTGTTTAACGCCCAGAAAGCCCTCTATCTGGCCCAGCACAACCCTGAGCACCGTATAGGGGCACTTCCAGTGCCCACAGGTTTAAACCTATAACACCTGCACCTGTTCAGACTTCTGCCCCATGCTCTGGCTGTAAGGTACGGCGCAGGAATTGTGTCCGGCTATGATCTTGTGCTTTTTAGGTTTCTTGTTGTACATTGTCTGAACACAGCTCTATTCCCTCTGCTTTGCTAATTGAATTTCCACCACACCCATCTCTTCTGCTGAGTTTCCTCTGGTCCTCTAACAGTTAACTTTGGTTTTGCTTCTCTGATTGACATTCTTCCTTACCACTCTCAATTCTCCTGTTCTTTCTGTGATTTCTGGGGTGTCAGGGTCTGGTCCAATCATGACTTGGGCAGATTCCTGACATCACACAAATAGTTCATTATCCCAGACCTTATTGCTTGTTATTAGTCTCTGTTGAGCGTGCTGGCATTTCCTCTGTATCTCATATCTCTTTTATTCCGACCTCTGCTATTGCTACTTGACTATTCTTCTCGTTCTGACTCTGCTGACTCTTCTGGTTTTCTGCTACCGCTTAGGGTAGCTCGGGCAAGTAGGTAGGGAAAGTTTAGAGGGTCTAGCATAAGGGCTCACTGTGTCCCCTCCAACAGTAGCTTTTGACATAACAAAACTTTTATGACCATGTTGCAGATGCTCCTGGACCCACCACCATATAGCATGCTCACTTTATAAGAAAATTTCATATTGCTTTGTATAGATCACAATTTAGAAAAAAAAATAATATATATATACCAATATACAATATACCACATACATATAACAATACACCACATGAGTAATTAATAGGTCTGAGGTTTATTCTTCAGGAAGCGATCTACCTGAGAAAAATGTCTAAAAAGTTTATCTGCCCACAAAATCGTCTTTCCATTTCTAACAATCACAGCGCAGTATTAGCAAAAAAAAAAAATCCCCGGCAGTATGTTTTTCACTTTTCTGTGGCTTCTGGTATTTCCTTTTACCTATTATAATACAGATGCATGCATACATTATGTTCAGTGCATTTACCAGAAGGCAAGGGATAAATTACTCATCAAATTGCTTTCTTCTAGAATTCTTCTTTTTGGTATTGAATAAATTGTGAGTAATGGTAATTTACATTGTGTGTATTGTGACCCCACAAAAGCTGAGTTTATAGTCTGTAGGCGTCACACACAAAAACATATCCCCACCCAGACCAGAAAGCGGCTGGGGGACAGGGAACCAGATCGGGGGACAGTGGATCCCTGCGCTGGAGCCGGGGAGGTAGGGGTATGTTATGTTCAGCCACCTCCTTCCCTACTCTTTAACCTTCCTCCAGTGTTAGCTTTCTTACTAACTTCCTAAGTTACTTTCTTACTCTCTTATGTTAACGGGTCGGTTTTGACCCGTGTCTTAAAGAAGCAGTTCACCCCCAAAAATTTTTGGGCCCCCCCCCCGGTAGCCGCTGGCATGTATACTCACGGAAGATGATCGATGTCTCGCGGCGCAGCTCCGTTCCCGTCCCGCGGTGCCGTTCAAATCTGGCGCGCGCTCACTTCCGCCAGCGCTGTGACTCCTCTTCTCTCCCTTGTAATTTGAACGTCGAGGTCACGCACTTCCATAGAGAATGCATGGAAGCAAGTGACTTCCGGCCTATTATGACAGCTCAGAGAAGTGAGCGCACGCCGGATTTGAACGGCACCACGGGACCGGAACGGAGCTATGCCGCTGGACATCGATCATCTTCCGTGAGTATACATGCCAGCGGCTAACGGGGGGGACCAGAAATTTTTTTTGCTGAACTGCTTCTTTAAATCACCCCTAGGATACCCTAAAAACAGTTATTTGTGATCCAATTTGTTTCTTACCTCTTACTTACCTTGTTAAGGTTTCTCATCCATAGAAGGATTGATTTTAATATTTTTGTTGTGGCCCCCTGGGCCTTTCATTTGAGAGCATACCCTTCATTTTCAATATAAAAATATTGTCAAATGAACTTCAAGAGAATAATATAAACTTTAAAAAGTTTGTTATATTACCTGACTATTACTGAAGGGTTTTAGAACACATTTCTTAAATGTAAAAAAATATACATATGTATATTTTATATTATTACCTCTAGTCAGGGCCGGCTCCAGGTTTTTGTGGGCCCTTGGGCGAGAGAGCCTGAGCGGGCCCCTTTGTATAGCACACCTCGGGGCACACCTACCAAATAAAGTTTGACAAAATACAAAAAAAAACGTAATCCAGTAACTCACAGGTGACGTCTTCTTTGATCTGAGGCGATCGCTCTCCATTTCCTCTCCATCTGGCCCAGACCTCCATGATGATTTCTTCCAGCTACAATTCATCTCTTCAGGACCTGTCAGACAAACATGTTAGACTCCGCACTTTTCCAGCAACTTCCTTCCCTTTTTCCCACCCATAGGCTCCTATACAGTAGTAACTCCACTGTTTGGTGTCATGTGCAGTAAAGTAAGGAGGTTTGTGGGTCCCGTGCTGTGCCCCCCATATAGTAATAATGCCCTCTGTCCCCATAGTAATGCCCCCTGCTCTGCCCCATAGAAATGCCCCCTGCTCTGCCCCATAGTAATGCCCCCTGATCTCCCTCAGCACAAGAAATTAAAAAATTAAAACATACTCACTAATCCGGGCGGGGGACGGGTCCTCTTCTCCCTTGTGTGCGCCTTGTGGATCCACCAGCAGGCGTGATGACGTCATCGCTCTGCGCCTGTTGGTGAGAGCGCATCCATGCTAGAATGGACTAGAATGGAGGTGCTAGAAGGAGGTCGTCCCTCTGGAGTCTGTATTCTAGCTTCTTCACCATAGAGCAGGCTAGAATGGAGTTACAATAAGAGACATTACATGAGGTATACCAGGGGGAACTACAAATCCCAGCATGGCCAGTCTGTTATTATGGGATATCAGAGGACATTACAGGAGGAGATATAATAGGACTACAACTCCCAGCATGTCCAGCCTGTTATTATGGGATATCAGAGGACATTACAGGAGGAGATATAAGAGGAGTACTACAACTCCCAGCATGAACAGCCTGCTATTATGGGAGATCAGAGGCCATTACAAGAGGAGATTTAAGAGGACTACAACTCCCAGCATGAACAGCCTGCTATTATGGGAGATCAGATGCCATTACAAGAGGAGATATAAGAGAAGGATTAAAACTCACAGCATACAGAGGGAAGGTATTAGTGAGCCCTGCCTCCTCATATCACATGACAATGATCACAGGTCCTTCATCCATATGCAGCCTCTCCCGTTCTCAGCCCCGCCCCCTTATGACGTCACCACAGGTCCTTCCCTAGTGTAGCAAACACGGCAGGTCCTTCCCCAGCCCCTCCAGCCTGCACCCATCTCCTCGGGTGTCCGGGGGGTCGGTGATGTGGTGGGCGTCTGTCTCACTGCTTGGGCAAGTGTCGGGGGCCCCTTGGGCGGCCGTGGGCCCCGGCACTTGCCCTAGTATGCCAGGTGCTGACGCCGGCCCTGCCTCTAGTAACATCTATGGTGTGACGGGTCAATTTTGACCCATATCTAACTACTTTATGAAAAGGGCAATAAACAGTTTTTTATTTTTATTTTATTTTAGAACTTTAATACAAATAAAAGATGACAATGATATTAACATTAATAGCAATAACAATAATAAAAAGTATCTTTTCCAGGTCAAACAAACAACAATCAATAAAGCAAATCAAATCAACAGAAATCAAGTACTAGTTTTTAGATGCATTAGTATTTAGATGCATGTGTGGCAAAAAGTGACACTTTTTGTGTGTTCTTTGCAGAGGTATTTTTTGCAGGTGAAGCACGATGTTTTTGTTATAGTCCAGGATGATTCTGGACTTTTTGTCACTTCCTGATGACACAGCTGCATCTTTGTGAAGGTCATTCCACATGTTGCCATAGACTTTTTTCCTTTAAGGTTTGTCATAGCAATAATGACTTTTTTTTTATTTTATTGACAATGGGATAAACAGATCAAAACATGTATTGATGTCCCTTACTCTTGTCACAGCAAACCTTGTGATCCCAGGGGTCATTTTTATGACATTTGCAGCATCTGCCCTGCCATGTACATTTGGAGCTCCAACTGATCTTGCCACTTTTGGAGCTGGGAGCAGCTTCAGCATCGGTGACCTCCTCATCAGACTGATCAGAACTTTCTGTGCCTTCCTGTTGTGCTCAAATGTGCTCATGGGGGGGGGGGGGGGGGCCCAAGCTAAAATTTTGCACCAGGGCCCCTCAGCCTTTAGCTACGCCCCTGGGTACAGGTATGGCTGCACTGAGTGCTATGGATATTGCATTACGCCAACATACAACATACCACGTATATGAGACTTCATTGGTCATTTATATATATATTAATATAAAGTCTGCCTAAAATTGGTATAGATTGCCTAATACCACTTTGTAGAAACAGGAAGTGAATAAGAGTCTGTAAAGGGAAAAAAAGCCAACTGTTTTATCACAAATGATGAGCAAGAATGAGTCAGGAGTATTCAAACCGACCACAAATCATAACAAGGGGTTGTCCCACAATTTAATATTATATTCCTCTTAGACCAGGCAAAACATTTAATATAATTGGAGTCAATAAAAATAAAAAACTGTTCAAGATACAACTGGTGTATACTTGTTATAGTGCCCCCTGGAGTTCTTTTGATTCAATCACATCTAATGTGTCCAGTTCTGGTGAGAACCAGGTTCTAGTATGTAATTCTTAGTGACCCCTCAGTACAATAGCTCAAAACTCTGCTGCCCTTGTCAGATAGGGGCCTGGACAGTGAGGCTGAGCTACTGAGCATGTGCGACCACTGGTACTTGACATTCTTAAAGGGATGCCATAACGGGAGCTTTAAGAAGTATATAGCAACAAAACCTAGACACTGAAGCAGGGGCGTAGCTAATGGCTTGTGGGCCCGGTGCAAAATTTTGGCTTGACCCCCCACCACACTCCAATTAAAGGTTGAATAAACAATTATATCCAGTGACTCGCAGGTGACGTCTTCTCAGATCAGAGTTGTACTACAGGGTGTACGGGCATATTATCATCGAGGTTAACAAAGGTGGTGTGGAGTAGCAGGGCAACAGCACTGGACACAGCAGAGATAAAACAGGTGAGTATACCATATATTTTTGTAAGTGGTCACGGTGGCATAATTATTCAGATCGGGGGTCACACATGCGTCATTGCCTGACAATGGTAAGAGACAGTAAAGGAAACCAGGATGCAAAGACAATTGGGCGGAAAACTCTGTATAGATGAGAAGTGACTGAAGAAGTCTTCATGGCATCCTGGGACAGCTGGAAAAATAAAAATGAATGACTGCGATCAAAGAAAATATCACCTGTCAGTCACTGGATATAGAGGTTTACTCTGATCCTGGCAGCATCTGATTGGGGGAGGGGGTACTAGCTTGCCAAGGCTTGTCAGTAGAGATGAGCGAACCAGGTCCGGGTCCGAAAGCAAACGTTCGGCATTTGATTAGCTGGGGCTGCAGAACTTGGATAAAGCTCTAAGGTTGTCTGGAAAACATGGACACAGCCAATGACTATATCCATGTTTTCCACATAGCCTTAGAGCTTTATCCAACTTCAGCAGCCACCGCTAATCAAATGGCGAAAGTTCGGGTTCAGATGGACTGGAGCATGCTCGAGGTTCGCTCATCTCTACTCGTCAGCCTTTAGCTATGACCCTGCCCCCAACAGGTCATGATTTGAGAATATCCCATACAGACAACACCTGTGGTGATACCTGATGCACTGACTATAGTTATATCACCTGTGCAATTCTAGGGCCTGAGGACTGGAGTTGTAAACCTGCAAAACACTAAACATAATGCTGCGTTTACACGTAGCGATTATCGTGCGAATTTGCGCGATAACGATTTTGAACAATAATCGTACGTGTAAATGCAGCGAACGATCAAACGACGAGCGAGAAATCGTTCATTGTGATCTTTGAACATGTTCTTAAATCGTCGTTGATCGTTCGCAAAAAATTCGCAGATCGTTCCGTGTGAACAGTCGTTCGCCGATTTAACCAATGTGTGAGATAGGCTTAAGCGATCGCAAAACGAATTTTCCGTATGATATATTCTACCGTCTAAATGCTGATCAATATGAAAAAAAAATTGTTACTCCGACATCGTACATCGTACGATCGGGCCAATTAACGTTCCGTGTAAATGCAGCATAACCTGCAAACTATCCAACACAATGATAGACACTATGGGGGACGATTATGAAGTATGGCGTTTTTTACGCCGGGCTTACAAATGTCCCTGCAGCTCCGGAGCTCAGGGGATTTATGTAGAGGTGCATTGCCTCTACATAAATCCTGATCACATGGAGCCCGTCCATGGGAAGATTTTGAAACCTACGCTAGCTCAGAACTGGCGTAGGTTTCAGTGTAATTTTTCCACCGGAAATATGATAAATGCGCCGCATGTAGAGGCCACGCCCCCATTGTGTACTGCGCACCCCCCTCTCCGCCCACCTGTTAAAGGTGGCGCAGCTGGGGCAGATTGGCGTCAAAATATTTGCAAAAACAGATTGGCGTCAAAATATTTGCAAAAACACCCTTTGCAAATATTTTGACGCCAATCTGCCCCATCTGCGCCAAAAAAGGCATATTCGCCTTTTCATACATGTCCCCCTATGAGTAAGTTTAGTTTTCTTATTAATTTCTAGGTTAAATCGGTAACTAGTTTATTAGTCAGATTTTGTAACACTTCGGCATTGGCAGAAATTTTTACCTTGAACACAATGACTCATCCAGACTTTTGTAGACTTCAGCTGATGGCCTGCAGGGGGCAGCAGAGCTTTCCTTGCTGGTAGATGAAACAGTGTTTAATGAACCAAAAACCTCCCTGCTATTTCTGTCTGGGGAATGTCACACTCTCTGTACTGTGAACTAATAGTCTTCCCCCAGGGAGTTTACACTTATTTCTGAACTATCTAGAAAATCTTAAATTTCCACTTTTTGAATTTTAGTCCCAAACAGACGTCAATTAAAAGACGTCTCCTCCGCCATGGTCTATGTTACCTGTACTTGTTTTGCTTGTTGAGCACAGACTGTGCACTCACTCCTTCAGGGCTGGGGGAGGAAGCCGAACATTTCTGACATGCAAAATCCACAGCTTTACATTATAAATATGTTGATGTTATGCGGCTTATATTCCCCCCAGGGGTTACAGGTTACAGGTGCCCTATCATAGAGGCACCTAAATAATGGTTTTCTGGCACTCATAGGGCTGGGAACGGCCATACACTTCATGTTTTTGACCTTAAAGGTATTCACATATCAATTAACTTAGTTATACTTGTAGGACTTACACATATATATATATATATATGTGTATGTTTTATTAGGTTACCAACCACCACTCTGCTCTAAAAGCAGTGGTCTGGCCCATATATATATATATATATATATATATATATATATATATATATATGTATGTATATATGTTTTTGAAGAGAGCTGACATTTTTTTTTATTCTTTATGAAACATCTAAACTTTTGCCCAATTAACATGCTTTCTTCTTTGAGTTTTTTGTATTTTATTATGTCGCTATCTCTTGATCACTTCTGCATCATAAAAAAACCCCAAGTTTTCCATGACCTTTCTATGGAGCCTCACCAGCTGGATGGTTGCTGTGACTGACAGCTCCATAACAGTCTGTTATATCAGCCATAGAAATTAACATGATTTATTATAAACCAAACACACCATCTCCAAGCAACTAATGGAGGAAATGAACTGAGTACATAAATACAACACAGCTCCATTATCTAGAATAGAGTACAATGGTCCATTAAAATGAGCCAAGAAATAAGAAAAAAAAAAACAATGTACCAAAATGAGAAAATAAAAAAAATCTATTATTATTATTATTATTATAATAATAATAAGATTTTGTATGAAAATAATAGTAAATAATCCAAGTTTGGTATCTGTGGATTGGCACCTATAGAATAAATTTTCCATGTGTTTTTTTACCATATGGTGGGCTTTCTATTGCCCTACAAAATGCAAAATTGCATTCTTTTACAATTTTATTATAATTTATAATAAATTTATAATTTTCATGCAGCCAGATGAGTGTTTCTAGGAGGGCTCATTGACGATAATCGGCCCTTGTAAAAAGGCCTTGGAGTTGGGGGCCCAACTCCAAGATCCACCATAATCCAATATAATAAATGAACAGGAGCCATTTCCACATAAGATGGGAGGAATTCTTCTTTATTCACCCATCAATATGCAACGTTTCAATCCCACAATGGAAACTTTTCCAAAGTAAAACGAAACCCCCCTTCAAGGCAGCGAGCCAGGGAGTCATGTGCATAACTGCTTAGACATATAGTCACAGATCGAGCAAAACTTCTGCTATGTCTGTGTGACGTTTATTATGATACTGTGTTTACATGGAAAAGTGCAGGAAGGGGTTAAAAAAAAGGGAGTGTAGATCTTGCTGACACATAGGCCTCTGCTACATGAGAAAACAGCAGAGCTATACATGGACTTCGCCAAGGTGAGATCATGACAATTGCACAATATTCTAGCAACGTTTCAAATACAAATGAACACAACTACATGGAGTATATGATATCCAGGATGAACTCATCACCCGTGAGTGTCAGGATTGTGGATCACTTCCCAGCAGCTCCAACCTTCACCTCTGGCACCAGGAATAGTACACAAGTGACCAGCGTGTGGGTGTATTTAGCTTTGCACCGACACATGAAAGTACCATAGAAAGTGCACTATCCGCTTCTGCTCACTACTTCCCCTTTAGCGATAGAGCTATTTGCAAACAAGCGGGTTATTAATCTCTCCAAAGAATTGCAAAACATGATATCCTGTTCTACTGCTATCTCGCCAGTGAGCACACATCCTATGTCTGGCATGTACATATGTGCAGAATCGGCCCAGACATAGACATACTCCAATGCAGTTCTTACATTTCAAAGCCAGAGGTGGATCCAGCCGGAAGGAGACGTGTAAGTTCTTGCTTTATGTCTCTCATTTCTTTTGGATCCACTTCCAGCTTTGCCTGCACATTGCTGCGGGGTACCACAGGGGGCACTACTTTCTTTAATGTATTTATTAATGGCCTTGTAGAGGGATTGCACAGGAAAGTGTCCGAACAGTTGATAAATTTAAGGTTATACACATGGAGAAGGAAAGATCTGGGCTGGGATAATACACTACACAGGAAAACATTGAGTAACACTGACATGGAACAGGACTGCAGCAACTAGTGTCAGGCAGCTGCTGCCAAGATAAATGAGATCATGGGGACATCAAAAGGGCCATGACGAAGAATAGTTCTATCACTGTACAAATGACTAGTCCGATGTGGAATATTGTGTCGTTTTGGGCAACAGTGTAGAAGAAAGACATAGTGGAGCTGTAATAGATGCAATGGAAGGACTACAGTTAGGGCCGCATCTGCCATGAGGCGAAGTGAAGACTTCGCCTCAGGCGGCAGATCACACAGCCCTTGAGGGGGGCGGCACCAGCCTCCCCTGCACTGTGAGCTTCCATGTTTACATCACATGGATGCACACTCACCATGCCGGGACTGGCTGTGCTGTGTGTGCTGACGGCCCGACCCCATTACAATGCTCCAGGAGGAGGAGGAGCTCTACTGCACAAGGCACATCATACAGGGGGTTACAGGGCAGTCCCATCCCCTTGCAGGAGGAAGCTCCTCCCACACACTGCCCGGCAACATACAGGAGAGAAGAGGAAGACTATGTAAGTACCTCAGTGTACTACAGCATTGTGTATGTGTATATACTGTATGTGAGTGTGTGTATATGTGATTGTATATATGTAGCTGACTGTGTATTTATGTGACTGTATATGTATCTTATTGTTTGTGTATATGTGACTGTATGTGTATATATGCACCTGGTTGTGTGTGTATATGTGTATATATGTACCTGACTGTGTGTGTATATGTGACTGTATGTGTATATATGTACCTGACTGAGTGTATATGTGACTGTATGTGTATATATGCACCTGATTGTGTGTGTGTATATGTGACTGTATGTGTATATATGTATCTGATTGTGTGTGTATATGTGACTGTATGTGTATATATGTACCTGACTGAGTATATATGTGACTATATGTGTATATATGTACCTGACTGAGTGTATATGTGACTGTATGTGTATATATGTACCTGATTGTGTGTGTATATGTGACTGTATGTGTATATATGTACCTGACTGAGTGTATATGTGACTGTATGTGTATATATTCAACAACAAAAAGGGAAATTTTGGCAGCACATCTATGACTGTGTTCACACTGCAGGTTGCACGCTCTTGCACCTTTTGTTTTTTGTCTGTAATTAAGCCACTAGCAGTGTGCAGGTTGCACAGAGTCATAGATGTGCTGCCAAAATGTCCCTTTTTTCTGTTGAATGTGGGGGTGTGGCTACCTCCTGTTGGCCTGCACTCCACCCATGTCCCAAGGCTGCTATAAAAGAGATCATTTGGCTCCTATCTGCCCAGTTGTAGGCTTATTCAGCCCAGGAGAGGCCATTGCTAGTGTGTAGAGTAGGGACCATGTCTCGAGGACTCCTTAACGTGGCGACATGGTACACTCTGTTTGATCAAATAGTTTGCTAAGATCCTCATTTTCTAAAAGAAAATTTATATTTTAATTTTTAATATCTACAGAGCAGGTGTTTACCGTGTGTACGCTGGGAGGAGTATATACAGTAAGCCCTTGCACCTGTGGGTTGCTGTTTCACCTTTTGTTTTTTGTATGTGTATATATCCCTGATAGTATGTGTATATATGTACCTGACTGTGTGCATATTGTATATGTGACTGTGTGTATACATGTGCCTGACTATGTGTATATGTGACTGTATGTGTATATATGTACCTGACTATGTATATAAATGTACCTGACTGTGTGTGTATATTTGACTGTATGTGTGTATACTGTATGTACCTAATTGTGTGTGTATATGTGACCGCATGTGTATATATGTACCTGATTGTGTGTGTATATGTGACTGTATGTGTATATATGTACCTGACTGAGTGTATATGTGACTGTATGTGTATATATGTACCTGATTGTGCTTGTATTTGTGACTGTATGTGTATATATGTTCCTAATAGTATGTGTATATATGTACCTGACTGTGTGTATACATGTGCCTGACTATGTGTATATGTGACTGTATGTGTATATATGTACCTGACTATGTGTATATATGTACCTGACTATGTGTATAAATGTACCTGACTATGTGTATAAATGTACCTGACTGTGTGTGTATATGTAACTGTATGTATATACATGTGCCTGTCTATGTCAACTTACTTATGATCTTCAGTGTGGGAGGGGGGCATCATGTCCATTCTCGGCTCAGGCGGCAGAGAAGCTAGAATCGGCCCTGACTACAGTAGGTTAGAAAACCTAATAAGGAATGTATACTTACCCACCCCTGTGCCCCTGCAGCACTGCCTTACCGATCTATGACAGCCACCAGCCTCCTGCAGCTCCTGCTGCTGCAAAGTGAGGACCCAGCTGATGGATTGCCCACTCAGCCAATCAGTGACTGGGACAGGACACTGCTGCAGTCACTATCTGGCTAAGCAGTCAATCCATAAGCCAGGTTGTGAGGTTGCAGCAGCAGGAGACAAGGAGAGAGGTAAGTATACATTCTTTATTATGTAACCACACCCCCTGCCTGCATTTGATTTTCTTTTTTCGGGGGACTTCTCCTTTGAGGGGACATATGATTTATTTAACCCCTTGCCGCATTTGGACGTACCGGCACGTCCAAATCTGCATGTAGTTCCTGCAGACGGTACGTCCACGGGATGACAGGGGCGCAGGAGCTGCACTCCTGTCATCCCCGGCGGGGCCCGGCTGTCAGTGATAGCCGGGCACCCGCCGCAACTGCCAAGCCCGGACCCCGGCAGTTAACCCCTTAGTGACCGCCGATACGGCGATCACTAATGGGCCGGCGCTGCAGTGCTTTTAATCTCCCCCCACCGTAAATCCACGGTGGGGGGGGAGATGAAATATGTGAATCAGACCCCAGATCAGCCCCCCCCCTAGTAGCCAGTCACTAACCCCCCCTCCCCCGGCGGCCATCGGATCCAAGATGGCCGCCGCCATCGCTGTGAACAGAGTATATCTGTTCACAGCGATGGAAATGTAAAAATGAATTAAAACCCCATGCTCTCCGCCACCGGTGGTAGCGGAGAGCATGGGGCAGTGATCGGGGACCCCCCTGTGGGGTCCCGGAACAGGCGATCGGCGGTATATACTATATACCGCCGATCGCCTGTTCCCAGTGCAGGGATGCACTTTTTAACCCCTGTCACCATGAATGATTGGTGACAGGGGCTAAAAAGTGTCAGTGTCCGTCCCCCAAGTCGCCCCCCACCCCCCCTGTCACCCCCGTCCCCCAGTCACCCCCCCTTCCCCTTATACGTTACCTGATCCTGGAGCTCCTTCCTCTTCGGCGTCCTGGCTGGTTGTGAAGTGCGCATGCGCTCCACAACCAGCCAGATCTGAAAATTTAAAGTGACAGAGACCAATTTGGTCTCTGTCAGTGAACTATGATTACTGTGATAGAAAATATCACAGTAATCATAGAAAGTACAAAAAGTGACAAACACACAAAAAATAAAAAACACACTTTTTATTATAGTAATAATTGCAGTTTACTCCCAAATTACCCCGAACCCCCCCAGATTACCCGTAACCACCGCAGGTTGCCTATATGCGCCCCAGGTTGTCCGTAATCAGGTCAGATTGCACGTAACCCCCCAGATTACACGTAACCACCGCACATTGCCCGTAACCACCGCACGTTGCCCGTAACCACCGCACGTTGCCCGTGACCCCCTCCAGATTGTCCGTAATCACCTCAAATTACATGTACCCACCCCAGATTACCTATAAGCACTTCAGTTTATCCGTAACAATGCCAGATTGTCTGTAACCCCCCCAGATTGCACGCAACCACCGCAGGTCGCCTCTGACCACCGCACATTGCCTCTGACCACCGCACCATGCCACTGACCACCCCAAATTGCCAATGACCCCCTTCAGATTGCCCGTAACCACGCCAGATTACAGGTACCCACCTCAGATTACCAATGAGCACTTCAGTTTATCCGTAACCACCCCAGATTGTCCGTAAACACCCCATATTGTCCGTAACCACCCCAGATTGTCCGTAACCACCCCATATTGCCCGTAACCACCCCACGTTGCCTGTAACCACTTCATGTTTACCGTAACCACAGCAGGTTGCCTGTAACCACCCTAGATTGCCTGTAACCACCCCAGGTTGTCTGTAACCACAGCAGGTTGTCCGTATCCACGCCACGTTGCCTGTAACCACCCCAGGTTGCCTGTAACCACCCCAGGTTGCCCGTGATCACCCCATGTTGACCGTATCCACCCCAGATTACCCGTAACCACCCCAGGTTGTCTGTAACCACAGCAGGTTGTCCGTATCCACGCCACGTTGCCCGAAACCACCCCAGGTTGCCTGTAACCACCCCAGGTTGCCTGTGACCACCCCATGTTGACCATATCCACCCCAGATTGTCTGTAACCACCCCAGATTGTCTGTAATCACAGCAGGTTGTCTGTAACCACAGCAGGTTGTCCGTATGCACCCCACGTTGCCCGTAACCACCCCAGGTTGCCTGTGACCACCCCATGTTCACCGTAACCACCCCAGTTTGTCCGTATTCACCCCAGATTACCCGTAACCACCCCATGTTCACCGTAACCACCCAAGGTTGTCCATATCCACCCCAGATTACCCGGAACCACCCCAGGCTGTCCGTAACCACCCCACGTTACCTGTAATCTCATTTTCTTTATTGTATTTTAGTATTTGCGCTATCCTAATAACTATTACTAGCTGCGGTTTTGCTCCAGCAAATTGGCGCTCCCTTCCTTCTGAGCCCTGCTGTGTGCCCATACAGTGGTTTATGCCCACATATGGGGTACCGTTGTACTCAGGAGAACCTGCGTTACAGATTTTGGGGTACATTTTCTCTCCTGTTCCTCGTGAAATTTTGAAATTTCAAACTAAATGAACATATTATTGGAAAAATTTGAGTTTTTCATTTTTACTGGCCAATTTTGAATACTTTCCTCCAATACCTCTTGGGTCAAAATGGTCACCACACACCAAGATGAATTCTTTGAGGGGTGCACTTTCCAAAATGGGGTGTCTTATGGGGGGGGGGTTCACTCCGCTGGCACTACAGGGGCTCTGCAAACGCACCTGGCGCTCAGAAACTTCTTCAGAAAAATCTGCACTGAAAATGCTAATTGGCGCTCCTTCCCTTCTGAGCCCGGCTGTGTGCCCATACAGTGGTTTATGCCCACATATGGGGTACTGTTCTGCTCAGGAGAATCTGCGTTACAGATTTTGGGGTGAACTTTCTCTCCTGTTCCTCGTGAAATTGAGAAATTTCAAACTAAAGGAATATATTATTGGAAAAATTCGAGTTTATTTTTACTGTCTACTTTTGAATACTTTCCTCTAATACCTGTGGGGTCAAAATGGTCACCACACCCCAAAATGAATTCTCTGAGGGGTGCACTTTCCAAAATGGGGTGATTTATGGGGAGATTTTACTCCGCTGGCACTACAGGGGCACTGCAAACACACCTGTCGCTCAGAAACTTCTTCAGCAAAATCTGCATTGAAAAAGCTAATTGGCGCTCCCTTCCTTCTGGGCCCTGCTGTGTGCCCATACAGTGGTTTACGCCCACATATGAGGTACCGTTCTACTCAGGAGAACCTGCGTTATAAATTTTGCTGTAATTTTTTTCTCTTGTTCCTCGTGAAATTGAGAAATTTCACACTAAATGAACATATTATTGGAAAAATTCGAGTTTTTCATTTTTACTGTCTACTTTTGAATACTTTCCTCTAATACCTGTGGGGTCAAAATGGTCACCACACCCCAAGATAAATTCTCTGAGGGGTGCACTTTCCAAAATGGGGTGACTTATGGGGAGATTTTACTCCGCTGGCACTACAGGGGCTCTGCATACGCATCTGGCGCTCAGAAACTTCTGCAGCAAAATCTGCATTGAGAAAGCTAATTGGCGCTCCTTCCCTTCTGAGCCCGGCTGTGTGCCCATACAGTGGTTTATGCCCACATATGAGGTACCGTTCTACTCAGGAGAACCTGCGTTACAAATTTTGGGGTGCTTTTTCTCTCATGTTCCTTTTTAAAATGAGAAACTTTAATCTAAACATATATATTATTGGAAAATTTTAATTTTCAATTTTTTTACGGCCTAATGGTAAATATGTTGCTCCAGCCCCTGTAGGGTTAAAATGCTCATTATACCCCAAGATTAATTCTTTAAGGTGTGTAGTTTCCAAAATGGGGTCACTTATGGGGGTTTCCAGTATACAAGCCTCCTAAATCAACTTAAAAAAAGAACTGGTCCCTAAAAAAATCAGTTTTGGAAACTTTCACGAAAATGTGGTAATTTGCTGATAAATTTCTAAGCCCCGTAACACCCTAAAAAAGTAAAATATGTTTATGAAATGAAGCCAGAATAAAGAGGACATATCGGTAATGTGACTAAGTAACTAATTTATGTGCTACAACTTTCTTTTTTTAGAAGCAGAGAATTTCAAAGTTCATAAAATGCTAATTTTTTTAATTTTTCATGATATTTTGATGTTTTTCACAAAAAACACACAAAGTAGTGACCAAATTTTGCCACTAATATAAAGTGCCATATGTGACGAAAAAACAATTTCAGAATCGCTAGCATACGTTAAAGCATCACTGAGCTATGAGCGCATAAAGTGAGACAGGTCAGATTTTGAAAAATGAGCCTGGTCATTAAGGCCCAAATAGGCTTAGTCTTGAAGGGGTTAAATATATAAATTGCCTGTACAGGAAATAGGGTAAAAAATGTTCCAGGTAAAACCCCCTCAAAGGACAAGGGGGCACTGCCTCCACCTCGAGAAAAAAGGTTCAGTCTCCAGGGGCAACAAGCCTTCTTTACCATGAGAACAGTGAATCTGTGGAACAGTCTACCCCAAAATCTGCATCCAGCTTCTGCTTTTTTGTGGTATTTTGCATATGACAAAGCGCCTGGGGCAGATGGTAGATGTAAGACAAAACCTTTTTTCAGAACATGTTTGCTGAAAGCCAACAGTGAACTATAAGACTCACCACAAACTTGTCCTATACGTATCCTTATTACAGGTTCACTATCCTTTGGCATAAAGTTTGGGTTTGTCCGGAATGAACCTTAAATGAACCGCAATAAAACAGCTAACTGATTGCAGCTACAATAACAGGACGATTAGGAAGACTTAAAAAGTGTAAAAACAAAAACTAAAAAAAAGTTTTAAATATGACAAATAAAAGTTTAAATCCCCCTCTTACCATTTTATATATAAAACAGATAAAAAAATAAAATATATGTCGTAGTGTGCGTAATTGTCTGATCTAATAAAATATAACAAAAGTGTTCCCGTATGGTGAACGGCGTAAATGAAAAAAAGCAAAAAAAAAAAGCACCAAAATTGTACCAGAATTTTTTGGTTACATTATTTATCAGAAAAAAATTATAAAAAGTGATCAAAATGTCCCATCTGCATGAATAAAGTACCAATGAAAACTAGAGCAAAATGCAAAAAGACCTCAAACAGCCCTGTAGGCTAAAAAATAAAAGCGTTGAGCAAGAAACAAAAATGCAAAAATGAAAATTGCTGTGGTTCTTAAAGGAGAAGTCCGTCGGATTTTAAAATCTGGCAGCCAACAGGGGCATGGGGGGAAATTGATGACAAGTACTAACTTACCTCTCCATGTGCCCGTAGTGAGCAGTAGGACTGGCCACGGGAACCTCGTCAGACTCTGGCATCTCCAGAGCTGACACGTCACGACCCAGCTGATGGACTGGCTGCTCAGCCAGTCAGTGACTGGGGCAGGACGCCGCGCCAGTCACTGATTGGCTGAGCGGCCAGTCCATCACCCAGGACAGGCCTTTCCCCCCAGAGTCATGACATCATCACAACTCTGGGGAAAATGCTTTCTGGCAGGGGTCCCAAGGATGGTCCCGCCGCTCACAGCAGGAACGGGTAGAAGTAAAGGCCCTATTCCACGGAACGATTATCGTCTGGATTCGGCCGATATCGCTACGGACGATAATCGTCCCGTGGAATAGAGTGCAACGATCAGCCGACATCGTTCATGTCGGCTGATCGTTGCAGTCGCTTGTTTTTCAACATGTTGAAAAACAAGCGACTGATACAGCAACGATCTGCTGCTGTCGCTCCATTGAATAGGAGGGTCGGCAGCAGACGCTGCTGTATCCTATGGGCTGCCCGGACGATCAGCGATCACCCGGGCAGCCCCCCCGCAGCTACCCGCCGCCTCATAGAAAGAAAATCAGACTCCTCTCCTCCTGCTGCCCTGCTCTGTGATTAATCTATTCATAAAATGGCTGACATGGAGGAGCATGTGACCATGCCCTGTCCCCCAGTGTCCATCACTGAGCCTGTATATGCCTATGGAGGACAATGGAGGCGGGGCATGGTCACATGCTCCTCCAAGTCGGCCATCTTATGGTCGGACTCAACACAGAACAGGACAGCACAGCCTGGAAGAGGGGAGTCTGGTTTTAGCTCCATGAAGTACACAGGGAGCTGCTATCAGTAAGTAATGTGAATACATTTACCTATACTACACACAAAAGAATTTTACTATAAAGCGGCCAACCCCTTTAAGGACCACAGCAATTTTCATTTTTGCATTTTTATTTTCTCACCTTCTAAGAACCTCAACACTTTTATTTTTTAACCTACCGGGCTGTTTGAGGTCTTATGCTACATTTACACGGAACGATAATTCGCCCGATCGTACGATTAACGATGTCCGAGTAACGATTTTTTTCCCAATAACGATATATATCGTATGGAAATTTGTTTTGCGATCGTTGTGCAATCGTTTAAAGCCTATCTGGCACATTGGTTAAATCGGCGAATGACTGTTCACACGGAACGATCCGTGAATTTTTTGCGAACGATCAACGACGATTTGAGAACTTGTTGAAAGATCAAAATGAACGATTTCTCACTCGTCGTTTGATCGTTCGCTGCGTTTACACGTATGATTATCGTTCGAATTCGATTGTTATCGTGCGAATTCGCACGATACTCGTTCTGTGTAAAAGCAGCAACACTCACTTAAATTAAGCTGAGTTGTAATATCAGACACAACCATTAGGCAAGAAGAGCAGTGTTTCTGTAAGGACGCAGTCACATGATTTCTCAACCACAGAGATGAAGTGATAACCGTGCTGCTGTCACTAGATAGTGTTACCATATGTTCATGTTTTATGTCTCTAACGTAATAAAATATTTATCTTATGAGGAAGCCGGAAGCCTGACTTTAACCACAATAGGTGTATTCTGTACAAAGCTGTGGTTCCCAGTACTCAGATATTAGTAGAAGCTCATTTGGACGCCATCTTGTATGTCCTGTGTGATCCTGGTCCCACATACAGAAGTACTGTACATACTAGGATAGTGTTTCTCAATCCAAGTCTCCCCAACAGATCATGATCCCACGTAGAGAACATCTGTGGTCATACCTGATGCTCTGACTATATCACCCATGATATATTCAGGAGATCCTCAAAACATGACCTGGTGGGGGTACTTGAGGTTATGCAGCCCAATCTAGCAACACCACGTTATAGTGCAGGAGAAGCTGAGCAGATTGATATATAGTTGTGTGGGAAAACCTTCAGGATAACTTGTCTTGTATTCATGTCAATCTCTCCTCATTTTTGACTAAATAGTCAAGTGGGCGGTCTTGTTCAGAGACTAGCAGCTATGGATGTGTATAAATGTGCTTGTAAAAAATGTGCTTGTCCTGTTCATACAGCAGTGCTAGTAGTCTCCATGATCAGTTGTTACTCACCAGTAATGTAAAAAAACCACTTTAAGTACCAAGAGGGTACTTATTTATAGGTAAACTGCAATATAAAGAATCAGGGCTTAGGTATCATAAAACTTCCATCATGGCAGAACCCTGCACACCATTTGGCAGCTCCTCTGGGGAGGGGCGTGAATGGGATGGAGCCACCCAGGACTGGGCCCCTTGTTCCATAGGTTTATGGTATACCCTTGATAATAGACTGGCTAGGTCTGTGCACTGCTCACAGAGAAGGGGGTGGGACTTTTCCAAATAAAAAATATGCTCATTATTTACCACCTGCTTTTGCAAAATATGGCTTTTTTTTTTTTTAACATTCACGCATTGTTTTATTTTCACTCAAAATTACATCCATATTTAGCTTTTATTTACTATGTTTGAACGGCCTAAAAAACATAATTTTTCCCACAATGAAAAAAACAACAACAATCCTTATACGACTACATCAATGTAAAACAAATATGTCATGGCTCTTGGAATCCAACTGTAAAAATTCACTGTTCTGTCCTAAAGGGAAACTAGGCCATGTCCTAGAAGTCTGGTGTGCAATTTCCTGTAAATTAACTATTTAATATGACACTAAAAAACATGAAAAGGACAGAATTAATAATAATGAGACACATAAAACACAATACAGTGCACAATACATAATAAACCAATAACCGCTAAGGGGAAATTCGCTTCTAGGAAGTGCGTTGTTTATATCTAACTGGAGCCAAAGTCAATAAATGCAAAACAGAGCCGTCACGTTCACAGGAATGGAATCCCATTTTTTTTTAAAGTGTACCTGTCGTCATAAATTTTAAAATCTAAATCAACAGTAGATGTGATATAAAGCAAGTTTGCAATATACAGTCGTTATTTTATTTTTTGTTATCATGCTGTAAAACAAAGGTGAACTTACCAGAAATCCAGGTCCAGTCTCCTTAAGGCAGATTTGCTGACTTGTGCTTGTTGTAAAAAAACAGACTAAACACAGGAATTCCGGCCAGTACAGAGAGTCACGGCTCAATGTGTCCATCAGTCACATGACTGCCTTCTCTCTGTGAGCGCTCAGATGGCCTGGGATACGCAGGACTTCCTGTTTTCTGACTGTTTGAGTCAGAAAACAGGAAGTGCCGTGTTCTCCATGATATTAAAAAAAAAAAAAATGAATGTAAATTGCAAACTTGCTTTATATCATATCTACTGTTGGTTTACATTTTTTAAGTTGTAACGACAGTGACACTTTAAGGCTGGGTTCACACTATGTATATTTGAGGCTGTATTTGGTCCTCATGTCAGGTCCTCATAGCAACCAAAACCAGGAGTGGATTGAAAACACAGAAAGGATCTGTTCACATAATGTTGTAATTGAGTGGATGGCCGCCATATAACGGTAAATAACTTCCATTATTTCAATACAACAGCCGTTGTTTTAAAATAACAGCACATATTTGCCATTAAATGACGGCCATCCACTCAATTACAACATTATGTGAACAGAGCCTTTCTGTATTTTCAATCCACTCCTGGTTTTGGTTGCTATACAGCCTCAAATATACAGCCTCAAATATACGTAGTTTGAACATAGCCTAAAGTGGTAATTCTTGGCATTCTTATCTGGGGTTGCAGATGCAAGTCCCACTTCTGGGACCCCCCTGGAATCCTCTGGCCTGTCTGCAGCTACTAGAGATGGTAGGAAAGCCAAAAACAACAGTGGTTTACATGACTCTTATAGAGGTTATAGGAGTTGCATAGAAATAATCATGTCACAGTAAAACAAAAAA
Organism: Dendropsophus ebraccatus; assembly: GCF_027789765.1. Classification (NCBI taxonomy): domain Eukaryota; kingdom Metazoa; phylum Chordata; class Amphibia; order Anura; family Hylidae; genus Dendropsophus; species Dendropsophus ebraccatus. The sequence goes on along the minus strand of NC_091462.1, from coordinate 94,249,044 downwards.
GCCACAGTGATGCCACAGCACTGGCAAAACATCACAGTATGATACAAGGATATTGGCAGGACTTAATAAACATGATCATAATGTTAACCCTTTGAGGACCAGGCCCAAAATGACCCAGTGGACCGCGCAAATTTTGATCTTAGTGTTTTCGTTTTCCCCTCCTCCCCTTCTAAGAGCTCTAGCACTCTCAGTTTTCTATCTACAGGCCATGTAAGTGCTTGTTTGTTACAGGAATAGTTGTACTGTGTAATGGCGTCTTTCATTTTACCATAACATGTATGATGGAATTCCAAATATAATATTTATGAAGATATAAATTGGTGAAATCGTAAAAAAGAATGCAATATGGTAACGTTTGGGGGTTCCTGTGTCTACGTAATGCACTATATGGTAACACCGACATGATACAATTACTCTATAGGTCAGCCAGAACACAACTATATGCAGGTTACACAGATTCTCTAATGTTATATATATATATTTTTTTATGAAATCCTTTTTTTTGGCAATTAAATATTAATAAAATGGGACTATTGTGACACTTATAACAGTTTTATTTTTTCACCTACGGGGCTGTATGGGGCGTCATTTTTTCCGCCATGATCTCTATTTTTTATTAATACCATATTTGTGAAGATCGGACGTTTTAATCACTTTTTATAGATTTTTTTAAATATATAATGTAACATAAAATCGGTAATCTGCGCACTTTTTTCCCTCTTTTCGTGTACGCCGTTCACCGATCACAATGACGCTTGTTATATTTTAATAGATCAGACAATTACGCACGCTACGGTATATTATATGTTTATCTATTTATTTATTTTTATATGTTTTATTTATATAATAGGATAGGGGGGTTATTTCAACTTTTATTGGGGGAGGGGTTTTGGGGTAGTGTAATAGTGTTTTGAACTTTTTTTTTTTTTACACATTTGAAGTCCCTTTGGGGGACTTTTACATACAGTACTTTGATTTGTACACTGATCATTGCTATGCCATAGGCATAGCATTGATCAGTGTTATCGGCGATCTGCTCATTGAGCCTGCCTGTGCAGGCTCAGTGTAGCAGATCGCCGATCGGACCGCACGGAGGCAGGTGAGAGACCTCCGGCGGTCCATTTCAACGATCAGGGGGTATTTTAACGATCACACTGCGGGGGTCCCGATCGGTAAGTGACAGGGGACTCCCCCTGTCACTTACACTTAAACCCCCGCGGTTGCGGCGTTTAAGGGGTTAATGACACGCGGCAGCGCGATTGCTGCAGCGTGTCATTACCGGTGAGGTCCCGGCTGCTCACTGCAGCCGGCCCCACCTCCTATGAAGCGCGCTCTGCTCCGGAGCGCGCTTCATAGCGGGAGAAACACCCAGGACGTACAGTTACGTCCAGGGTCGTCTGGGGACAGACTTCCATGACGTAACTCTACGTCCTGTGTCGTCTAGGGGTTAAATAATATTGCACACAGTGATGTCACACTACAGAGGTAATACATAAAACTATGTACAAATGTTGTCACAGTACAGGAGTAATAACCATGATTGTCACAGCACTGAGAAAAGTGCTCACTGAGGTAAGTGTGCTCACCCCAGTGCAGGGACCTGGGACCTCGTACTGCCCTATAAGGACGGGTATCTAAAAACTGTAGGGCATAAGGTCGTCAGATCCAAGTTATCTATACGTGAGTACAAGTATCTTCTTGTCTCAACTACACTATTCCGGCAGAGTACACAGCTACCTTGGACAGGGCCCTCAAGATGCTTCTCTACTCTCACTTCTACAGATACTACTTTTTCTACCTCCTGCCTGCACCTGCAGTTACTGAAGTCTTATTTTTGTATTGCACATAAGAATTTAAGTCAACGGACGTAAGTCTGGTTAAGTTATCATTCTGCACCTATACACCAGGTTACTCTTGGGTTATCCAAATCTGTGGAAGCAGTGCCTTTCTGACCGGGGGTGGGTATTAATGCCACTCCAGGCTACTGTGACAGGTGCCGAAGTGACCCTAGACCCACCTAGCAGCCACAACGCTGCCAAAGCTACCCCGGCCAACGGCAACCCGACTGCTTCGCTGCGCATGGATGTGATATCAAATATGTGAATTTAAAAAGCTTTGAACAGATCCTTGAAAAACACAAAAACGGATAAAAAAACATGCAAAAAAAAAAGGATGTTTTTTCATGGATTATGGAGGTAGATAGCGACCTCCATCCATGGACTTTGAAAATCACTGAACGTGTGAATGCAGCCTTAGTAAAATCTTACTAGTAGAACAACCTTTCTTGGATAATAAATAGACGCCATACCACCTGGAAAATTCTGAGAAGTAACAGGTCATGTGACTGAATTTTTATCATTCTCTTTCTCTAATGATCTATCTAGTGGTGCCTGACTACGTGACTACACGTCTCACTCCCATAGTGTAAGCCTCCCAGCATCTTACATTTTCTCTGATAATTTCCAGCACCAAACTGACCTATTATGGACAAACTCAGTGTGTACAAGGAGGAACGACTGCAATAACACTTTCATACAGACATCGATAATGATGACAGCTATAGTGCTGCCATAATGGTGATAGCTGCCATAATGGTGATAGCTATAGTGCTGCCATAATGGTGATAGTTATAGTGCTGCCATAATAGTGATAGCTATAGTGCTGCCATAATAGTGATAGCTATAGTGCTGCCATAATGGTGATAGCTATAGTGCTGCCATAATAGTGATAGCTATAGTGCTGCCATAATGGTGATAGCTATAGTGCTGCCATAATGGTGATAGCTATAGTGCTGGCATAATAGTGATAGCTGACATAATAGTGATAGCTATAGTGCTGCCATAATAGTGACAGCTATAGTGCTGACATAATAGTGATAGCTATAGTGCTGCCATAATAGTGATAGCTGACATAATAGTGATAGCTATAGTGCTGCCATAATAGTGATAGCTATGGTGCTGCCATAATAGTGATAGCTATAGTGCTGCCATAATAGTGATAGCTATAGTGCTGCCATAATAGTGATAGCTATAGTGCTGCCATAATAGTGATAGCTATAGTGCTGCCATAATAGTGATAGCTAGGGATGAGCGAACTTTTAAAAAGTTCGGTTTGGTTCGATCCGGCGAACTTTGGTGAAGTTCGGATTCGTACGAACCTAAAACTAACCTTGCTATAACGGCTGAATAATTGCAGCTACAATAGTGGGAGTCTGATAGGGTATAGTTTTGTGTAGTTGCAGTTGCTATTACAATGAAAAAAGTGGAAAAAATCTAAGTGCAAAAATAGAGAACAAAAATGAGCCAAGGTGTAAGTGATTACACAGGACATAGGATACAAAGTTCCTTGGACCCAGTAGGGTGGAAAACAGACATTTGACAGTGTAACCAGCAGCAGTAATATTACTGTATTGGACCCAGTATGGTTGAGAACAGACAATTGCCAGAGGAGGAGGGGGCAGCAGCACTTGATTGCACCCAGGCCAGTATGATTGAGAACAGACTATTTGAGGAGGAGGAGGAGGAGGAGGCAGTACCTGATTGCACCCAGGCCAGTATGGTTGAGAACAGACTATTTGAGGAGGAGGAGGAGGCAGTACCTGATTGCACCCAGGCCAGTATGGTTGAGAACAGACAATTGACGGAGGAGGAGGGGGCAGCAGCACTTGATTGCACCCATCCCAGTATGGTTGAGAAGAGACTATTGGAGGAGGCGGCACCACTTGATGATGTTGTTCAGAGCACTTTCCAGAACACGGACGAGTGGGATGATGTCGTTGATCCCATAGTCATGCCTGCTCACAAACAGAGTTGCGTCCTCAGAAGGGATCAACTAATGGCAGGACATGTTTGAAGACACCTGTGCACTATGAGGTTTATCACATACAGTATGCCATACAAGGTGTATGATGCAGCCCTCCCCGCTGCACTGCAGAGAAAAGGTTCCTCCCTTTGTGGGCTACAACACTTCCCACCGTTAGTTGACCTTGGCTCAACCATTCATATATCTCCTCCCTGATGGTCCGGAGGAGCTCCTGCCCACTGTGGCTCTGTTCACCCAGGCTCATAAAATGGAGGACAGCCTGAGAGCGCCGGGCCTGACATTGTTGGTAAGACACCGGGGCAGGTTGGACTGCAGTCAAAGCGGTGGATGGTTGCAGGCTGGTGGAGGCAGAACTTGTGCAGAACTGGCCCCCTAAAGCACCGGGGAGGTGACAGTGGCAAGAATGGGCTAACTTTCTGATAGTCTTCTGGGAGGATATTGACCCAATGGGCAGTAACAGACATGTACTGCCCTTGCCCATAATTAAAGGACCAGACATCAGCACCGGGGTGCACGGTCTTGGACACCAAGAATCCCAATGAGTCGCCAACATTTTTCTACACAACTGTGCAGTGATGGGACAGCCAATGGGATTTTTTTGGCCTTTTTTTTTTTAAACTTTTTTGGTTGCGGCTAAACAGGGTTCTCCTATTATTTTATTGAAGCTTTATTGTAAAGATATAAACTTATATTTTCACTTAATAAAGTAGATCAGCTTTAACACTTAAGTTGCTTTCATGTCGTGTCTTGGTTGATACTCACAGACAGCTGTCAGATTACATTTTTCATTAGGCAGCACCCAGGTATATCTGAGGAGACTAATTTAAGGTTTCACCCTAACAGGGGTGACATCACACACCTTGATATTCACAGAAAACCAGGATACAAGGGCATATAGGAGTAATAATCCCTTGTATCCTGGTCTTTTCTGTGATTTTTTGTTGTTGTTGTTTTAACTAGATTCGTTACTAACTTTCTCAAAGTTTGGTTCGGTGACAAACCAAACTTTTTGTAAAGTTCGTAACGAATTTGGTTCGTTACGGTTCGGTTTGCTCATCCCTAGTGATAGCTATAGTGCTGCCATAATAGTGATAGCTATAGTGCTGCCATAATGGTGATAGCCATTGTTGGCAATTTAATGTCAATGCTTTGAGTGGAGAGTGGAGGCGAGCGAGACATCAAATTGAGATAGTGAGGCAAGTGGGATTCCGTTCTGCGGCATGAGTTCTGCTCTGACTTTCCACCTGTTTTGCTCAGTGTGAACGGGCCCAAATGTTATCACATTTTATAATAGATTTGTTGGGTTGTGTTTTTTCAAAATGCAGAACGCTGTAGGTATGGTATAGTGTGAGTGTTTATTTACTACGTATAAGCCTAAGGGGGAGCATGGATGCTCAGTACGTTAGTGGCCCATGCATGCTGCTTAAAAAGAAAAGCATTAGGCTATGTTCACAAACAGAACTTTTGCTCAGTATTTTGGTCAGTATTTTTTAACCAAAACAAGGAGTGGAATGAAAACACAGAAAGGATCTATTCACACAGTGTTGAAACTGAGTGGATGGCCGCCATTTAATGGTAAATAATTGCCATTAATTTAAAGCAACTGCAGTTGCAGCCTTTCTGTGTTTTCATTCCACTCCTTGTTTTGGTTGAAAAATACTGACTAAAATACTGAGCAAAAATTCTGTGTGTGAACATACCCTTAGGCTGAAATCACACACAGCAGTATTTTGGAGAACTGCCAACAAAAAAGAGAAGTACAAGTCCTCCCTTTATACTTTTCATCCCATTTGAAACAAAAACTGCAGTGACAGTTTTCCAAAAACTTTGTTTAAGCCTTAAAGGGATGTGATTTTCTTTTACTGATTAGAGTCAGATACTAAAAGTTGTTCTTTTATTCTAATCTTTTTCTATTTTCTGACTGTAATTTTTTTATTTCACTTATTGTACATTATTTTGGGTCCTCCCATCTTACCTGAGCTTTTTTTTTTTAACAGCATTTAGTGACCTGCTTTACAGCCAGTTTCATTAACATAAGTGACAGTAGACACAAGGGGAGATTTATTAAACTGGTGTAAAGTAGAGTTGTCTTAGTTGCCCCTAGCAACCAATCAGATTCCACCTTTCAATTTTCAAAAAATCTGTGAGGAATGAAGTGGAATCTGATTGGTTGCTAGGAAAATATTTATTACAAGTTCCAAAAAGCAAAAAATATACAATGGCATAGAAACAATACAGAATCCCTATATACTATTTAAAAACGCTTAAAATATCCACAACCATGAGGGACCCGTACAAAAGGATCCCCCGGGCCGGCAACACGGTAAACAGTACAACCCACAAACCCTCCTCCTAAAGCATATAAAGTGCTATGTGCTGAATAAGAAGCTGTGACCACTATATCAATCAATGACCCACAATGCGTGCCATATTATACCACATAACATATGAGAAAATATAATATACGAACAAATAAGCAAAATAAGCTAGTGCAAAAAAAAAAAAAAATTCCAACACACATAAGTACAAAAAAAAGGCAATTATATCACTATTTCAAGAGGGAGAGGAGCATACACCTCACACCTATGGCTGACACTAATGCCTCTCGGCTACATTTATAAAACAACGCCAGGATGTTGGTATATAATTTGATCAAACCATATTGCCTCATGTACCATGTGCAGGTGTCCTGGCTCACATGAGTCCCTACACTAAATCAACACTGTGTTGGTCAGCGACCGCTAACCCCACAAGGCGAGCGCAAGCAGGGAAGGTAGGCCATAGAATGGCCCTGCAACCCCACTGTCACAGGACCAAACTCCAAGGGGCCCCCCCCCAAACCCAGCAGGCACCACCAGTGGAGAAAGCGGCCACCAAGCACCAAACGTGTGAACAGGTTCTTACCACTCACCACTGCACCGGAGGTAGAATGGGAGAAATAGGAGGTACTTACCATGTGTGCACAGGTGCTTCCTGCTAGTTGGGGTCACATGGGTCTTACCAGGAGGAGTGCTAGCACTCAGAAAGGGGAGAAAAGTAAAATACGTCCATGAAGAGAAGGAGCTGCTGCACCTCACACCTATGGCTGACACTAATACGCCTCGCCTACATTTAAAAACCAACGCCAGGATGTTGGAATATAATTTAAACAAACCATATTGCCTCATATACCACATGCAGGTCTCCTGGCTCACACTCCTGGCTCTACACTAAATCAACACTGTGTTGGTCGGTATGGCATAGCAGTGATCAGTGTATGTAATCAAATGTATTAATGTAAAAGTCCCCTAAGGGGACTTAAAAAGAGTAAAAAAAAAAAAAATCTATAAAAGTGTCAGACTAACACAGACACAACCAGACAGTGGGCCCTATCTGAACCACCCACTGTCCCTGCCTAATTGCCTCAGCCGACCCTAGGCGGTCGCGGACAACCACGGAGACGTTCCTTGCGCTATATACGTGATACACAAAACAATACGGACAGACGAACACAATAAGGAATAGTAAACCAGGCCGTGTCAAACCACACGGGCAACGTAGTACAAAATCAGTAATCCAAAAGAGTAGTCACAAGTCAGGCAGGAGGTCAGAAAAACGAGTAGCAGTAGGAGGGATAGGATGGGGAGCGCAGGAATATACAAGGGAGAGCTGAGACCAGGAATACACCTAATTAGCCAGCGCTGGGACTCAGTCTGTGCTTAGCTTTTATGCTGACCAAGAGCCCGGTCTGGATCCTTATTGGACCGACACTCTGATCTTCCAGGTACAGACAGGCAGAGAAACCTGTCAATCACAGCAACAACACAGGTGTAAAATCAAGACCAGCAGCTTCTCAGCTTAACTCCTGCATAGCCAGAAGCTGAGAAGCAATCGGTTGTGGCACACAAAGGCAAAACACCAGGTCCAGTTCACACAGGCTACTGCAGATTCCTGACAAAAAGATTAAAAAAATGCCATATAGCCCCTCCCCTAATAAAAGTGAAAATCACTCCCCTTCCCATTTTATACATAAAACACATAAAAATAATAAAGTAAATTAACATATAACATACCGTAGCGTGCAATATCGTCCGATCTATTAAAATAAAACATTATTATTCCTGCACGGTGAATGGCGTGTACAAAAAGCGGTAAAAAAACGCATAGATTGCTTTTATTTTTAAAAAAGTCTTCCAGTACTTATCAGCTTCTATATGTCCTGCAGAAACTGCCAAGAGCAGTAGCAAATTCCCATAGAAAACTCTCCGGCTCTCCAGGCATTTTTTGGCACCAGTACATTTAAAATAATTATTTTTTTCACTGGAGTACCCCTTTAAGCAGCATCTTGAATAGCAATCCTCAAATATGTGTTCTATTTATAGGAACCACTAGATAATGCTCCAGGGAATACAAACTCACTGGAGATAGCAGATTTGCTTTATTATAGGACATCCCTGGGAAAAAAACACAGAATTGTTATATTCAGCAGGTCTTATCGGACGTGACCACAGACATGGAACGCATATCTATGAGTTTAGGACTGTATTGTAAGTACAAAACATTTACCAGTACAGTAACATATATAGGCATCACTACAGCGCTAACTATTCACACATACCACACATACAGCAATACCATAAACTGTGTGCTGGTGCCCTGATAGTGGGGTGTATAATATAATGAGGACCTAATAGTGGGGTGTGTAATATACTGTGGATCTTATAGAGGGGTGTGTAATATACTGTGTTTCTTATAGTGGCATGTGTAATATACTGAAGACCTCATAGTGGGGTGTATAATATAATGGGGACCTGATAGTGGGGTGTGTAATACACTGGGACCTGACAGTGGGGTGTATAATATACTGGGACCTGATAGTGGGCTGTATAATATACTGTGGATCTTATAGAGGGGTGTGTAATATACTGTGGATCTTATAGTGGGGTGTGTAATATACTGGGACCTGATAGTTGGGTGTGTAATATACTGGGACCTGATAGTGCAGAGTATAATATACTGGTACCTGATAGTGAGGTATATAATATACTGTGGATCTTATAGTGGGGTGCGTAATATACTGGGGACCTGATAGTGGGGTGTGCAATATACTGGGGATGTAATAGTGGGGTGTGTAATATACTGGGACCTGATAGTGGGGTGTGTAATATACTGGGTGGTCTGATAGTGGGGTGTGTAATATACTAGGGCCTGATAAAGGTGTGTGTAATATACTGGGGGTCTGATAGTGGGGTTGTGTATAATATACTGGGACCTGATAGTGGGGTGTACTGTCCAGTGAATAGAACCATATACCAAGGTCACCAGTCTTTTCTACAGGTAAGTCTTCAGTGCCTATACTTATTATATCAGTCAGCGGAAGTCAGGATCTTTATCTAGAATGAAAAGATAAGAGAATTAACAGGAACCTTGTTGCAACCAGGGCCTGAGACGTTACCAGCAAGGCCTGGTCACATTAAGAGAGGCTAGTAAGGCTACAACATCCTGCAGCTGGAAACTGCAGATAGGGACAACATTAGGCACAATAGGGACTACAAGTAACAGAACTGTCCAGAGCAGGAGGGGTTTTCTTTGGGCATTTGCTACTAATCTGCGCAGTTCCTGACACAGGAGGTGGCAGCAGAGACTGAAAATAAATTTCCACTTTCTGTAGGACATACAGCAGCCGATAAGTACTGGAAGACTTTTTTTAAAGAATTTTTTAAGTAATTTTTTAACTTAATTTTTTTTTTTTTTTTTTTATTTCTTCTCCAGAGATTTAAATGATCGAGATCTACGTTTTCTAAGCTAATAGTGGTGGAGTGCGTCTGTCATGCGAAGTCATCATCCAGCAAATGCTATCATCTTCATGAACATTGAGATGTGGGAAGGTGACCGTCCATGTACGTGATGAAGAGGTTTGGGGGATTTACAGTACAGTTTTTATAAAGGAGTTCTGGTAATGATGGGTTAACAAGTAAAAGGAGCAAGGAAAATGAAGCAAACGCTAAGTGGATGAAGGAAAGCTGCGACTCTGGGCATCAGAGAATTTATACCAAATAGGGAGGAGAAGGAGGACATAAAGGAGGGGCGAGGATATTTTTCAGGAGAACTTTGCTGCAGTAGAATTCCTGTGTGACAACCCTGGATATCATCCGCACTAGATAATTGCAAACATTTGTTTATAGAGACTAAAGGTCATTTACAGAGTGCAAAGCCAGGATGCAAAATACTTTCTGATACTGAACCAAAAGCCTCTAGTATCTACATTACCAGGCTGTTATAGCTTCTTCACTCCAGTAAACATTCAGGATGAGAATGGGCCAGAAATCCAAAAAAAAGTCCCTGTCTCCATGATCACCTCATCCCTCATATTCCATATTCAGCGATTCTTTAGAAACAATTAAACGCCCTCTGTGAATAGATACATAAACTGGAACCATTTTAAAAGATGTTTCCCAGGTTGAGCAGCTGCATGCCGCCTCTAGAGTAGAAACATTCTCTAGAGTGATGAATCATGTCTCACCACCTGATTGACACTACTTGTCTCACCGCCTGTCAGCCTGATGGAAACTACTTACTGCAATGCTTATTGGAAGGCCAATTCTAGCTCCTCTGCTGTCTGTGACAAAAACGGAAGTTGTGCTGCATCCGAAAATCATGTGTAAGAAAGGTTTAAATGCTGAAAACCTGCTGTATAGAACAATACAATACAAAGCAAAGCTGACTGTATACCTCTATACCCAAATAACAGTCATACAGTTACCAAATAATACCACTATACAAGGAACAGATAAGTGGTTCATTTTCCCTTTGTTTCTCTATCCAGCCCAAACTACCATGAAGATTTCTTCCAGCCATGACTCAAGTTTGTAAAATCTTTTTGACAAACATATTAAAGGAGAACTCTGGGTTAAAGAGGATGTACCACCTGGTGACGTGCCAAGCCAGCTCAGCCAGTCACCTTGGCCGCTATTTGACTGAACAGGCCTAACATATCCCAGGTCCCCATGGAGGTGAGTATGAGTATGAGGTATGAGGTGAGTATGTTACTCTGACAAAAATCATCGCAGCCCAGAGTTGTACAAAAGATTCTTCCAACATAAGTCATGGCTGAAATAAATTTTCACGGTAGTTTGGGCTGGATGAAGAAACAAAGCCCCACAAAGTATTTAGCTCCTGCTGTGCCTCCAAACTTTTTTTTTTTTTTTTTCAAACATATTTTTATTTATCCAAGACAGATACAAAAAGCAACAATTGATTTGAAAAGTAAATTCGGCAAACAGGAATTTGTCCAGATGAAATTTTAGTTTTTTCTTCCCCTAAACACAAAAACCTATCCTACATTAACCCTCCCTCTCCTCATGCCTCCAAACTTTAATGGCCCAAGTTTTATTGATTGTATTCATCAGTACAAGATAACAATTCCTGTTCTGTACCCTCACAATATAATAATGCCCCCTAATTTGTCTTATGAAGTAATAATGCCTCATTCTGTGCCTCCAGGTTATAATAATGCCCTCTTCTGTTCTCCAATGTAGTAATAATGCCCCCTCTGTGTTTGTAAGTTGTAATACTGCCCTCTTCTATGTCCTAAGTAGTAATAATGCCCCCTCTGTGCTTGTAAGTAGTAATACTGCCCTCTTCTATGTCCTAAGTAGTAATAATGCCCCCTTCGTACCCATAAGTAGTAATAATGCCCTCTTCTGTGCCCCTAAGTAGTAATACTGCCCTCTTCTGTGTCCTAAGTAGTAATAATGGCCTTTTCTGTGTACTAAGTAGTAATAATGCCCTCTTCTGTGGCCCCATGAAGTAATCATGCCCCCTTTGTGCCCATAAGTAGTAATAATGCCCTCTTCTGTGTACTAAGTAGTATTAATGCCCTCTTCTGTACCCCCCCCCCATTAATACCGAACTTTTTGCACCAAAGTCCCGCATACGCATGGCCAATCACTGTGCAAAGGTGGCTGCTGCTGCCCATCCAAGACATGTGTAATCTGCTACCTGAGACCGGGTACTTATTGCCTCGGGGAAGATGCTGTCCTACTACTAGAGACATTGTATTCTTTCATCTTTGTGGCAACAGTATGCAGAAGGCCCTTTCATTCTCGAGCATGAAGACCATAAGATAAGGTGTGGAGTCTGGTTATAGAGGACCTTGAACCTCTATACACATGAATGTTTGGCTCTACTAAGCTCACATGTGCTAAGCTGCAGCCACAGTCCTTTGGCTGCAGAGTATCTCATGGGATATCAAATAAACCAAGTTATAAGGATTTTATCATTTGGTTGACAAGCTGTCATTTTCTCTGAATAGTTAGGTGGGCCAGAACTTTTTTTCAAGAAGGAATATGAATATTAGGCTGATGGGGATTCACTCCCCTTAACTTAATAACACCCCCCTAGCCTCATAGTCCCATCCTCCCTGAGCCTGATACATGCCCCCTCAGCCTTATATTCACACCCCGATTTAAATGAAGTTCCCGCCTACCTGACAATTCATAGAAAGGTACAGATTGTCACTAAAATAGTAAAAACCAGTTTGTTTTCATATGTACTGTATCTGCAAATGCCAGTTCCCAATGTGTCTCCTGATTATCCCATTAATATGACTGCGGGAAACACGTAAAGACGAAAACTGACTGGCCGTATATGCCAAATAGGGAGGAGAAGGAGGACATAAAGGAGGGCGAGGATATTATTCGGGAGAACTTAGCTGCAGTAGAATTCCTTCGGGGAGCATGAATGACAACCCTGGATATCATCCGCACTAAATAATTTGTATATAGAGACTGAGGGTCATTTACAGAGTACAAAGTCAGGATGCAAAATACTTTCTGATACTGAAGCAAAAGCCTCTAGTATCCACATTACCAGGCTGTTATAGCTTCACTCCAGTGAACACTCAGGATGATGATGGACCAAAAATCCCCCAAAAAGTCCCTGTCTCCATGATCACTTCATCTCTCATATTAAACAATTAAACACCCTGTGTGGATAGATGCATTAAAACCATGCACACGGCCATACAACCTTCATAGACAAACAATAATAGGAGTGTGAGTTTGGTTGTACGGAAAAGCTCAATGACTTTACACATGACACATATGGAGCCGCAAGTCAGTTTGTTAGATTCCCGATTTGATAGACCTGGCCCGATCACCCGGAGTTCTGTTCCTGTCAAGTGGAATAAAGATAAAGCAGGAGACCATGCAAATTCATACAGGATCTATTCTGTGTTGTAACGTTCACTATAGAGATCTGAATTGCCTCTGGAAGTTATATTAGTGGAAGAACTGGAACCTCTTTAAAAGAAGTTTCCTAGGTCGAGCAGCTGCATGCCGCCTCTGGAGTGAAGACGTTCTCTAGAGGGATGAATCATGTCTCACCGCCTGTCAGCCTGATAGACACTAATTACTGCAATGCTTATTGGAAGGCCAATTCAAGCTCGTCTGCTCTCTGGGATGAAATCTGAAGTTGTGCCGCCTCCGGAAATCATATGTAAGAAAAGTTTAGATGCTGAAAACCTGCTGTATATAACAATACCAGCAAAGCTGACTGTATACCTCTATAACCCAAATAACAGTCATACAGTTACCTAATACTATCACTATAAAAGGAACAGATAGGATCACATTTGATAGTGGATTGGATTGGATGCTATAACTACTCAGGTGCCTGAATAACAGATTATATTCCGATAGATGATATATTCTGATCAAACAGTTGATAGCAGAGAACTATAGTTTGCATCCACCTGAGATAAACTTTAGATTTAGTGTCCCTTTAAAGGGATGATCCAAGATTCCAAAAACTTGACAGCACTAGGGATGGTCCGAACCGAGTTCGGTTCGGGTTCGTACGAACCCGAACTCTCGGTAATGATTCCCGCTGTCTGCCCGCTCCGTGGAGCGGGCGGATCCAGCGGGAGGACCGCCTGGAAAACTGGGATACAGCCATAGCCATAGGCTGTATCCCAGTTTTCCAGGCAGTCCTCCCGCTGTATCCACCCACTCCACGGAGCGGCCAGACAGCGTTCTGATGCCGAGCCTTAGGCTGCGTTCACACTACGTATATTTCAGTCAGTATATGTATATTTCAGTCAGTATTGCAACCAAAACCAGGAGTGGATTAAAACCACAGAAAGGATCTGTTCACACAATGTTGAAATTGAGTGGATGGCCGCCATATAACGGTAAATAACTGCCATTATTTCAATACAACGGCCGTTGTTTTAAAATAACAGCAAATATTTGCCATTAAATGGCGGCCATCCACTCAATTTCAACATTGTGTGAACAGATCCTTTCTGTGTTTTTAATCCACTCCTGGTTTTGGTTGCAATACTGACTGAAATATACTGACTGAAATATACATATACTGACTGAAATATACATAGTGTGAACGCAGCCATAGGGTGTATCCACAATTGTATATGACACAGTGAATGTGGAAATGACTTTTGGTCAGAATTTTTCTATACACCCCATTGACTTCTGTTTTTATGATAGAGAAGGGTCTTTATGACCCAGGTGTCTCTCATCTGCTAGGAGTCATGTATACTTCCGTCCTTACTGTTTTATGTTCTAAGAAGAAAATAATAGTTTTATAACTTGATCCTGTGACATAGCCTTTCGCTGGTTGGTGACATATCGCATATTGTATTATAATATATGTTTATGGGAATTTTGGGTAATTTTCTGTTGACACATGCCCTTTAAAGGTTTTATCTACATTTTAGGGTATTCCAAGCTAACAGGGTAGTTCTTTATTCAGGACTCATGTATTGTGGTGAAGAACAGCTACAAAGAACACCTGGAGGACTTACAGCCAATCGATTACATCAACAATCAGTTGATTTCAATGGAAACTGTGTAATACTTTCTTTGCCCTCCGGGGGTGCTGCAGGACACACTTATTGTCTGGTTCTTTCACAGATTACAGCAGTCAGACATCCTGTAACGGACATTGTAAGACCCCTCTAACAAAGAGGAAAACACTGATGCATCATAACATAATGCAGGTAAATACGTAATGGGGAGAGGGGGTAAACATTATTTTTCTTATGAATAAGATTGTTAAAGGGGTATTTCCATCTCAGCATCTTATCACCTCTCCATGCTGATAGGTGGGGTCCAGCCAATCTGGAGAAGGGATAGAATGAGAATGATTTCTAACATTCAGCCAGTGAGTTGTTCTTCAAGGGGAACTCCATAACTGCCAAATAACACAAGGCCTGTACTGATGAATATACCAAACATGGAGTAAAGCAGCTTGTAGAGTCAGTTCTCATATTTCATGTTCTCAAAAGTCACTTAATCCAAACTCTATTAGCACCGAGTTCCATGTAACTCTCTACAGTCCCTCAGAATTTGTTCTCAGGAAACGTGCTCCTTCTGTATATACTTAGACGCGAAGCCGCTAGAGGGTTTCCAGCATGAGACTCGCCAGGCAGCCTTCCAAGCTGGAGGAGCAAACAATTCAGTCTGCATTCCGTCCCTGCCCACAATGCGAGTCACAGCTGGGAAACCATGCACTTTCAAAGAACAGGAGGAAAACAGAAGTGAACATAGTAGGCTGGGCTATCCTGCCTTTGAGCTGAAGAGGAAATACGTGTAGTGTGACGATAAGAATAGTAGAAGGGTTACTTCTGAGCTATGATCAGATATGAGAAGGGGAAAATACAACCACCTCAACCTCCTCAAGCAGGTAACGCATGGAGAACATAAGGTAAGTCCCCGAAAACGTATAGACGTGTATCTATACGGAGGGTGGAGTTGTACTGAAGACGTTTAAGGACTAGGTTCTAATCTAGAGATATTCAGTCCCGATAGGACTCGTCTTAATC
This sequence comes from Dendropsophus ebraccatus, assembly GCF_027789765.1. Lineage (NCBI taxonomy): Eukaryota > Metazoa > Chordata > Amphibia > Anura > Hylidae > Dendropsophus > Dendropsophus ebraccatus. The sequence continues at coordinate 94,233,398 of NC_091462.1, read as the reverse complement.
AAAAACTGTATAAGAGTACAATACATATCGAGTGTATGTTCAACCTTATAGGTGACAAGATTCTAGGTCTTCTTAGTTTATATCATATACATATGTGTCCACCTATGGGAGAATGTCTACGTAACTTCAGGGATGTGTCGGAGAAGAATCTGTAGTGGGGCGACCAACACCCATTGGGGTAAGGGGTCAAAATTCTGTGACCTATAAACAATTTGAGACCTATAAACATCAGAAACATGGAGAACCCTGATAGATGATTTAGGACGGATTAGGACGTTATATTGTAGTGAAGAACAAACAGGGATGAGGGACAGCCATATAATCAATGTTTACTTATGTTTAGGTTTCATATATTAGCCTATTGTGTGTAGTTTTATTGTAGTTTTATATGCTAGTTCTATCTACCGTAGCTGAGGTCGCCATCTACACGGCACCTTGTGGTTTACTGATATGTTATCTCTGGTGGTATAGGAAGGTAAACCCACCACATTGCAGATAAGACCCCAGTGTTGGGCACACTATATGATGATGATGATGATTTCTATGTGATCTAGAAGTAACTTTATTATACTATTGGGTTTGCTGAACACAACCTGTCTATATACCCTATTAATACTTCATACCTGCTGACCACAACTTCCCCCCCAGAAAGTCAGAACCCAGGGGGATCTGATGACCATGGCGGCTGCATTCACCGATCAGACAACCCCTTTAAGCAGAAGGACTAGAAAATGTAAAGAATCCTAAAATTCCTAAAAAGCAAAGCGGCAAACTCGGCTCTGCTACATCTCTCTATTGCCGAAGCTGCTTGACTTGAACCGCACATGTTCCTTCAGAAACATGATATGTTGCTTCCTTTGCTGGTTCACAGTGACGAACATCTCCTGATAAGAATCTGTAGATTTCCTTCAATAACAAAAGTCACAATTGAAATTTTATTATTTTTCATCACAATCTTGATGGGCGGAGGGCAGCAGTCTTGGTGCAGAGGGAAGAAGTAGCATGGGGCAGCTTCTTCATAGTTTATCTGTATAGATCATGGTGTTATCTACAGCATCAGACTTGCTGACGGACTTCCCTGGTCTTCAGTGATAGCACAGACTACGACAATACATTGGCAGCATGTTGTGTTCTGCACTATAGCTCCATCTCTCTTTATATGCAGTTAGGGGTATTGATATATATTTTTTATTCTATGTTTAACATTGCATCGTTGTGCTACTTTTACTATCATGCAATAGTTGCATCCATAGGAGATGCATGGGCTGCTTTGCATAGGGAATTTAATGCAACAGAAACATGATCATCCCATAAAAGCAGATGAACTCAACTTTGCAACTTCACATATAGGCTAGTAAGTACAATACAATGGAACTCTCTAGGGGCCAAGACTGTGCGAGAGCTCTTGCTGCGCTTTATGCATACTTGTCTAGTGAACAGAAATATTAGTCTGGAAAGTAGGGACTCACACCCTGTATGTATTCTGGGCTTTAGGCTGTGTTCATGCATGCAGAAACGCAATGAAAATGCAATGTGAATGCATCATTTACAAATGTCTTGTATCAATGGTCAGGTGTCAGAGTCAGGTGTATTAGACTCAAGGTCAATTATCAGAGTCAAGTGTAAGGATTGTGCATAGAGGGAGATATAGGTGTCAGATGAAGTTCAATAGTCATATCAGGTATCAGTCAGGTGTATTAGAGTCAAAGATTGTCATAGTTTTAGAATACTGTATCAGGGCGGATACAGGTGTCAGGAGCATCAATGTCAGGTTTCTATGTCAGGTTTTAGAGTCAGGCGTATATGAGTTAAGGTCAGTTATCATAGTCAAGGTTAAGAATCCTGTATAAGGGGCATGTCAGGGATGTCAGGAGCAGGTATCATTGATAAATCTCTATATCAGGTATCAGGGTCAGGAATCAGAGTAAGGCATATAGACAGGGGCGTAGCTAGGATTCACAGGGCCCCATAGCAAAAATTTTTAAGGGCCCCCCCTCACCTACGCACAACAAAAAGCACTGCGCATGTATGTATATATATATATATATATATATATATATATATATACATATATTATGCTTTACTGCTGGTGTACTAATAACACTTGACCTCAGCAAGGAGCTCTGCACATTTTCCTTTCCTACTTGATTGCCAACTGGAGAAGAGAGGTTAGAAGTTATCAGTGCAGTGAAGCAAAGACTTCTGCTTGTTAACCCTTTTTTTGTGTTGCAGCATGTAAGTAAACATTGGGCCACTTACACACTGCAGTACATAAGGGGTTAAGCAGAAGGACACGTGCCCTTACCTTCTCCCCCGGGCCCCCCCTCCTGAACGGGCCCCATAGCAACTGCCTACCCTGCCTCTATGGTAGCTACGCCACTGCATATAGAGTCAAGATCAGACAGGTTGCAGGGTTCTGTATCAACAGTAATTATTGGTAAAAGTAAAAGGTTTTAAAATCAGTTATCTGTCAGGTATGAACGTCAGGTATCAGAGTCAGGTGTCAGCATTCTGTATCAGAGGCAACTACAGTATGTGTGTAAGGAACAGGTATTGATATTGAATATCCCTGTCAAAAGTCCAGGTCAGGTATCAGATTTGGTGTTGAGTATCTGAGCTAATTGTCAATATCCCTTATATCAATATTGGGTATCAGAGTCAGCATCAAGTTTTAAGGCTGGATATCAAAATTACAAGGTTGGGTATGATAAACAGAAAAAGATACAGCCAGATACCAATTGAGCATCGTTGCAACGCCACGGCCTACCTGAGTATTGTTGCTGACCATGTCCATCCCTTTATGACCACAATGTACCCAACATCTGATGGCTACTTTCAGCAGGATAATGCGCCATGTCATAAAGCTAGAATCATCTCAGACTGGTTTCTTGAACATGACAATGAGTTCACTGTACTCCAATGGCCTCCACAGTCACCAGATCTCAATCCAATAGAGCATCTTTGGGATGTGGACCAGGAGATTCTCATCATGGATGTGCAGCCGACAAATCTGCGGCAACTGTGTGATGCCATCATGTCAATATGGACCAAAATCTCTGAGGAATGCTTCCAGCACCTTGTTGTATCTATGCCACCAAGAATTGAGGCAGTTCTGAAGGCAAAAGGGGGTCCAACCCGTTACTAGCATGGTGTACCTAATAAAGTGGCTGGTGAGTGTATATATATGTATGTATTGGGTGCTGTTGGTGCGGAAGGAAACCCACACAATCGCATTGAGAACATACAAACTCCTTGCAGATGTTGGCCTTGGTGAACCTAGGACCCCAGCGCTGCAGTGCTAACCACTGAGCCACTGTGCTGCCCACAATCTCCTAATATGGACACTGGCTATTTATTAATTTTTAAAATGTTTGTTCCGTATAGAAGTGCAAACGGCCAACTGCAATGGAGTTCTTACATTCTTAGAATTGTCAGTCTTCTAAACTATCTTGCACATACTAACAAAATAAAGATAGACTGATACCTCTATCATCTGCCCAGACGCTAGAGGTGTAACCTGAATCCCCCTAGGCCAACAGGGCCCTCAATTATTATGTGTCACCTATATTGCTTGTATGTTGTAGTGTCATAGCCCATCAATCAGAGCTGTAACTTTGAAGCTTTTGAGCTATATGCCAAATCAGAAACATCTGGTCCTATGACGTGTCCAAGGGATCAGGAGTATCAGTTCTGAGAGACTCTGCCAGTGGTTCTGTAATAGTAGGAGTATCATGTAGGTATCATTGTGAGGCTTTTCATAAATAACAAAAAATTCAAAAACGATGGGCCAAACTTTTTTTTTACAAAACATGAAAAACAAACTGCAATATTACATGAAAACCAAACCTTTACAGCCCTAAGGATTGTTACCCAGCTTGGCCAGAGTCCAGAATGGCAGCTTATTGTATCACTGCACAGATGAGCAGATTTGTTCTTCAGGAGTCTGGGAAAGCTAGGTGACACTTGCAGACTATAATAGTGGTCATAGTCAATGTTACCCAGAAAGACATAGAACTAAGAAGGAGTTACTGGATAAGGACAGGGCAATATTTTGTGAACAAGATTTTTTAACAAATAGGGACGTCCATGTACATAGTGAAAAAAACACATTGGTTAGCTGTAGCTCCCTCTGGTGGTATAAGTACATGTATGGTATGACCACTGTCCTCTAGATGGCGTTATACGACCTGTAAAGGTAATGGGACAGGATAGAGAAAATTGTAATATATATATATATATATATATATATATATATATATATATATATATATATACAGTATATATATATATATATATATATATATATATATATATATTTGCATTAATAGCTAACAAAGCTGCCAATCCTGATTGCTTTAATAATATATGATATATAAATATAACTGATAGATACTACTGGACTGCAAAATGGGAATGGGTGCAATATATAGGGGAAACACCTTCCATGTGTAGCAGGTTAGGGGGGTATTACAACTAAAGAACAGAGTGCAACATATATAGCAGGTGCTGCAGAACATCTGAGAAGCAAACCTGTCAATCCCCTGAGACACTGACATACACAAACATATACCTATATACGCGCAGATACACACACATAGATGCAGAACTTAAAGGGGTACTCCTGCCCGGGGGTATTTTTAAGCTATGGCTGGGGAGGGGATGGTTATGGACGGCGGAGGTCACTTACCTCCCCGGTTCCAGCGCTGGGTCCCGGATCGTGCTGCCTGGTACACCCGTCCCGCGGCTGCTTCCTGGTGTGAGCTGCCACATGAGACGTGATGTCTCAAGGCAGCTCAGCCATTCAGCGTCCGTAAGTGACCCCCGCCGTCCATAACCACCCCTTCCCCGGCCATAGTTTAAAAATACCCCCGGGCCAGAGTACCCCTTTAAAGCTCTCAGTCTTCCTCTCTGCTGTCAGGCCGATCACTGCACACTGTAAGGGTCCTATTACACCAACAGATTATCTGACAGATTTCTTTAAGCCAAAGCCAGGAATGGATTTGAAAAGAGGAGAAATCTCAGTCTTTCCTTTGTTATCTGTTCTCTGTTAATGTCCGTTCCTAGCTTTGGCTCACAGAAATCTGTCAAATAATCTGTTGGTGTAATAGGGCCCTAAGTTTCAGGATCTGTGGGTCATGTGACTCAGGTCCTTCACCACTCTCCCTTTGTGAAAGACAAATGGCTGAAGGCTAAATTGCCGCTCCCCTTTGGTTGCTGCAGAGCATGGTCTGAGGGTGGGACTTTCCTCTGCCTCATGGACGGAGCAGTCCTGTGTGTAGCAGGTGTTGTTGGGAACTCTGCAATACTCCCCTGTCCCATGTCCTCTCCTGTCCAGTGGGAGGTCACTAGTATTTCTTGTCGAGTAGTTAAAGCTATCCATACACTTTAGATTAAGATTGGCTGAACCCAATGATTTCGGTGGGGGCGACCATCTAATGTGGGGGTGTCCTGCCTTACCCCCAATACCAGATGTTGGGATAGAGAAGTGTCAGGCTGTTAGATTCAAGAGACATAAGGGAATCTGTCAACTGTATACTGAAAGATAATGTGTCAAAGAGGCGGTGCTGAGCAGCAGGATGCACACATCCTACCTCCCCTGCCCCTCTCTCTCGAGGGATCATCCTCCAGTACTGAGCCATGTATCTCAATCATTTAAGGGATGGATAGAGGAGGAAGGAGGAATGACACTTTTGCTCTTAGCATGATTTGATGCTGACACATTCCCTTTAAGTAAGGAAAGATAATGTCCAGCGGCACTTACCATAGTACATGAGGAAGCCATGCCTCGAGGAAGCGTGAAACGGCTGTTGACTGAGGCTGTGAGGAGAGGTGTCTCCATGTTCCATGTTCTTTTGGATATTTAATAAAGATTAAGTTTGGGACATTATCTTTCTTTACTTATTCATGCATGAACTGTCCTATAACCAAGCTGAGCACCATTGAATAGGACCTGATATCTATGTCTGCTGGGAGTTGTAGTGCCGGTGTCTTTCTCATAGTTGTATTGTAAACTATACATTGCTGACTGTGCACACTCTCTCTATGTGCAGGGAACAGGCAGCACCATTAGTTTCTGTACAATAATCGGCTGAGGCAATACCTTTCCCATTGCATTAAAGTAGATGGTAGCTGAGATAGTAGGGGAGTGTCTGATCATAAACTTCTCTTTATATGACTATGGCGTCTTTCTTGCTTCACAGGCCTTTTTAATATCTCATTGACATGAAGACAATGACAGCCATAGGGATGGGATCAGAGATGATACTGATCAGCTTCATATGGATAACTGCATTCATTATTGTCCCGGGTCATTGTAAGTTCTCTGTATACTATATCTATCTATCTATATATATATATTGTAAATCTTATTGTGAGTGTTTTTAGTTTTCTATTTATAAAGTTTCATGTTATGTAAAATTCGAATATTCAAATTAAATAGCTATCAGCCAATCATTGATCCAGCGGACAGCTATCTGATCCCACCATGGACATGAATGTGTGGCCCAACCAAATTTCCCTTCTGATAGGTCATCAATATCAGGTCAGTGAGGTACTGAAACTTTTGCTGATCAGCTATTTGCATAGAGAAATTGCATGGAGAGCGGACCAGGAAGGAGACAGTGCCATTAATTGTGTAGTGGCCATGCTGTGTTACTGCAGCCCAAATTCCCAGTTTTTACTTGAATGAGACTGTGCTGTAATACCAGGCATAGTCAATGGAAAAGGGGGAGGGGTCATAGTTTCTGGTAACAACACCTAGGGGTAATAATGTGAAAATATCACAGTTATGCTCCCGATACAAAAAGACACAATACAATATAGCTCCAACTTGTTGCTTTTCAACCGTTGCAAAACTGCAAGTCCCAGCATGCTGCGAGTTATAGTTTTGCGAAAACAGGAGAGTAAGGTAATGATACACATTTGGGGATGTATCAAATTTGTGGATATATAGACTAATGGTTACTCACTATGAATTTCCCTTATTTACAGCTCAATTTATCCCAAAGATTAAAAACTTGGACTGTGTCAATGATTATGATAAAACAATGGTTTGTTTTTGGGAGGTCGAGAATGAAGACACCAACTGCAGTTTGGATTTTCAACTAAAATACACAGACTTTACCGAAACGTAAGTAACCCAAATCCTGGGAAAAAAATAAATAAATAATAAAAAAATAAATAAAAATAAAATAAATATATATATATATATATATATATACAACAGGACCAGACTCTACAATATGTAGATATTTTAGTATTTTTTTTCCTTTATTTCAGGTCAAAAAATTGCACGGATATCTATAATGAATATGATAAAAACTCCAGAGTGCCCAGTAAATGTGTCTGCAACATCAAAGTGGAGGCATTCATAGCAGATGAAAATTATGTCATAGAAGTTGTATCGGATGGACAAAGTATAGCCAGTGCCAAAATACACATTTTATCTTCATGTAAGATTATTAGATTATTTAAGAATTACCTAAAAAACTGTGCACTGAGGTTGTTACCATTTGCCAGAATTAGCATCTGTCATGTTTTTCTTATGTTGAAAACCCAAGAGTTATTAGGGAAAAAGGTTTCAATGTTAAGGACCCCGTATCCAGTACCCTGTGCAGCTCTGGTTCTGGAGGATCCAGCACATCCACATATTACATAGACTGTCCATTGATTTCAATGAGAACAGTGTAATACTTCACCTCTCCTGCGGAGGCTCTGCAGAGAAAGTGAACACTAGCTTATCAGTTTTCAAAGTGGTTACAGGTATATAAGGCATTTAGTATGGGTACAGGAGTTTGCAAAATACTTGACATGGCCATGACTAACAACCAGAGGGGGTCTCATCACTGAAACCCCAACCAATCTTAACTTTTGACATGTGATATTAAGTGTTAATACAAATGACAGTAATGCCACCTTACGTATTAGGATTGGTATATATAAAAGGAGTATCAGAAAGTCCTAAGAGTGCCCTGTGTGAGTGGTTTAAGATAAGTTACCCGACCCGGGGTAAATTTGTCTGTGTATCAATATATACATATATATATATATATATATATATATATATATATATATATACAGTGGTGCCTTGGATCCTTGGATTACGAGCATAATTCGTTCCAGGACTGTGCTTGTAATCCAAATCCACTCTTAAACCAAAGCAAAATTTCCCATAAGAAATCACTGAAATGCAGACAATTGGTTCCACACCCCAAAAATAGTGATTTTATATTCTGAACAACATGTAAAACAAATGAAACAAACATTTAAAAACAGCTGAATATGTCCCGTTATAAGTTACTGTACAGTATAGCAATCAGCATGTGGAGTATAATGTATAGTAAGTGCATAACCCTGAAAAACAGCAGCAGTTTGTAGATACAGGATGGAAATGCAGATCCCCATAATGCAGTAGCGTAGTACAACAGGCTAAAATAGAGAAGCAGGGCTGCTGTCAAAGGTCTGTGTGGTCACATGACAGCAATGGGAAAGGAGGTTTGTTCAGCATGGACCAATCAGGACTGACAGAGACTGCAGGGAGCATGAAGGAATGAGCAGGGCAGATGTGGGCACATACATGCAGCACTCTATGTCCGTGGAGAGAGGGGTTACAGCTATGGAGAGATTACCTCCACAGTCCTGTCCCCTGATGTAAGCCCCAGCCTGAAGTGGATCCGCTATGATTTGGAGGGTGAGGGAGACTTCCTGGGTCAGAGTAGAATGCTGTAGACCCCGCTATACAGACCATGCCCCTCCTCCACTCCCCCTCCCACCCAGTACAGGGAGCTCTTAAACCAAAGCAATGCTCTTAAACCAAGTCACAATTTTGAAAAACTGTGAGCTCTTAAACCAAGTTACTCTTAAACCAAGGTACCACAGTATATGTATTTATATGTATGTTTTTTTAATAAAAATATAATAGATACAAAATCCATGTATTATTGCCTTTATACTGTAGATTTTTATAGTTTTCCTCCAAAAGTGTGTAGGAAGTGATCTTGGCCTGAATTGCCAGATAACCCTAGCTTCCCTTGTGAATGTGTTATGCTGCCAGAGATTGCGGCTACTACACATTACATGACCCTGTACATTAGTTCATGCTTACTGCAGAAAACAAGAACACTATTCTTCAGAGCTGTTGTTCTTTGTAAAATAAGTTCCTCTTTGCTGATCCAAGGAATTAATATGGCTTACCCTGTGTCTTACTCTACATCAGGAGATATAACTCTTATTTTAATCCATCACTCCAGCACTGAGAAATAAGCTTTACTCCTCATTCACATGTCTGCAGAATTTGTATATCCCATTCATATCCAATTGGTTTCTATGTGGACATTCACACATCCGCAAAATTTGGCGATCCATGGCACAAAAAAAAGGACACGTCCTAGTGTGGACCATAATTTCGGCACAGACACACCAAAAGAAGTCTATGGGATCACTATTTCCTGTGGACATTGTGGACGTTACCTCCGTAAATTCAAAATTCTAGCTAGTGCCATCAATTTGAGCATTCCTCCTTTTTGTACAAGTACTTTGCTCTTTTACAGATCCTTAAAAAAAATACTGACAATAAGGATGATACTACGGATTTTTGCAGATTGTGGACAGAAAATTGAGTACTCAAAATATGGTCCGCAATAAAATATATATATGTGTGTGTGAGACATATAAAAAAATCAGGATATAAACCGAATAGGATGTTCTCCTTGACTAAAAAAAGTCCAGCAAAGTACTGACCCCTCTTGTAACTACCGCATTATGCCTGTAAATGGCCACTTTGTGAACATTGCTGGGCTTCTGCAGCCGGAGGGAAGACCCTTGCATTAAACTTCTAAAGTTTATATCTCAGCGCTGGAGTAACAGATTGAAATAAGAGGTATATTGCTTGATTCAGTGTAAGAAGCCATATTATACACTGCCTTTACTTTAGTCAGCAAGAAGCAGCTGACAAGTCTGCTTAAGAGAATAGTAGCCACCTAGAAGTTGTAATAATACCTTGACAATTTTAGTACTATACAATATTATTAAAAACAAAGTGTCTCTTCTCTGTATTATTTTCACATGCAGCGGCCCCTCTGTTGGTAATTCTCCTTTTTCTAAAACAATATCTTTCTTAGAAGAATATATTTCCTCTATTTACAGTGAAACCAAAGCGTCCAACAAACGTCAGTGTGGATGTCACAGACCCGGAGAATGGAGTTGTACACTGGAAAAGCCATTATGAACAAAGCAGTGTCGTTGAAAGAAGACTATCCTATCATATCCAGTTCATCGACAAAGAAGATGACAAAGTGGTACCCCAGGAGTCATATTCTTTTTAATCTCTTAGCATTTTCAATAACACTGGTTACTGTCAGTAAATAAATACATGGTTGTGTAGATCTGGAGGTTGGAAACGTGGAGATTTATATTGACGGCAGGATTGGCAAAGCAGGTTCCAATTTGTCCGGCAATCTGGCAAAGTTTACCCTGCCTCGCATCTCCAGACGTGTAACATAGTCATATCATTTGTAAGGCTGAATAAAGACATATGTTCATACAGTTCAGCCTATCACCCTAAAGTGTTGATCCAGAGGAAGGCCAAAAAAAAAAAAAAAAATTGTTTAAAAAAAATTCCTTCTTGACTCCAAATCTGGCAATCAGAATGAATCCCTGGCTCAACAACGCTTCTCCAGTGATAGCTAAGTTATAGTAGTGAGTGCTGTGGGTAGTTTTTTTAGTAGGCAGGTTCACAGTAGGTAGTTTCCCCAGTAGACGTTCCCCCCCCCCCCCACACACACACACCCACACCCTGTGGATAGTTTTCCTTGTAGACAGGTCTCCTCTGTGGTTTGTTTCCCCAGTAGCCAAGACGGCACATTGTGCGGCACAGCAAGGAGCCAATAGCTTTTGCTGTGTTGCAACGTTTAACTGTAAGTTCAAGCAAGAGAGATAGATAGATAGATAGATAGATAGATAGATAGATAGATAGATAGATAGATAGATAGATAGATGATAGATAGGAGATAGATAGATAGATAGATAGATAGATGATAGATAGATAGATAGATAGATGATAGATAGGAGATAGATGATAGATAGATAGATAGATAGATAGATAGATAGATAGATGATAGATAGATAGATAGATGATAGATAGGAGATAGATGATAGATAGATAGATAGATGATAGATAGTAGATAGATAGATAGATAGATGATAGATAGATAGATAGATAGATAGATAGATAGATAGATAGAAAGATAAATAGATAGATAGATACTATTTCACTAGAGGTTACTTACCTGCTCACTTTATTCCTCCAGGAATTCGAAGATAACAGTACCCGCATAGAACCTCGATACATGTTCAGTAAGAGACATCTGACCCGAGGTCATGAGTATAAGGTGAGAGTAAGGACGAGGATCACACACAGCGAGCAAACAAAGGAAATCTGGAGTGAATGGAGTCCGGAATCTGAGTTTAAGAACGGTATGGGTTTTGAGATCTGTAAAAATTTACATTTGGGGGTCATGATGCTGTAATGGTAAAACTAGAACAAAGCATATACGTGTCAAGGCTATGTTCACACAATGTAAGTTGTAACAACGGCAGTGATTCCCACAGAACTCACGTTGTGCTGCTTTCTGAGGGAATCCCGGACGGTGTGTATACTCCTAGTATACACTCCGGCCGGGATCCCTCGCGTCACCGTAGAAAACTGACATGTCCGGTATTCATTGAATAGTGGCCACAGAAAAACCTGTCGGTGCACACTATTGGTCATGGGTCGGCCGCTCTCTTATGTTGTGTGAACATAGCCTAATAATGGTTAAAGAAGCACTCCCTCTTTTATTTCAGTTGCTGTGCGCACTCTGTTGGCTGTCCCCATCACAACGTCCTTTGCCCTGCGGGACTCCGTTCTGGTCTGGCTGCAGAGCCCACGTGACTGGCGGCATCTCACTGCTGCTCTGGAGGGACTGGAAGTCACTGCTTTGTATATCTCTCTGTGGGGCGCTGAATCATCCTGCAGGGCAAAGAGTGCTGTGCTGGGGAGTGGGCTTTAATGATTGTCCAACTTTGAAAACCATCTAGCTGTTGGTGGTCATTAGAGCTCCGCTTTGTTCTGATACATTCCTCCAAAACTCCTGCATTTTGGCTGCCTTTAGCCACCACTAGGGGGAGCTTATTATAAACTGTGTAGAGAGCACACTATGTTACTCTTCAAAGTTTGAGTGTAAAATAGCCCTGTTCTTCTTTATCGTTGGATCTAGAATGTCCTGACAACTACTATTGTCCTCTTGTAGATTATAGCCTAACCACATTGGAAAGCCTGCAGATCATCATCCCGGTATCCAGCGTCATTATATTACTGCTCATTGTATCCTGCTACTTCTGTATAACCAGGTAAGAGGAACAGAAAAATAGGTTATTAATGGTTAAATCCTCCCCAGACATGTCGTCTCTTAGGCTGTAATTCCATATATAGGTTCATATACTCCATATACAAATTCAATTTAAAGCTTCCCTGTACCCCCATAAAACACCTGCTGTTCCTAGGTTTCTCTTTTAAAGGCTATGTTCACACACTGTAAAATAAAATGTAATAAAACTGTAATTTTGAGGTATAAATACAACCGTATTTTTAATATAATAATTTGCTCCATTGAAGTCAATGGGAAATTAGCTGTCAGTGCACCCACAGTATAGAGTAATGTCCGTAATTGGTTACGACCATCCAAATAGTGAACGTGCTCATTATCTACCAACTATCTTTGCAAAATACAGCCGTTTTTTTTCCCTTCATCCTTTCATACTTTTTGGGTACAGTTTTGCCTAAAGTCAATCTACATAGATAATATTTGCTGCTTAATTTACTGTCAAATATCTTTCTGTGTAAATAAATTCTCTTAATGTTCATCACACTTGTAGGGCCAAGGAAAAATGGTGGAATAACATTCCAGATCCGGCAAAAAGCAAACTAGCTGAGAGCAAACTTATACAGGTGAGTGCAAGTCCAGATTTATTTATTTATAAGTGTGTAAAATAAAAACTGGTGTCAATAGCCCATAGATTTGGTTAAATAAAAACTGAGCTGTCATTGGTTGCTATGGACAGTTTACACCAGTTTCTATCTTACACAGTATACTTAAAAGGGTTATCTAGCATTAGAAAAACATGACCACTTTCTTCTAAAAACAACACGACTCTTGTCTCCAGTCCAGGTGCGGTTTGCAATTAAGCTCCATTCACTTCAATGGAATGGAGTTGCAAAACTCCACCCAAACTGGACACAAGAGTGGTATTGTCTCTGGAAGAAAGTGTCCATGTTATTCTAAGGTTGGATAATCCCTTTATAGAGACTCTGTCATCAGGTTTATACTTTCCTATGTCAGAGTAGCATAAACTAGTGACAGAGAAGCTGAACAGAATGATGTATCACTTACATTGTTCTGTGCAGTTGATATAGAGATATCCCCCTGAATAACATGGACAATAAGTAGTCCTCTCCATTATGAGCATGAGCTCAGTAGTCCAGGATATTCATGAGAATCAGAAAACTCCGCCCACCAGCTGCTGATTGGCAGTTATCTATCCATGCTGTATAGGCAGTCACCTGTCATACAGCAGCTGCAGGGCGGGGGAAGAGGTATGGCAAGAATCCTATTCTCCTGCATATTAGGAGAACGGCTGAGCAGAATGATGTAAGTAATACACTGATCTGTTCAGCATTTCTGTCACTAGTATATTATTATTATTATTTATTTATTTTTAGAAACATTCTTCGAAACCAGCTGGAAAGTATCATGCCAGGGAATCATGGTAAGTTCTTGCCTCATCTTTGGAAATTTGTTATAATTTGTGCCCCCCTCGCCTCGTTTCTATTTTCCTAACCATTCCTTTTTCTTAGCAGTGGCAACTGTTTGAGTCAGCTGGTGAAAGCCCACAAAAAGTCCAAGCAGGAACCATTCACCAAGGAACAACCCGTCAAAGAGTGTGTAAGCCTCGTGGGAAACAATATGAAAACAATTGTTTTTGAACCCGAGAAAGTTGATATTGAAATCGGCATTCAACTGTATCCTAGAAAAGATGACAAGTTATATCTGGAGGACTTGCCTGAAGATAAGGAGGAGGACTTTCATCTGATGGCCAATGACTTGTCTATTGGAAGAATGTTTTGTGATATTCTATGCGATTCATCTGGGCAGGTGGAAGCACTGGAGCAGCTTAATGGAGTCGACTCCTTTGGGGGTTCAATCCTAAGGGATCATTTTTATAAAACTGATAGACATCTGCCACTTTCCATGGTTTCCCAGGAATCTGGATATCAAAGTTATGATTCTGACGATTCCCCAGGAGATTCTAAATTAGATGGGCCGAATGCCCTTTATTTTGACCATCCGCTCAGTCAAGGTGATTTTTTGCCATATGCTCCAGCATCCAGCATCAAGGAGAGTGGCTGTCAAATGGAAGATGTATTATTAAATTCTGGCTACAACAGTTTTGCTAATGCTCTAGCTGAAGCTACATCCAATATTGTAGAAGGGGACAACATATCCGTGTTTTCCCTGGACACAATGTTTTGTAATTCCAGTTACCACCATTCATTGCAGAACCCCAAAAGTGTTTTATATTACAACATACATAGTTTTCCAACTCCTCATGAGAATGATCTTCGCCCAACCATGACTCCAATATCTGATCATACAATAGAGACTTGTCCAACCTCTGTATCTGAAGTTCCTGGATATCAGAGCTTTAACCAGGCTGTTCAACAAGGTGATATGTCTACAAGTACCACTTGCCCTGTTTACGATCCTGGATACAAGCCTTTTGAATGCCTTACAAATATCTCCACAAACAGCTTAGACAATATAGGTGGTTTCTTGGAGCTTGATATTTCGTGTCCTTACCAAGACTCAGTTGAAGACAATGAAGATCTTCCAAAGACTGGAATGGTCAATAGTTGGATACATCCTTGGAACAATACTCAGAGTTCTAACTTTAACATGGCAGAGTTTAACTTTTTTGAAAGGAAATATCCATTCTATAGTAGGAAGTTAGGAGATGAACACAAGGGTTCAGGCAATTGTTATGGCATTGGCAGGACATTAACAAAAGCGAATAAACCTTTAGCGTTGACCTTCGATATAAGTGATCATATAAGGAATTTTGCAAACATTTATGGACTTAAGATGTCAATGGGCTTAGAATTTGTCGAACCCCCTTCAAATCCTTTATCCTATCCGAGTTCTCCAGGGAAAACACCGAACATTCATAATGATCTCACGGATAAGGACTGTCTTCATACCGAAAAGGATTTTCCAATGAAGTTTGAGAACAAGGCCTATTTTGCCCCTCTTTGTCACTCAAGGGCAAGTGGTTACAGCCAAACAAAAAGCCATTTACTAGAACAACAAAATAATATGGACGAAGAAGGCAATTTATACATGAAAATAACATTGTTGTAGAAATAAGGACTCATTGTGAAAAAAAAAAAAAAAAAAAATTCACTGAATTCCTTATTATGGATACGTGATGAAATTGGGGTACCATAATTGCTGGCGCAGATGCTACTGGTTTTGACCCATTGCTCACTAGGTCTGTACCTGCTGGTCTTAGCAGTTTATTGCAAGCTCAGTGGCATCACCAACCTTTACAATGTACAGTACAAGTAGTAGCCGACCAGGGAAAACGTATACAGTGAAACCTCCTAGAAAAAAACACTTGAAATTGCATTAAAAAAATCCTCTAGGGTGGTCCTCTAGGAGGGAGGAGAGAAGTGATCTGGGACCACCCCCGAAGACCCAAAGCCCCATTTCTGGGCAGTTTGTAAACTATAATTACTCTTAAACGCTGCAATGTTTCACAATGAGTCATAGATGGATTTCCAGCCTTCGGGTGATGCTGTGACTTCTTCTCTTTTGGTCATAGATAGAGATGAGTGGAAATCCAGCAAGCTCTAGTCTGATCATTCGGCACTTGAATACCGGTGGCTGAAGAAGTTGGATGCAGTCCTAGGGAGTCCTCTGGCAGTATCCATTTTTTCCTGGACACCCTAGAGCGGCATCCAACTTTTTCAGCCACTGGTAATAAAATTCCGAACAATTAGACTCGACCATGCTCCATTTGCTCTGCACTCATTTCTAGTCATAGACAAATCTGTATTTGTTTTTGGGGAGCTTATGGTTCAGACAGCTTTATTCTATTGGTTAGTATGATTAAGGTGAAATATGTAGTTTTCATTTATTTTTCTACTTTTGTAAAATAATGATACTTTATATGTATATAAAAAATGTTTTTGCCTTATTCTGAGAGCAATAACTTTTTTATGTTTCCATGGAATCTATTGATTAACTTTAAAAAAAAAACAGCAATTCCATGATTGGTATTTTGTGCTGGTGAAAATGCAGCGTAAATAACAATGTATCTTTCTTCTATGGGTTGCTACAATTATAACAATACAAAAGACGCTGAATGTTTTTATTTTTGACTACTTTTTCTCAATAAGGGTATTCCGCAGTGGAGCTCACGCCACGGAGTCCTGCCTGCTCTGATCAATTCTTTGATCAGAGAGGCGCAGAGAAGAGCTGCCACACTGAGGCAGACGGGATTCTGTCGCTTTTACTCAGTGTGAGCATATCCTAATAGCAGATTTTATTAGATGATTTAGTTGAGTTTTTAATGCTGCTGCATTCCAGGAGCAATTACTTCATATGCATAGACATATGAAGGCGTGTTTTATATTGGATGAATTTTTCATATGGCAGTTTTGTGCTATATAAAGCTTATTGATTAACTTAAAAATAGGTGAATAGGAAAAAAGCAGTTCTATCGTTGCTTATTTTATTATACAGGTTTTTGTAATTACAGTGATGCTATATATATATATATATATATATATATATATATATATATATATACACACACTACCGTTCAAAGGTTTGGGGTCACTCAAACAATTTTGTGTTTTCCATGAAAAGTCACACTTATTCACCACCATACGTTGTGAAATGAATAGAAAATAGAGTCAAGACATTGACAAGGTTAGAAATAATGATTTGTATTTGAAATAACATTGTTTTTACATCAAACTTTGCTTTCGTCAAAGAATCCTTCTTTTGCAGCAATTCCAGCATTGCACACCTTTGGCATTCTAGCTATTAATCTGTTGAGGTAAGCTGGAGAAATTGCACCCCACGCTTCTAGAAGCAGCTCCCACAAGTTGGATTGGTTGGCTGGGCACTTCTGGCGTACCATACGGTCCAGTTGCTCCCACAACAGCTCAATGGGGTTCAGATCTGGTGACTGCGCTTGCCACTCCATTACCTATGATAGAATACCAGTTGCTGCTTCTGCTTTAAATGGTTCTTGCACAATTTGCAGGAGTGTTTAGGGCCATTGTCCTGTTGTAGGATGAAATTGGCTCCAATCAAGCGCTGTCCACTGGGTATGGCATGGCGTTGCAGAGTGATAGCCTTCCTTATTTAGAATCCCTTTTACCCTGTACAAATCTCCCACCTTACCAGCACCAAAGCAACCCCAGACCATCACATTACCTCCACCATGCTTAACAGATGGCGTCAGGCATTCTTCCAGCATCTTTTCATTTGTTCTGCGTCTCACAAACGTTCTTCTTTGTGATCCAAACACCTCAAACTTGGATTCATCCGTCCACAACACTTTTTTCCAGTCTTCCTCTGTCCAATGTCTGTGTTCTTTTGCCCATCTTAATCTTTTTCTTTCATTGGCCAGTCTCAGATATGGCTTTTTCTTTGCCACTCTGCCCTGAAGCCCAAAATCCCGCAGCCGCCTCTTCACTGTAGATGTTGACACTGGTGTTTTGCGGGTACTATTTAATGAAGATGCCAGTTGGGGACCTGTGAGGCGTCTGTTTCTCAAACTAGAGACTCTAATGTGCTTATCTTCTTGCTTAGTTGTGCAACGCGGCCTCCCACTTCTTTTTCTACTCTGGTTAGAGCCTGTTTGTGCTGTCCTCTGAAGGGAGTAGTACACACCGTTGTACGAAATCTTCAATTTTTTTGCAATTTCTCGCTTGGAATAGCCTTCATTTCTAAGAACAAGAATAGACTGTCGAGATTCATATAAAAGTTCTCTTTTTCTGGCCATTTTGAGCGTTTAATTGACCCCACAAATGTGATGCTCCAGAAACACAATCTGCTCAAAGGAAGGTCAGTTTTGTAGCTTCTGTAATGAGCTAGACTGTTTTCAGATGTGTGAACATGATTGCACAAGGGTTTTCTAATCATCAATTAGCCTTCTGAGCCAATGAGCAAACACATTGTACCATTAGAACACTGGAGTGATAGTTGCTGGAAATGGGCCTCTAAACACCTATGTAGATATTGCACCAAAAACCAGACATTTGCAGCTAGAATAGTCATTTACCACATTAGCAATGTATAGAGTGTATTTGTTTTAAGTTAGGACTAGTTTAAAGTTATCTTCATTGAAAAGTACAGTGCTTTTCCTTTAAAAATAAGGACATTTCAATGTGACCCCAAACTTTTGAACGGTAGTGTATATATATTTACCCACACATGTGTGGGTGTGTTTGATTTTCCAATATAAAACCACTGTTTATGGGGAAAAATTATTTATTTTTGCACTTTTAAAAATAACTTTTTAACCATATAAGGCAGCGGCGCAATGCAATCTTACAGGGGTACTCTGGAGAGACATTTTGTTTTATACATTGTTGTAATATAACTTCAGTACAATATACAGTATATAACTTTTAAGCTCTAGACATTGAGCGGCAGCAGCAAAAAGTGACATGGGTCTCTCTGCTGTCACCAGTGCCATCTAAGCCCTGACCCCTGCTTCCCTTCTCTGCTCTGAGTCACTAGGTGATCGACACTTACTCTGCAGAGCGTTACTGACAGCCAAGCTCACTTAGTGTAGTGTATAATTTAATGCATATGAATATACAGTTCATGGGGGGAGGATCAGTATCAGTAACACTATATTGGCGTAGTCTTTGATCGGAGTGGGGGAGCAAGGTTCAAGGCTTGGGCAGCCCTGCAGTTCCTGACATAAACATAAGTGGCATCAGCAGAGAAAGACCCAGTGTTATACTTACTGCTGCCACTTAACATGTGAAAGTATAGAAATCTGAAATTAGATTTATTTTAATGAAGTTAGATGTATAAAATGTAATGTATAAAAGAAGAAATAAAATCTCTCCAGAGTTCCCCTTTAAGATCGCTTCTCTAATGCTTTGGTATACAGAAAATGTTTAAAATTATGCTGTACAGATTTATTTCTTAATATACTTTTACAGGGATCAGAGCTCCAAATCACCTGCACTGAAACAGGGCACTAAGATACAATTCAAGCTGCCTGTAGCCACCACCAGAACAAACTATGGAGCTGCATATTATTTACCCATTGAATTAATAATAAGGGTGCATTCACACTGAAGAAAAGAGGTGGAAATTCCAAGCGGAATCCCCGTTGCAGACTCCACTCGGAATTCTGCTTGCCTCAGTGTCTCAATGTTTAGTATAGGCTGCCTAAACTCTCTGCGGCACTCCGCTAAAAGAGTTCACATCTACCAGCGGAGAGTGGAGGCACCCATTGAGATACTGAGGCAGGCGGAATTCCGAGCGGAGTCTGCGGCGGGGATTCCGCTCAAAATTTCAGCCTCTTTTCACCTTTACAAAGTATACAGTGCCTCCTAGCGCCTCCTAGTGGTGGCAGTAGGTAGTAATTTTTTTTTTCATTTAACTCTCTGCATGGAATTCTGCATTCTGCATGGAATTTGAGGATCTGCAACAAATAGTGAAGCTCTGACTGCTATAAAGATTTATTTAAAAAGTGAGTGAGTGAGTGAGTGAGTAGAGTGAGGGAGTATAGTGAGTGAGTAGAGTGAGTGAATGAGTACAATGAGTGGGTGCAGTGAGTGAGTAAAGTGAAAGAGATGTTCAAAGGTGAATGTTCAGTTTTCATTATATTATGTGACAAAATTCTGAGCCAAGGCTCTTGATACTTTTTGTTTTGACATTTTTTTCACACAACACATAGGGGGAGATTTATCAAACTGGTGTAAAGTAGAACTGGCTCAGTTGCCCCTAGCAACCAATCAGATTCCACTTTTCATTCTTCACATGTTCTTTGGAAAATGAAAGGTGGAATCTGATTGGTTGCTAGGGGCAACTGAGCCAGTTCTACTTTACACCAGTTTGATAAATCTCCCCCATTGTGCTTGACACAAAATAAACCTAAATGTGTGAAAGCAGTATGCAGAATATAGTTATCAAGGCCTCATGACATATGGTATTCAATAGCCATGAATTAAGTCAATTTGGAAAGTTTTTCTTACAGACATCCTGTTCTTTCTGCGTTATTAAAAAAAATCTATTTTTTTAATTAAAAAAAAAAATCTATATTTTTATATACAATTAACATTAGAGATCGATGTTGTACTTGTTTCCATTGGCTCCACCAGGAATTGATTCTATAAGACCACATACAACAGTCTGGTCTGGTTAGCACGATATTGGCAAAGGAGCTTCCTTTTCTGCTAAAACTTCAAAATCAGGATCCATATTCAGAACATTGGTTAACTGTTTACAACTATTACAACATTTTTGACTATTTCTGACATTACTAACCTGCTTTACTCATGGAGTAGACCATGTCACCCTGATTCCAATGCCATTTTCTTTTTTAATATCTGTTCAGCTGTTTTTAAGATATGGCTAATAATAATGTTATGCAAATGAGCAGTTTAGGTGCCCTGGGGGCGGTCCTGAGAACCCAAGCACATTGTTTCGCTTGACTGTTTTTCAACTAAGAAAGTGCCCTCCCTTAGAATATTCATGCCCTCCCCTAACAGTGATGATGAAGGGCCCCCTCAACCTACCAGTCTTGCACACAGTACAGCAATGATAGATGCCCTTTAATACAGATTAGATATAGATTCCTTAGGCCCACCCTCCATCAATACAAAAACGCATACCACTACCACATAATATACATATAGGGGGGGATTTATGAAGATCGGAGTACAAGTACGCTGGTCTTATATTAAGCCCCGCCCCCTTTTCCGTGGCAGGATTCACTAAAAGGCGGACGCCTCTTAGTGAATCCGGCCAGGCGCCCAAATCTGCGCCCGGCGTACCAAATCTACATCTGCTTCCAGCAGGTGTAGATCTGCGTCATGATTTGTGCCTGCAAGCAGGCGTAAATCATGATAAATGAGGCGCAGGAAGAGGCCACGCCAGGGAGAAGGGGCTAATCTCCACCTTCTGTCTGGCGTAAGCTTCGTAAATCTCGCCCATAATGTCACCGTATAAACATAACTCTCACCATATACTGCACACTATCCATCTGCACACAAACCTACCATATACTGTTGGCACAAATAATACCAGATATTGAACATATCATTAATACCTTCATATACTTTGCACATAAGTGATACTACAAATGCTAGACACACAGATGAGACTACCGTATGCTGGACCCCCAAACACCACCCTATACTATACACACAAACAACCATAGGCTATGTTCACACACCGTGAACAACCGGCCGTTCCGGGTGATCGTGGCCGGTACTTAAGTACCGGCCGGATAATCTGTCCGGCCGCAGAGCTCTGATGTGGGCACATCAGCGCGCGCCCGCCTCACAGCTTCCCCCTGCACACTATGGAGCAAGTGGCCGGGGCCGCTCGCTTCATAGTGTGAACTGGCAGGGTTTCCTACGGCCGCAATTCCTACGGCCGGAGTGCATACGATGTATATACGCTCCGGCCGGGATCCCATTGAAAGTAAGGCATTGTTCCACCGTGCCAAAAGTAGTGTGAACATAGCCATATACTGTATATGAAGAGAATACTTGAAATAATAATACTAAAGATAAGCAAAACTACAGTACGTTCAGTGTCGCAAAATGCTCTGTATTTGACCCCCGGAGGCTAGAGAAGATGGATGCAGCCTAACTGAACTTATTGTAGTTTCACTCATCTCTAAATAATTCCACCATATACTGTATAAATAATACCTCCATATACTGCACACATAATAATACTGCCATTAATAGGCTGTAGGGGGTCAGTGTGTAGCTGAGCATAGTGTGGATAGTTCAAGCTCAGAAAACAACAAACTGTATAGTATTAAAGTGAATGTACCATCACTAGAGGCGGGCCGGCCGGCTCCCAGTGGGTGGAAACCCCCTCCCCTCTGTGATGCGGCTCCATTAGAATCAATGTGGATCGTGCCGCATGCAGGAAACAGGCCAAGGTTAAAAAAAAAGACAGCGGCACTGGCGCCTTTCTACTCATATGCAACATGTACCTGATGGTACATTCGTTTGAAAGATCTTAGCAGCACAATGATGGTGTTGGTGGCTCTGCCCAATGGAGGATCCAACAAGGATTAGATAACAACTAAGTACTGCTAGCTCCCAGTTAGCCTATGGTTTGTCATGTTGGTATGTCTCCCTTATTGTAGGAGAAAACTAATCCCAATATGCACAGACGATATAGGGGTATAACTCGAGGAAGAAGGAAATAGATGTTTGCGCATACTCATATGTATTCGGGTGACCAAGTCAACATCTCCATGGTTTCTACAATGGTCCTACTCACAATTATAGTAGGAAGAGCAGCTCTGGAGCAGAAACTACTGCTTCAACAATTGAAACACTGAGCAGAATCAGTAAAGAGAAGCCTCAGGCACAACAATAATGCACATGGAGTATCTCAGGAATGTTATATAAAACATAAATAGGAGGAATCATATATCAGCTTCTAGGCAATGTCAAATGTCTGTCATTTCCCTCCCTCATCACTTTTGGGTATCTAGTATTTTCTGGTTCATACTGAAATATTTACCATGTCGTGTCCTTGAGCAATAAAGGAAAACTGTGAACAACCTGGTGTCTAGCCTCCATAAATAATGGTCTTTGGGTTGTAAATGGGCTTCATGCCTTGTATTCAGTAGGAGAAGAACACAAATTTAGGGTGCCTTTACATACTCCGGATCCGCAGCAGATCCGCAGCAGATTTGATGGTGCAGATTTGATGCTGTGTTCGGTTATTTAGATCAAATCTGCTGCGGATACGCAGCAGAAAAAACGCTGCGATACGGTGTGTGTGAAGCTACCCTTAAAGAGGATGTACCACCAGGTACATCCTCTTGAATTTAACACACCGATTCTAATGGAGCTGCGTCATAGAGGGAAGGGAATTCCCCCCCACTGCGGGCGGGCCAGCTGACCTCCAGTGCTTCAGCACGGCCCGATACCGCTGGATAGAACGGCGCCGTACACGGGAACTGGGCCGCTGTTCGAAAAATGGACCGTGGCAATGGCTTCCCCATGACGGCGCCAATCTATCGGTGTGTTAAATTCAAGAGGATGTACCTGGTGGTACATCCTCTTTAAAGCGAATGTACCAGCGTTTTTCACATGGATAGAACAACGCTTTATGACGCGGTTCCATTTATTCTAATAGAGCAGCGTCATAGAGGGGAAGGGGTTTCCTCCCACTGGGGATGGGCCAGCCCACCTCCAATGCTTCACCCCCGGCCAGTGCCCGGGAATAGAACCAGAGCAAAAAAGGGCCATGGCACTGGCTTCCCCACGTTGCTGCCATTCTATCCATGTGAAAAACTTAAAGCGAATGTACTGATGGTACATTGGTATGGATGGTCCCACTCCTCCATAAAGCTCTTCTCCAGATCTTCCAGGTTTTGGGGCTGTCACTGGGGAAACATTGAGTTTCAGCCACCTCCAAAGATGAGCAGGTACACGACCCCTGACCAGGTACAGAGGATCGGCCAAGAGGCGATGACATTGCTAATATACTGTACAGTCTTTCTTTGCGTCACGCCGTGTCCACAATTAGTCTGCAGATTCTATAGAACCAACACCCAGAATACTCAGGAATATTGACTCAGTCAACAAGGTAGCTTCCTCCACTACAGAACACATGTTGGCCCCACTTAGTAAACACCGATAGCCAAATACATGTAATGAAGGTGCTAACCTGATTCCAGATCAGTCCTGGCTGCTGAGCTCGGATCTATAGTTGGCCTAGAATGTGATGGTTCTATTTATGTTAGTCCTGTAGACTGTAACTGTATAGTGTATGCTGAATGCCTCACTCCTGCAATTATACACAGTATTACATACACAGCAGTACAGTGCAGTGCCAGATCACAGGATCACCGTGCACTCTGCGCATGGCAGAGATGAGATGTTGCCGAACCATCTCTAAGGGCCCTATTACACGGGCCGATATTAACCCACTCCCGTCCATAATACGGCTATATACATTCCTACTGCTTACGCCGTGTGTAGTAGGACCGCATATATATGTTCAAGGACTGAAGGGGCTTAAAATGTGTGCGGGACCACCCCAATGCGGGCGGTCCTACACACATCATAGAGCTAATGACAAGCAGCCACGTCCCACAGCTGCCTGTCATTAACCCCCTCGAATGCCACAATGCCACAATGCACAGTGATTGCAGCTTTTAAGGTAGTCAGTGACAGGACAAGGACATGTCACTGACTGATCGGTCTGATTGATCACTTGTACCGGCAGGCGGGGGTCCTGTTAGATCGTCCATTTGTTCAGGCAGACTCTATGTACAGATCACCGATAACACTGATGAATGCCATGCTATGATATGCTAAGTCCCCTAAGGGACTTACATACGCAGGGTCGGACTGGGCCACCGGGGAGCCGGGGGATCCCCCGGTGGGCCCCACCCCCTCCTCCCCCCCACCGCCTCCTCCCTCTTGCAGGGCCCTTCCCCTAAGCCAGAGAGGAGCCTCCCCTTTGGAAGCTGCCTGGTATCGGGAGCTCCCACACTGCTGGGTGAGTTAAGCACGGTATCAGGGCCCGTTCTTTCTGCAATCATGGGCCCTCCCCTCCCCCTGCTCACCTGACTCCCTTACATCTGCTCCCATCCTCAGCGCTGCCCTCTTCCTGCCTGTCACAAGATGCTGAGAGCAGCAGCAGCAGGCCCCTCCATCCCCCCTCCCCTCTGCAATCATGTGACTCTCCTGTTGCTGTGTGCAGTCGGTGCACAGGACAAGGGGGAGAGGCTGCAGGCTGCCGGGCCTGGCTGGGAGAAGAGAAGATGGAGACAAGAAGACTGAAGCCTCCTGCCCTGCTGAACATGTGAGTGTTTGTGTATATTCTTGTCTATCTTTGTCATCAGTGTGTGTCTGTACATGTGTCATGTGTTTATGCATGTGAGTGATATATGTGTGTGTGTGTGTGTTTTCTATCATGTATATAGTGTATATATTATGTAATGTAGTTCTATAGATGGTTTATATGTGAAGGCTGGGTTCACACTATGTATATTTCAGGCTGTATTTGGTCCTCATGTCAGGTCCTCATAGCAACCAAAACCAGGAGTGGATTGAAAACACAGAAAGGATCTGTTCACACAATGTTGAAATTGAGTGGATGGCCGCCATATAACAGTAAATAACGGCCATTATTTCAATACCACAGCCGTTGTTTTAAAATAACAGCAAATATTTGCCATTAAATGATGGCCATCCACTCAATTACAACATTATGTGAACAGAGCCTTTCTGTGTTTTCAATCCACTCCTGGTTTTGGTTGCTATACAGCCTCACAAATACAGCCTCAAATATACATAGTGTGAACCCAGCCGTAATCTGCATGCTTTTGTAACTGTGTATCTATGTTGGTGAGTCTGTGTGTGTGTTAGTATGATTAGATGTATATATGTAAGATGTGTTGTGTCTGCATGTTTGTGTATGTCTGCAGTATGTCTATTTGTGTATATATGTATACAGTGTGTATGTCTGCAGTATGTCTATTTGTGTATATATGTATACAGTGTGTATGGCTGCAGTATGTCTATTTGTGTATATATGTATACAGTGTGTATGTCTGCAGTGTGTCTATTTGTGTATATATGTATACAGTATGTATGTCTGCAGTATGTCTATTTGTGTATATATGTATACAGTATGTATGTCTGCAGTATGTCTATTTGTGTATATATGTATACAGTATGTATGTCTGCAGTATGTCTATTTGTGTATATATGTATACAGTGTGTATGTCTGCAGTATGTCTATTTGTGTATATATGTATACTGTATGTATGTCTGCAGTATGTCTATTTGTGTATATATGTATACAGTATGTATGTCTGCAGTATGTCTATTTGTGTATATATGTATACTGTGTGTATGTCTGCAGTATGTCTATTTGTGTATATATGTATACCGTGTGTATGTCTGCAGTATGTCTATTTGTGTATATATGTATACTGTATGTATGTCTGCAGTATGTCTATTTGTGTATATATGTATACTGTGTGTATGTCTGCAGTATGTCTATTTGTGTATATATGTATACTGTATGTATGGCTGCAGTATGTCTATTTGTGTATATATGTATACAGTATGTATGTCTGCAGTATGTCTATTTGTGTATATATGTATACCGTGTGTATGTCTGCAGTATGTCTATTTGTGTATATATGTATACTGTATGTATGTGATGAGAAGTTCACACTCTGGAGGTCCAGTTGTGCCGGAGATCCGTGAGGCTTGGGCTCTGATCAGCTGAGGATTCTCACATCAAAGATGATAGGTGTTGTAGTAGATATAACAGTAAGACTTTAATCAATGTATGACGTGTTTCATCAAATGAGATCATCAGATCTATTGAGGATTCCCTTAGAAACACATTATCCATTGATTTGTCTTACTCCTACGACTACTACAACTCCTATCATCTGTGATGTGAGAATCCTGACTCAGCTGATCAGCGCCCAAGCCTCACGGATCTCCTGCACAACTGGGACCTCCAGAGTGCAAACTTCTTCTCAACTATTGTATCGATTGTATCAAAAATAAAGATATAAGCAGCAGACACAAGTGGGATAATGCCCCCCTCACCAGACTGCACCCCCTCTGGAGCAGCAGCAGTATTAGTGATAGGTAGGATAATGCCCCCCTCACCAGACTGCACCCCCTCTGGAGCAGCAGTATCAGTGATAGGTAGGATTATGCACCCCTCACCAGACTGCACCCCCTCCGGAGCAGCAGCAGCAGTATCAGTGATAGGGAGGATTATGCCCCCCTCATCTGACTGCACCCCCTCCGGAGCAGCAGCAGCAGTATCAGTGATAGGGAGGATTATGCCCCCCTCATCTGACTGCACCCCCTCCGGAGCAGCAGCAGTATTAGTGATAGGTGAGATAATGCCCCCCTCACCAGACTGCACCCCCTCTGGAGCAGCAGTATCAGTGATAGGTAGGATTATGCCCCCCTCATCTGACTGCACCCCTCCGGAGCAGCATCAGTATCAGTGATAGGTAGGATAATACCCCCTCACCAGACTGCACCCCCTCCGGAGCAGCAGCAGAGGCAGCACTAAAGTAGTAAAAATTCTTGTGATTTTATTCACACCCTCTAGGGTGATGTTTCGTTTTAGCTCTGAGTAAGGCAAAACATTGCACAAGAGGGAGTGAATAAAGTCACAAGATTTTTGACTACTTTGGTGCTATCTTCGCTGCTGAATTATTGTACCAAGTCTCCTGGTTCTGTTGAAAGGGCTGCAAGCGGCATCAAGGTGTACAAACCACCGCTAAAGTGACTGGCGGTATTGGGCTTGTAGCATGACCGCCCAAGGTGAGCAGCAAGTTTAGCCACTTACACACATTTGTTCTGCAGTAATACGCTATGTGCGCCGCATGGTGTTCTCTCTCTTCTACTAGTAGATGTATAAAATGGCAGATTACATTTTAAAGCCAGGTTTACACGCTGACCACTGATATGCCTTTCATGATGGTCCTTTAAAGTCTTATTCTAGCCCAACACCTTATGGTGAGGCTAGAATAAACAGTCATGGGTCTCCTCTGCTGGAGATTGTAATAGAGGAGCAGACTAGATGGTAATTTTTTCCTTCATCTTCTGAGGCTGTGTTCACACATGACATTTTTTATGTGTTTTTACAGCAATATTGTTGGAATTTCATTAAAGTTTCTACATAAGTGGTGCAGTTTTACCACAACTGCATGAATCAGTAACAACTGTATAAGGCCCTATTCACACATCCTGTTCCTGTCCGCAATTGCGGATCCGCAATAATATAGGACCAATGTATTTCAATGGACCTATACACACATCCGTGTTGTGTACTGGGCTGCAATCCGTTCCGCAAAAAAAAAAGGACAGACCCTAGTACGGACAGTAACTGACACATCCAATACAACTCTATGGGGTCTGTATTTTACTGAAGCAATACGGATGCAATACGGATGCAATACGGATGCAATACGGACTGAATTTGCGGATTGTATACTGACTGAAATTTGCGGATTGGAAAAATATACTGACGTGTGAATAGACCCTAAGTGACTGGCAGTGCACTAGCGTTGCTGGTCACATACACAGCTCTATGCAAAGTCGCTGTACTAACGTGAAAGGTTTGGCGCTGATTATGTCTTTATATATTGGGTGGGCCCCAAGAATCAATTTCCCTGGTGGGCCAAGGTACCCCAGTCCGACACTGTACATACGCAATGCAAAATGTGTAAAAAAAAAAAAGTTTTAATAAGTTTTAAAACTTTTTAAAAAATCCCTAGTAAAATGCCCCATTAAAGATTTACACTCACCGGCCACTTTATTACGTACACCTGTCCAACTGCACGTTACCACTTAATTTCTAATCAGCCAATCACATGGCAACTCAGTGCATTTAGGCATGTAGACATGGTCAAGACAATCTCCTGCAGTTCAAACCGAACATCAGTATGGGGAAGAAAGGTGATTTGAGTGCCTTTGGACGTGGCATGGTTGTTGGTGCCAGAAGGGCTGGTCTGAGTATTTCAGAAACTGCTGATCTACTGGGATTTTCACGCACAACCATCTCTAGGGTTTACAGAGAATGGTCCGAAAAAGAAAAAAACATGCAGTGAGCGGCAGTTCTGTGGGCGGAAATGCCTTGTTGATGCCAGAGGTCAGAGGAGAATGGGCAGACTGGTTCGAACTGATAGAAAGGCAACAGTGACTCAAATAGCCAACCGTTACAACCAAGGTAGGCAGAAGAGCATCTCTGAACACACAGTACGTCCAACTTTGAGGCAGATGGGCTACAGCAGCAGAAGACCACACCGGGTGCCACTCCTTTCAGCTAAGAACAGGAAACTGAGGCTACAATTTGCACAAGCTCATCGAAATTGGACAGTAGAAGATTGGAAAAACGTTGCCTGGTCTGATGAGTCTCGATTTCTGCTGCGACATTCGGATGGTAGGGTCAGAATTTGGCGTCAACAACATGAAAGCATGGATCCATCCTGCCTTGTATCAACGGTTCAGGCTGGTGGTGGTGGTGTCATGGTGTGGGGAATATTTTCTTGGCACTCTTTGGGCCCCTTGGTACCAATTGAGCATCGTTGCAACGCCACAGCCTACCTGAGTATTGTTGCTGACCATGTCCATCCCTTTATGACCACAATGTACCCAAGATCTGATGGCTACTTTCAGCAGGATAATGCGCGATGTCATAAAGCTAGAATCATCTCAGACTGGTTTCTTGAACATGACAATGAGTTCACTGTACTCAAATGGCCTCCACAGTCACCAGATCTCAATCCAATAGAGCATCTTTGGGATGTGGTGGAACGGGAGATTCGCATCATGGATGTGCAGCCGACAAATCTGCGGCAACTGTGTGATGCCATCATGTCAATATGGACCAAAATCTCTGAGGAATGCTTCCAGCACCTTGTTGTATCTATGCCACCAAGAATTGAGGCAGTTCTGAAGGCAAAAGGGGTTCCAACCCGTTACTAGCATGGTGTACCTAATAAAGTGGCCAGTGAGCGTATATTACCCCTATTCTCATTATACAAATAGAAATATTAACAAAATATAAAAAAATAAACATATTACATATCATAGCGTGCAGAATTGCAGAATCTATTAAAATATTACAAAATTGTTCCTGTACAGTGAATGGCGTAAATAAAAAGTGGGGAAAAAAACACCAGGACTGCTGATCAAAATTTTTCTTTTACACCATTATGATATCAATAAAAACTAGAGATCATGGCACTAAAAATGACACCCCAACCAGCCCTGTAGGTGGAAAAATAAAAGCGCTATTGCTCTTAGAATGCAGGGAGGAACATTGCTTCAATTTGACCCAGATATCCTGGCATCAATGACCTTGGTCATGTAGGGGTTAAAGGAGCAAGCGAGTGCCGACCTGTCAAGTCAGCACTCGCTAGCTCCCCATTCCTCACTGGCTGGCTGTGATATTACATGCACAGAAAGCAGCCCGGGGGCTGTAGGGAGCTGCGGCACGGGATACCGGACAATCAGATTAGTACCCTCCTCAGGAGTGGTAGACTAAAGACCACACCAAGAGCAAGGTGTGTAATAGTCTGCAAGGTCACAAAGGAACCCAAGCGACTACCACGTAACTAAAGGCTTTTATCACAGTAGCTAATGTTACAGTTCATGAGTTCATGAGTCTACCACCCGGGGGACACTGAACACCAATGGTGCGGCATGGCGACTGCAAGGAGAAGGCGATGATCTCAAAAAAGGACATTGCTGCCCATCTGCAGTTTGCTGAAGATCAGCTGGACAAGCCTGAAGACTACTGGAAAAATGTTTTTGGACAGATGGAGGTTCTTGGTTAAATGAGAAACATTATTTCAACAGCGTGTGAACATAGCCTGTTTTCAATGTTTTCCTCTCCTGGTTTTGGTTTAAAAATACTGAGCAAAAATACTGTGTGGAAACATAGCCTAAAAGTGATTTCTTTTTAATCCTTGTTGGTGAAAATCACAGCTACATACCAGATTAAGAGGAATCGCCTAACACACAGTTCTTCTCTCCTCTACTTGCAGCTTCTTGTTTTATGACTACTCCTCTCTGACCTCTAACCTGTGTGATGCCTCTGCTCCTGTCAGTGCTGCTACACAGATCTCAGTATACCGCTGAGCATTGAAGCTGAATTTTAGCAGGTTAGGCATAAGCAGTCAACTTTTACATGGTAAGGGGGGGGCCTCTTGGTTCCCCCAATTTATGGGCCAAGCTATGACCTCAATAGCTACACCAATGGAAAAAAAAAACCGCTCCCTGTTTTATAGGAGCTCAACTAAAGGTTTTTTGATTGTATACCCTATTTTCAGCTATCAAATTAACTTGTTATTGGTAAATAAAGTTATTTTAACGCCTTTGTGTGGTCCTTCTGCTTTTGATGCAAATTGTCTGCTTTGTTGTCTTGCTGTACACTCTAGCTGGGAATTTAGCTACCTCTATCTCCTTCTTCCATGTGGGAGACCTGGGTGGGTATATATATGTATATATATATGTGGTGTCCCACCAAGGGTGTTGCTATTGGTTACACCCTTCACAAAAGTCTGTACTCATATGTGTAAACGGTAATGTAGCAGCAATGAGAGTTCTTTCTTCTTCTTTCCTATCCCCTTTCTCTTTGCATCTTCCACATATACTCCTCACCCACTCACAGCACATCTTACATGTGCTGTAGGAAGGAAGTCACATGGGTAGATGAAGTGTAAGGTCTTTTCTACTTTGGATTCTGTAGAGGAAGGACGCAAGCTAGAACGCTCTCTATAGCAGCCAAGTTGTGGTTCAGATATTGAGCAGAGCACATGCACGCGCTAGACACAGACACAGTTTCCGTCTAGCAACACTGCTAGACACTATGCAATGTTAAGTCGCTAGAGTCACTAGAAAGGACAAGTCAGAGATCATTTCAGCCCACACCGAGAACCAGAAGGAACACAGTGCAGGACAGTCTCAATAAAAAGTAAAGGAACTGATGTGGATAGAGCAAAGTTGCTAGAAGCCTATGTACTCTATCTTGCAACAAGGGTGTAAGCAGAAAACCCTCAGCATATCGCTCATCCCAGGTAACAAGGTCTGGGGCATGTGTCACCCTCTAGGACGGGTCACTCGACACTGGTGGGCAATAGGTGGTGCAAAGACCAAAGAGTCAAAACACAGACACAAGTATTTCTCTCTACTTTCAATTATTCTAC
This sequence comes from Dendropsophus ebraccatus, assembly GCF_027789765.1. Taxonomy (NCBI): domain Eukaryota; kingdom Metazoa; phylum Chordata; class Amphibia; order Anura; family Hylidae; genus Dendropsophus; species Dendropsophus ebraccatus. The sequence goes on along the minus strand of NC_091462.1, from coordinate 94,201,361 downwards.
TTCTTCTACCTCTGAAGTACCTCTCAGCACTTTTTACCTCTCTGCTCCACTCTCAGTACAGATCTCGCCTATCAAGTATAAAGTACCATATCAAGGCAAAGCTGTATTACCTGCTTCCTACATCAAGTAAACAGATTTTATTTATTATAACGGGACTCTGTGGTTCTTCACTGGGTGGCAGTACCAATAGTCTGGGTGGGTCACTACTCTACTCCGGACCACCGTGAAAATTGGCCAAGGGACCCCCAAACAGCCCGGCATGCTACTGTCGACAGGGGAAAAAGGTATAGCCAGCCCACTAAAAAAAAAAACAAGTGTGCTAGCATACCTGTGTACCCATCCAGCACTGGCGTCATGACAAATTACCACCGGGCAGGGCTATACCTCGGCCAACCACCACCAGAGTGGCGTCACACCTAACCAGCACCGGCCGTGCCTCTACAGCAGAGGTCACCACACACACATATATATATATATATATATATACATACACACACACATACATAAATGAAGGTATGGTGGGAGGAACATAGAGCTGGCTGAATTCTGAGCTATAGTGTAAAGCAGGAAGAGGATGTCTGTTACAGGATGTACACTAGAAAGAAAGTGGAGCAACAGCTGATGGACAGCATGAAAGACTACAGAATGATAGTAAAATAACTTAATTTACCAAAAATCATCCTTTTATTTATATTGAGTATTAACCCCTTAGCAACCCATGACGTATCTGATACGTCATGGTGCCGCGGGGGGTGTTCAGAGCGGGGTCCCGTTGTCAGCCGGGCAGTGCCTCTATTAGCCGGCGCGGGTCCCGTTGCCGCACCGGCTAATTAAGCCTCTAAGTGCAGCTGTCAAACCTGACAGCTGCATTTAGAGGCACTGCGCCGCACGTCCCTGTGTCTAGTGGGACGGATCTCCCCCGCGCGATGCGATCGCGGGGGGGAGATCCGTTCTTCTGCCCGTGCCGGGCCTCAGCGTCGGAATGACGCTGATCCCGGCTCGGCAATAGATTGCTATGGCCTGCAGCAGGCCATAGTAATCTATGACCGATCTAATCGATCTTTGCTGTGTATATACACAGCATTGATCTCTATGAGAGATCAGTGCTGTCTATATACAAGCCCCCAGGGGGGCTTCTAGTTACAGTAAAAAAAAAAAGTAAAAAAGTGTTTTTATTCATAAAAAAATCCCCTCCCCTAATAAAAGTCCAAATCACCCCCCTTTTCCCATTTTATAAATATAAATTAATAAATAAATAAATAAACATATTTAGTATCGCCGCGCGTAATCGCCCGAACTATTAATTAATCACATTACTGATCTCGCACGGTAAATGGCGTCAACGCAAAAAAATTCCAAAGTGCAAAATTGCGCATTTTTGGTTGCATCAAATCCAGAAAAAATTTAATAAAAAACGATCAAAAAGTCGTATATGCGCAATCAAGGTACCGATAGAAAGAACGCATCATGGCGCAAAAAATGACATCTGACACAGCCCCATAGACCAAAGGATAAAAGCGCTATAAGCCTGGGAATGGAGCGATTTTAAGGAACGTATATTTGTTAACAACGGTTTGAATTTTTTACAGGCCATCCGATACAATATAAGTTATACATGTTATATATCATAGTAATCGTAACGACTTGAGGAACATGCATAACAAGTCAGTTTTACTCCAGGGCGAATGGCGTAAATGCAAAGCTCCCCGAAATCAAAACAAATTCGTTTTTTTTTCAATTTGACAGCGCAAATGATTTTTTTCCGGTTTCGCAGCATATGTTATGGAAAAATAATGCCTGTCATTGCAAAGTACAATTGGTTTCGCAAAAAATAAGCGCTCATATAAGTCTCTCGGTGAAAAAATGCAAGCGCTATGGACTTTTAAACTTAAAATGGAATAAGCAAAAGCGCAAAAACGAAAATAGGCTTTGACCTTAAGGGGTTAAACACAATAGTAAAATAGCCCTTCGTTCCCACATACATTAATATTACAGCTGTAATTTTCATAACAGGTTCAGTATTCTGTGATAATTTCCCGATATATCTTTATGGTAGCCAGAGCAAATCTTCAGTCAGAGCATATAGACATAAGACCCAAAGTTTTCGCTTCCTAAATCCAGTAAAAACTAAGTGCAAAACAAATGATCACCACTATGTGGCAATACAGGATCATGGCATTGTGATGAAACCAGACACACTGCACTTCACACGGCCATATCCATTCTGTATATATATCGGAAAGTAGCAGGGAGAAGTTAAAGAACATGTATCACCTAGATTTTTTTCTAGGTGATACATAGGTGCTGAAAGATTTTTTTTTTCTAATCTGTTTCCATTTTTCCAAATTGCCTGAGCTATTTTAACAGCATTTAGAGAGATGCTTTACAGCAAGCCCAGAGGACACAACAGACAGGAACTGTCCCATTCAGATTTATAAAAAAAAAGGCTTCTAGGCATGCTTAACCCCTTAACGACATCGGGCGTAAACTTACGCCCTCGCGCCCTGGTACTTGGCGCATCAGGGCGTAAATTACGCCCGATGTTTCCCCGATCGCTGCGTGTTCACACACAGCGGTCGGGGAAGATGGCCTGCTATAAATCATAGCAGGCCATCTTAGCTTCACGGCACGGGGGGTGGTTAACACCCCCCGTGCTTACGATCGCCGCTATAGGCTGATCAATTCAGATCAGCCAATAGCGGCGATCGGAACCTTTCCGGGTCATCGGCGACCCGATGACCCGGAAAAAAATGGCGGTCGGTGCTGTCCGAGGACGGCACCGACCGCCATTACTGTAAAAAGTAATGGTGATCGCCGTGTCACCGGCCCGATCGCCGTGAACGGCCGGCTGGCCGTTCACGGCGATCGGGCCGGTGGCACGGCGATCAGAGTCCCACAAAATAGTAAATACCTGCCCTGGACCCCTCAGCTAGGTAGCCGGGGGGTCCAGAGCAGGTATTTGTACATTACTCACCTGTCCCGGGCTCCTGATCGGCGTCTTCCGGGATCGGCTTCTCTCGGCTATTTTCGGCTCCAGCGTCGGCTCTTTCCGTATTTTGCGCTCTGCTGCCCTGTAGCTGCTGATAAGTGTATTACACATATCAGCAGCTACAGGGATGTTCAGAATGTAGAAATTTTTTTTTTTTTTCAATTTTTTTTTTTTCTATTTTCCGCACCCTATCGCCGCTGAGTGTTGATCAGCATCGCACGAAAGTGCGCTGCTAATCAGCAACTCATCCTTTTTGGTGTAGGGTGTTTTTTTTCTATATTCTACTGCCACAGTCTGCTAATAAGTGCCGCACATAAGTGCGGCATTTATCAGCAACTCCTTTGTTGGCGTAGGTTTTTTTTTTTATACTTACTGTAAAAAAACACGTAAAAAACACTACATTACACCACACTACATTGAATAAAGTTTGACACTACACCACTACATACCCCATATACCAATCCCCGTATAAAGATGGCCCCCAGGGTGTTTTCGGCGTCAGAGGGATACGTTATTGCCTCCGACACCGAAACAGCCAGTGAGGATGAATGGGGGATCCTTCTTTCCTCCATTCATCCTCATCATCCTCATCATCCAGTGACATGTCTGGGGGTAGCGTAGCGTACGCTGCCCCCCAGACACGTCTTTTCCGCCAGTACCATCCCAATAAGAGATGACGGTATGGCGTGAAATTCTACACACTCTGTGAGAGTACCTCAGGGTACACTTACAGATTTCGGGTACGTGCACACTGCGGAATGGCGAAGGATAACCCTTTGTGCATTCCGCAGCTGGCACCCGCCGGCGGACTGATGCGGGCGTGTGTCTCCACCAGTGTCATAGACTCCATTCTATGCACGGGCGGAATCCGTCGTCCATCCAAAGAATGAACACGTTGGACGGAGAGCGGAATCCGTCCGTGCATAGAATGGAGTCTATGACACGTGTGGAGACGTGCGCCTGCATCAGTCCGCCGGTGGGTGCCAGCTGCGGAATGCACGAAGGGTTATCTGTCGCGATTCCGCAGTGTGCATGTACCCTTAGAGTGTATGTAGGAAGGGACACCCGAATCCAGCCCCAGATGCCCCCCCCCCCCCCCCCCCCATCCTCGGAGTTAGTGGGAAGATCGTCCGGGAACTGATCTTCCCACTGCTGGATAAAGGTCACCACCTGTACGGGGATAACTTTTATACTAGCACCCCCCTCCTCTGGTCTCTCGCTGCCCGAGCTACTGTAGCTTGCGGCACCATCCGAACATATCAGAACCAGTAATAGCGCCCTAATATTTGGCAGCCATGGAGCGGACCCAGCGCTTCTGGATATGAAGGACCCCGTATCGCACCAGGACAACATTTTCCAGGTGACGTCCCCCACACTGGAGAAAGGGAGACCCCAGAAGAAGTGCAGAGTGTGGCGTAACAGGGGGATCAGGAAGGACACCATTTTCCCGTGTGACACCTGTCCTGATCACCCCAGCCTCTGCATACTGGATCGCTCCAAGGCGCACCACACGTCACTGGGGTTCTACATTATCTAAATTCTGTCCCTTATTCCTATTTCAGGGGTCACGTTGATCCGGGGATTATTCTGATCGCCATTATGGAGTCAGGAAGGAATTTTTTCCCTGTGATGAGGCTACTGTCGTCTGCCTCACGAGGGGTTTTTGCCTTCCTCTGGATCAACACAGGTTGAATTTGATGGACACCTGTCATTTTCAACCTTATAAACTAATAATTGGCCTAATACCCGCAAATAAATTAGAATTGTCCCTTTTCCCCAGCTAAGTAGGTATGGCCGCCATTCCCATTAGAGGAGGCCATGATGCAATTATAAAGCCTCTGTGCGGCCAGGACAGTAGAAACCCCCCACAAGTGACCCCATTCTGGAAACTACACCCCATAAGGAATCTAAGAAGGGGGGCAGCGGGGATATGGCCCCCTGGTGACGGCCACATTTGGGACGTGAAAATGAAAAAAATTGTATTTTTTATTTTCTCGGCACATGTTCTACGTAAGTGCCCGTCACCAGTGGGGTCCATATGCTCACTGCACCCCTTGTTAGATTCCTTATGGGGTGTAGTTTCCAGAATGGGGTCACATGTCGGGGGTTTCTACTGTCCTGGCAGCACAGGAGCTTTGTAATTGCGAGATGTCCTCCATCCTCCATTCCAGCCTCTAAATGGCGCTCTGTCCCTTTGGTGACTTGCCCTGTGCCCATATGGCACATTATGCCCACATGTGGGGTATTTTTACTCAGGGTAAATTACCCTACACGTTTTGTGTTCATTTTCTTTTTTAACCCCTTGTGGAAATGGAAAAAAATCAAGGCTAGACATTTAGTGTAATTTTTGTAAAATTTTTACTCTAAATCATTAATCTTGTCATGTTTTTTCATTTTCACAAGGGGTTAAAAGATAAAAAAAAAACATTTAATGTGTAGAGCAATTTCCCCTGAGTACGGAAATACCCCACATGTGGACATAAAGCGCCATGCGGGTGCAGGGTAAGCCTCCGAAGGGACGGAGCGCCATTTGGTTTTTGAAGGCTGGACTTGGATGGAATGGATTTCGAGGGGCCATGTTGCATTCAAAAGGCCCCTGTGTTGCCAAGACAGTTGAAACCCCAAGCAATTTCCCCCGAGTCCGTAAATACCCCACATGTGGACATAAAGCGCCATGTGGGTGCAGGGCAAGCCTCCGAAGGGAAGGAGCGCCATTTGGATTTTGGAGGTTGGATTTGGCTAGAATGGATGATGAACGCCATGTCGCATTTACAGAGCCCTCGTGCTGCCAAAACACTGGAAACCCCCCACAAGTGACCCCATTCTGGAAACTGCAGCCCTCAGGGAATCTAAAAAGGGGTGCAGTGAGGATATGGACCCCTTGATGACGGGCACATTTGTGCCATGAAAGTGAAAAAATGAAATTTTTCCCTTTCACGTCACATTGTTCCACATTTGTGCCCGTCACCAGTGGGGTCCATATGCTCACTGCACCCCTTGTTAGATTCCTTGAGGGGTGTAGTTTCCAGAATGGAATCACTTGTGGGGGGTTTCCAGTGTCTTGGCAGCACGAGGGCTCTGTAAATGCGACATGGCCCTTGAAATCCTTTTCAGTGAAATTCAGCTTCCAAAAGCCAATTGGCACTCCTTCCCTTTGGAGGCTCGTCCTGCGCCCCCTTGGCACTCTATCGCCACATGTGGGGTATTTCTGTACTCGGGAGAAACTGCGCTACACATTTTTTGTCTTTTTTTGCCTCTTATCCCTTTAAGAAAATGAAAAATTGAAGGCTAGAACAACGTTTTAGTGTAAAAAATAAATTTTTCTTTTTTCACGCCATATTGTTCGGAAAATCTGTGAAGCACCTGTGGGGTGCAGATGCTCACCGCACCCCTTGTTACATTCCTTGAGGGGTGTAGTTTTCTAAATGGTGTCCCTTTAGGGGTGTTTTTTAGGTTTTGACACCCCAGAGCCTCTGCCAACCTGAAGTGGTACAGTCAAAAATGACCAAATATAACGGAGGCGTTGAAATTCACTAGGCGCTCCCTTATATCTGAGGCTTGTGGTTGCGTCAAATAGCGCAATAGGGCCACATATGGGGTATTTCTATAAACTGCAGAAACGGGGCAATAATTATTGGGGTGCATTTCTCTGGTAATAGGTTTATAATTATGAAAAATATTGGATTACAATAAAATCTCTGCACAGAAAATTAAAATTTTCAAATTCCTTACACACTTAGCTTTTATTTCTGTGACTCCCCTAAAGGGTTAAAACACTTTCTGGATGTGCTTTTGCAGAGTTTGGGGGGTGCAGTTTCTGAAATGGGGTGCTTTGTGGGGCTTTCTAACATACAGGCCCCTCAAATACACTTTAAACCTGAACAGGTCCCTAAAAATATCTGATTTTGAAATTTTACTGAAAATTTGGAAATTTGCTGCTAATGTTTTAAGCTTCCTATCGTCTAAAAAAAATGAAAGATAGTTTAATAAATGCCGCCAACATAAAGTAGACATGTTGCTAATGCTATTTAATATATAATTTATGTGGTATAACCACTTTCTGTATACGCAAAAAAGTTTCAAAGTTGGAAAAATGCATTTTTTCACATTTTTTCACATTATTTGGTTTTTTTTCATAAAGATTTGTTATGAGTATCGACTCCAATTTACCAGAAATGTAAAGTACAATATGTCACGAGAAAACAATCTCAGAATCAGCCGGATAGGTAAAAGCATCCCGAAGTTATTAATGACTAAAGTGACACTGGTCATATTCATAAAATTTGTCTCTGTCATTAAGGCCATTTCAGGCTCTGTCCTTAAGGGGTTAATGACCAATATACTGTTCATAATATTGTGCATGAAAACATCCAAAGTATCCTAAGCGCCAACTGGTTTCGCAGCACTGTACATATTTGCCAATTTTGGTCCCTGTCCCCATTGGGGATCACAACCTAAATTCACCGGTCTGTATTCTTTGGGTGTGGGAGGAAACCAGAGTGCCGGAAGAAACCCACGCAAACATGGAGAGAACATACAAACTCTTTGCAGATGTTGTCCTTTGTGCGGTGTAAACCCAGGGCCCAGTGCTGACCACTGAGCTACCTTGCTGCCCCTGGAATGTCCTGACTAGTTAACCCCTTCCCGTCAGCCATATGTGTATATACATTCCTGATGCACATGTCCCATGCAGCAGGAGAGTATGTATACGTTCCTGACTTCAGGGGCTTTTGACGTGTGCTGCAGTGAGAGCGGTTCCGCACACATCAGTGTGTCCAGGCCCGAGATAATGACAGGCAGGGGCGATCCTGCATCAGTGAGAGTGGTCCCGCACACATTAGTGTGTCCGGGCTGGAGATAATGACAGGCAGCTGCGATCCCGCAGCAGTAAGAGCGGTCTCGCACACATCAGTGTGACCGGGCCGGAGATAATGACAGGCAGCTGCGATCCCGCAGCAGTGCGAGTGGTCCCGCACACATCAGTGTGTCCGGGCCGGAGATCCCTCAGCTGCTTGTCATTATTCCCTTAAATGCTGTGATCTATAGCTATTGCTGCTTTTAAGGTACTCAGTGACAGGACAAGCACCTGTCCCTGACTGATCGGGAGCCCCACAGCCATGCTGTGGGAAACCCGATGGCTTGTACCAATGGGCATGGGTAAGCCACTTAGCTCTGTCCTGTCGGGTCGGCCATCTGTAAATAGAGTCTGCTCTCAGGGAGGCTCTATGCACAGATCGCTGATCACACTGATCTATGCTATGCTATGCTATGGCATAGCATAGATCACTATATGCAATCTAATGATTGCAAATTTTACAGTTAAAAAAGTGTAAAAAAAAAAGTATAATAAAGAAAGTTTTTAAACGTATAAAAAAAACACCTTTGTATCACCCTCCCAATAAAAGTTTAAAATACCTCTGTGCCCATTATAAAAGTAAAATTTTTTAAAAATATATAAATAAATAAATAAAAATTAATAAGTAATAAAAACTAGAGGTCATGGCGCAAAAAATGACACCCCAACCAGCCCTGTAGGTTGAAAAATAAAAGTGCTATGGCTCTTAGAAGGCGGGGAGGAACATTGCATTAATTTGACCTGGACATTCGAGCATCATTGACCTTGGTCATTAAGGGGTTAAGGAAGGTCACCCCTGACAAGGTGTACCCTATATGGTAGTTACCACACCTGTAGGCTTTAGCACTGCATAACTATCGTGATACAGTGCTTAGAAGAAATCAGTAGCATAGAGACCCTGTCAGGGGACCTGGCCTCCAGGCCAGGCCCTGTGGGTAAACCTTCAACAGGAACACAACTTTCTGTAACTTTCTCTATTAGAATACTGACTGTACATACCTACCCAGGAACTAACAGGGTGATTTATAATAGAGGACAGGACTAAGCTCTTATTGTTGGGGATACCTCTGGAAGGGACAAGGCCTGAGCATGTGATAGGCCAGTGTGCTGTGTGGTACACTGTCTATGGTTTGGACAAAAACATTGATAAGATGTTTAGAAACATAAAAGATTGTCAGCAGAAAAAGACCGCCTGGTCCATCTAGTCTGCCCTTTTAGTATTTCCCTTCTTATTATCTTAGGATAGATAGATATATGTATATCCCAGGCAGGTTTAAATTCTGTTATTGTAGATTTACCAACCACATCTGCTGGAAGTTTGTTCCAAGCATTTACTACTCTTTCAGTTAAAGGTATTGTCCAGCGAAATTTTTTTTCTTTTAAATCAACTGGTTTCAGAAAGTTATATAGATTTGTAATTTACTTCTATTTCAAAAACTCAAGTCTTCCCATAATTATAAGCTACTATATGTCCTGCAGGAAGTGTTGTTTTATTTACATTCAGAAACAGTGCCCTCTGCTGCCACCTCTGTCCGTGTCAGAAACTGTCCAGAGCAGCAGCAAATCCCAATAGAAAACCTCTCCTGCTCAGGACAGTTATTATCTCGGCCAGAGGTGGCAGCAGAGAGCACTGTGTCTGAATGTAAATAAAACACTTCCTGCAGGACATACAGCAGCTGATAAGTATGGGAAGTAATATTCTCTCACGTTACTTCTGATTTTTACCTCAACTAACCTATCACTGTGTCCTCTTGTTCTTGAGTTCAGTTTTTTTCTATAAACACTTCCCTCCTGAACATGATTTAGTCCTTTAACATACCTAAAGGTTTAGTTGGCAAAAGGAGGGCGGTGGGCAGTAACTGAAGGAGACGAGTTTCGGGAGAGCATGGAATGGAAATCTGTACAATTTCACTTACACAACAATAACTTTTTTCAAAAAATATAAGGTGTCTTGGCAGTGCCACCACATGTGTATAGGAACTTGGGGTCGCATCTCCAACATACATCTGTGTAGTCAGGGTTGAGTTTATGGAATTTAGAAGTAGTTAGGTACCAGCAGGAGAGGACCTTGTATCCATTTTCTTGTAGTCGTACGCACCTAAAAGTGGGTATAGGGGCTGCTAGAATGGATTTGAGCAGTGGCTTAGTAAAAGAAATCCCAATGTCCTTATCCCAAGCCTCTAAGTATGAGTGGGTTGTGATATTCTTCAAGGCATCTGCTGAAAGTTTAAGTGAGGTAAGTGAGCTGGTGTAAGCTAAGAAGTCTAGTTTTCGGCAGTTGGTAAACTGGAACACCTCTGTGTATGTTGGCAGTAGACCCTCTGGGAACACTGAGTGAAGGGATTGCGTATTAAGGCTCAGTTCACACTGAGCAAAAGCGTCAGAATTCCGCTGTGGAGAGCTCCCGCTGTGCTCAGTGTCCTGCAGTATTTTTATGGGAGGGCGCGCGCCTCCGCTCTCTGCTCTAAGGATTGACATGTCAATTCTTTGAGCAGAGAGGGGAGAGCTCCGCCGCAGAATTCCACCATTCTAAGGTGGAATGATAGTGGATATAAAGTCTTTGGTATGTGAACCGAGATATCCAATAGGCCGATATCCAATAGGCCTCCTCCCGCGCCTCATTTATCATGATTTTCGCCTGCTGGAAGCTGGTAGATTTGGTATGCTGGGCGCAGGTTTGCACACCTCTTAGTGAATCCGGGCGGGGAAAGAGGGGAAGGGCCTAATTGAAGACCAGCGTGCGAGTAAGCCGGTCTTGATAGACCCCCCCCCCCCCCCAAAAAAAAAAAAGTGTCCATTGGGCTCTGCTGATGTCCAGTGTGCAATAGCACCTTTTTTTTCGTTGTTTTGCTCCAGTGATCCTAGTCTGTTTAGTTTCACTTTATGCCAAAATAGGATTGACAAATCTGGGTCAATGTTTTGTCCTATGTGTGTTTTGTCTTAAGTGCGTGACTTGAGATTAAGCGCAGAAGTGTTTGTGAATGACGTAACAAAGAGCTGTGTGCCTTGTTGAGTTTCTCTGCCAATTTTTTATTTGAACTTTTTATCCAGTTAGAGCAGTTACATGGCTTAGACATTGCAGGTATACCTGTTTATAAGTTAGAGATTAAGGGTGCGTTCACACCTACAGGATCTGCAGCAGATTTGATGCTGTGTTCAGTTATTTAAATGAAATCTGCTGCAGAAAATCAGCTGCAGATCCTGTAGGTGTGAACGCACCATAAAGGAGTTTTTCAATTTTTTTTTTTATAGATAATGTGACCAAAAAATCTGCAATCCTTCCTTTTTACTCTTTTCGTTTATGCTGTTTATCATGCAGGAATAATATTGTTATAGTTGACTAGATCGGACGTGCATGGGGCCCAATTGGACAGTGACAGCACAGTGACAGTGACAGGACAGCAGCTCCTGTCAGTAATACCTAAATGCTGCAATTACATTGTTTAAGGGGTTAAAGGGGAACTATCAGCAGGTTAGACTAATCTAACCTAATGATAGCCCCCTATTGTGTACAGGGAACCGAGGAGTAAGGTATGTCTCTTACCTTCCTCCTCAGCAGTGTTCCTATACTGTTAGTAGTTGAATCCTCAGTCCGGAGCACCATTAGGAGCATGGCCCCACCCCCAGAGTGCAAGAATAGATCATGGTACAAAAATTAGCCCCCCACCGCAAAAAAGGGCAATTCAAATCATTATATTCATTTTTTAAATTTAAAATAGTAAAACATAGCAAAACTATATAAATTGGGTATTGCTGTAATTGTCCTCATCTGAGTAATAGAGATAACATATCAAGTGATTATCGGATGTATTTGACCGATTAACAACCATTACGGCCAATGATCGCTTTGTGTAGTAAAAGGCAGCTATTACTATGACTATGCCCAATGTCGGCTGATCGTTGTCTTTCAACGTGTTAACACAAATGATTAGTATAGCAACGATCTGCTGCCGTCGCTCCTCGTAATAGCAGCGGTGGCAGCAGACCGCCGCTATCTCCTATGGAATCGAAAGATCATCCGGGGAGCCCCTCCAGCACCTCCCTGTGCCCCTATCGCTGTCAGCACATGTAATGGCGCCGGCAGCAAGCAAGGAACGAGGAGCAAGCAAGTGCTGACCTGACAGGTTGGCGCTCACTTGTTCTCGGAAATCGCCCCGGGCTTTAGAGAAAATGGCCGGAAGAGTCCTATAGTGATAGAGAAGAATGAGAAAGTGGGTATGAGGGAATGACCTAGAAAGAGCAGGAAGAGAGTCTCGATACCTGCTTCTCAGCTACTTTATATATAAGGTTGTCGTGTGACAGAGAAATACCCTGATTTGGTATTATCATATATTCTTTGTATGTTCTGCTGTTTTAGTTGTCACACTGCTACAAACGGCATACACTAGAGTATATTGTCAGTAAAGTTAAAAGTTGTTTCACAGAATCCTAGTGTCAGAAGTCATTCATCCGCACTTTACACAGCTAATTAAAAAGGAGTGTGAAAAAATGTCAGACTCTTGTCGCCATGTTTTTCGTCAGCAGATTGAGGGATTTAGTTATGAACATGTGAATTCCAGAAAGTTTGTTGAACACAGACCGAGAGTTCAAAAGAGCAAAGTTAAAGGGGACAGGAGCCGGCATGTAGAGAATTTTTACCAACCTATGCGGGTTTCTATATGAGGCAGGTAAGGAAAAGTGGTAGTTAGTAAGAGAAGGAGGAGGAAGGGCAGGGTTACAGGCCATAGGCAGGCTCTATGTGAAGATTACCTAACAGATTACCTGCCAAAGATTTGAAGCCAAAGCCAGAAACAGACTGTAAACAGAGATCAGGTCATAAAGGAAAGCCTGAGATTCCTCCTCTTTTCAAATCCATTCCTGGCTTTGGTTTAAAATCTTTGGCAGATAATCTGTCAGATAATCTTTCTGTGTAGATGGACCCTAATGGTGCGTTTACACAGAGAGATTTATCTGACAGATTTTGGAAGCCAAAGCCAGCAACAGACTATAAACAGGGAGCAGGTCATAAAGGAAAAATTGAGATTTCTCCTCTTTTCAAATCCAGTGCTGGTCTTGGTCTCCAAAATCTGTCAGATAAATCTCTCTGTGTAAACGCACCATTAGGCTATGTTCACACTACGTAACAATGTTGAAATTGAGTGGATGGCCGCCATATAATGGTAAATAACTGCCTTTATTTTTAATACAACAGCCGTTGTTTTAAGGTAACAGCAAATATTTGCCATTAAATGACGGCCATCCACTCAATTACAACATTATGTGATCATAGCCTTTCTGTGCTTTCAATCCACTCCTGGACCTGGACCTGACATGAGGACCAAATACTGCCTGAAATATACTGTGTGTGAACCCAGCCTTTACACTGATCAATGCTATGCAATGGCACAGCATTGATTAATAAATGCAATCCAATGATACTACTTAAAAAGTGTAAAAAATAAAAATGTTTTTAAAAATATGCCAAAGCTTCTCCCACAATAAAAGTTAAAATAAGCCCCTTTTCCCTTTATACAATTAAAACATGTAAAAATAATTAAATAAATAGACATATATCGTAGCGTGCGTAATAGTCTGATATAACAACATTGTTCCCGCACGGCCTAAATGAAAAAATGAAAAAAGCGCCACAATTGCTGATTTTATGTTACAATATAGGGCAGAAAAAAAATTAATAAAGAGTGATCAAAACATCCTATCTACACTAATATGGTACTAAGAAAAAAAACTTTTTTTTTTTTTTTACAGTTTTTGGACAAAAATTATGGGTTTGTCTGGTTTGTAAACAAATTGTGTCTCACACCTTTAGTAAATGTGTCGGTCCACTAAAAGTGGACAAAAATGGACAAAACCCCCACAATTTGCTACCTTAGTAAATCAGCCCCATCAATTTTTCTTTCCAATTTCACCCCATAAATAATATTTTTTATTAACAATACCTTTTATGGCCTGGTCATTTAAGCCATGTTGGGCTTGGTCATGAAGGGGTTAAAGGTCAGTATAGAACAGTTTTTTCATGAATTTCTAAAAAACATCACATGTATATGGAAGTTTACTACATGATAGTAAATTTACTGAAACAGTTAATGAGGAAAGTCTTGGTTCTTTGTTATCATGTGCAGGTCTGTGTTTTTCCTTCTTATACTCCTCATTGTCATTCACTGTGACTGGGTGTCAGTGTTTGGGATGGATGGTGGTAGGAGGAGGAAGAATGGTCACATGGGGCTGTTTTTTTTTATAGTCTTCAGTTATTACCTGTTATTCAGCATTGCTATTTCTTATGTCTATGACCAGTGGAGATCCACAAGTGCTTTGATAGATATTCATATTCTCCACTACTATCTCCCCAGATCATGACATAAATCACATTTAGGCTACGATCACACATAGTATTCCAGGACTGGAGCTGACAGGAGAATCTATAATAGAAAGGTTAACAGTTTATGAATTTTGAGCCATCTACTGGATACTGACTGATACTGAGAAGTCCGTCAATTTTTTTTTTATTAAAGTATTGTATTGTCCCCTAAAAGTTATACAAATCCCCAATATAAAATTATTACGGGAAATGCACATAAAGTGCTTTTTTTCTCTGCACTTACTACTGCATCAAGGCTTCACTTCCCGGATAACAGAGTGATGTCACTTCCTGGATAACATGGTGATGTCACTTCCTGGATAACATGGTGATGTCACGACCCGACTCCCAGAGCTGTGCAGGCTGTGGCTGCTGGAGAGGATGATGGTAGGGGAACACTGAGGGACACAGGGCACTGGAGGGACACTGAGCTTCCCTGGTGAGTATACGGGCCAGCCTGCTGCCGGGGAGTCAATAAAACTATTTTGGGGGAAATCAATTTTTTTTAAAGGGGAACTATCAGCAGGTTAGACTAATCTAACCTGCTGGTAACCCCCTAATGCACACGGGGCATTAGTAGGAAGGAAGGTACAGTATGTCTCTTACCATCCCCCTCGGCACTGTTCCTGTGCACTTAGTAGTTGAATCCATGGCCCGGGACACAGTTAGGAGCACTGTCCCACCCCCAGAGCACCAAGCTGGCCTGCTCCATTGATTATCATTAGAAGGAGCGGGCCAGCTTGGTGCTCTGGGTGATTTGGATCGGCACAATAGGGTCAGTGCTCCTAACAGTGTCCCGAGCCGTGGATTCAACTACTAACTAAGGGGAACAGTGCCGAGGAGGAAGGTAGGACCTTTAAAGGGAACCAATCACACCAAAAATACCCCTAACGCTATGGGAACGTGCTGCTACATCACCCAGGATGCTCTTCAAACATACCGTAATTTACATACTGCATGGGAGATTGTAAAAGTAAGATTGTGGTTTATATACACATGGGAGGCAGGCTACAAGGGTATGTTTAGGAAGCGTGCTGGGTGATGTACCAGCACGTTTCCATAGTTTTAGAGACGTTTTTGGCATGATTGGTTCCCTTTAAAGTTAAATTCTAGCTAAAACCACTTGGGGTAAATAAAGATACCTGGGCTCTGCTGTGTTAGATAATCTCCCAAATGCTAGTTTTCTAGGGGCATTAAAGTGAATGCCCTAAATGCTGAAAAATGTACTTTTCTCCAATCCGTTTCTATTTTAAGACTTTTTTTTTTGGACATTATGATGACCGCCATCTTGCCTGAATTCTTTTTAACAGCTTTTATAGACATGCTTTACAGCTAGCACCAAGCGCATTAGCACAAGAAACTGGGCCAGACTGTATTTATTTAATTTGAGCATGCTCTGTGACCTGCGAAGAGGTCATAAGGCTCAGCTTAATATTAGGCCTAGTGACCAGACAAAAAACTGCCAGATTTTAAGATTATCTTATAACATACTGTATTTTCCGGTGTATAAGGCGACTGGGCGTATGGAAAATGGTAACCCCTGCCTGGCCAGGCAGGGGTTAACTGCAGCTAAATAAAAAAACAAAAAACATTAAACTTACCTGGGGCCTGTTCCCGGCATTGGTGCGCCTCCAGTACCATTCCCGGCGCAGGCAGTGTGACGTACAAACCGGAGATGCTTGGCTGCCGGGAGAATGAGAGAGGCTTTGGGAACTTCCAGCGCCTCTGTCATTCTCCCAAAGCTCTCCCAGCAGCCAATCGTCTCCGAGCCTCTCTTATGAGACGCTCGGCTGCCCCGGAGAGGTTCGGCGATCTCCGTCTCCGCCGCAGTTAGTGTACGTCACACTGCCTGTGCGGGAAATGGTACAGGAGGTACGCCGATGCCAGGAACGGGCCCCAGGTGAGTTAAATGTTTTTTTTTAATAGTGGTTAAGATGGCTCGATTTTCGAGCCCCCCCACCATATGGGGCGACCGGCGTATACCCGGCGTATAAAACGACCCCCGACCTCTAAGAAGATTTTTCAGGGTTAAAAAGTCGTCATATACGTCGGAACATGACCAAAAATTTGTAAAAATATGTTTAAAGCAAACCTGTCATTAAAATTGTCACAGGAGGACATGTCACAGGAGGGAGGTAAGAGAGAGGGTCTTGTGTCTATTTTTACATAGAGGAATTGGGGACCCCCACAATGCTGGTACTGGGATAGGGCACACTTTATAGTTTGCCCAATTCGATATGCAATATGCATTATTCTTTAACAAACTTGTAAATAAAAGGATTACACCAGCGCTCTGTAACTGTATACCAGTAGTAGTATGAAAAAAAAAAAAAAAAAAGAGAGAGAAAAGTAGGGCGGGCACAGATATCCCAGAACCAAGGGGAAATGCTTCAGTAGGACTAAGGAAGAGTCAGCAAGAGACAAGGCACAGACCTCGTAAGGAAAGGAGCACAGCTGCCGGGAGTCAGGTACATGGGAAAAATTATTATTATTATTATTATTATTATTGGCAATAGAGGGATATTACACATCTACATCCACTCATGCTGAAGTTTTGTCTCCATCTTTGCAATACTTAATGGTTATATAATATACAAAAGATAGATATATATATATATTAATAGAACCTAACTCAATGCCGAAATCTTCTGAAAGTTAGCCGCGTGCAAATTGCTATTCACTTTTTTCCAACCCATTGAATGCCAATATAAATTAATAGAGAAAAGGGTGGGGGTATAATACCATATATTAATAAATATGCCTCACTGTATTTATTTATATAGCACTGACATATTCCACAGCCATGTACTGAGATCAAACCCTATCCATACTGCAGCTCCCAATCTAATACCAGTATGTTTTTGGATTGTGAAAGTAATTTACTGCATTTTTTCTGACTGCATGAGATACATTGACTTCGACGTGCAGAGTTAGAAGAAGCCCCCCAAAAAAAAAGAAACACAGCTAATTTCTTGTAAAGACAGGACCACCCCTTAATGTGTCATCAGAAAACTACCTATTGTTTATTAAAGGGGTGCTCCGGGCATTCATATTTTTTATATATTGCTGGGGCTGTACAGAAAATAATAGACAAGTCAGTCTAGGAAGTAGAAGCCAGGCCATTTAGAGGTGGGCCTGAAGGCATCACAAGAGGACCCCAAGGGAGTGTGGTAGGCAAGAATATGATGTTTATTATTTTCTGTGCAGCCTCAGCAAAATTTAAAAAAATATAAATACCCAGAGTACCCCATTAAGCATATTTTTCTTGATCTTTTTGTCCCCAATTTTCTGTTTTACTATCTATATTATAAAATAGTGCAATCTTGCAGTTTTCATTCTCACCATTAAGCCTAAAACTAAACCAAGACTTCCTGTTCTGTCTGTGATGATAATAGTAAAAATAATAATATTTATAATAATAAAGATAATATTTATTTATATAGCGCCAACAATGCCGCAAAACGTCTATTCTGAGGGAAAGTATACAGACAAAATTAGACATCAACAAATCAGACATGAAGAGTGAGGGCCCTGCTTGCAAGAGCTGTAAAGCATCTAGATGCTGTTCTAAACTGCTCAGGCAAGATGGCTGCCCCCATAATAATGTACAAAAAACTAAAATAATAATAAAAAATTATTATTAGAAAATAGAAAGAGATTAGAAAAAAAGAACATGTTGCAGTATCAACTGGCTTAAGGGTGCGTTCACACATACAGGATCCGCAGCAGATTTGGTGGCACAGATTTGATGCTGCAGAAATCAATGTAACTAAATGACTAGACACAGCATCAAATCTGTGCCGTACATGTAAACGCACCCATGGGCCATGTTCACACACAGTAAAACACCAGCTGTTCTGTGACCCGGCCGGATGCCGAGTGCGCCCGCATCCGAATTTCCCGCTGTACACAATGGAGTATGCAGCTGGAGCCGCACGATCCATTGTGTACACTGACAGGTAGCTGCCAGTAGGAATCCTATACTATGTGTATACAGTCAAGGCCAAAAGTTTTGAGAATGATACAAATATAAATTTTTACAAAGTCTACTGCATCAGTTTTTAAAATGGCAATTTGCATATACTCCAGAATGTTATAAAGAGTGATCAGCTTAACAGCAATTACTTGCAAAGTCAATATTTGCCTTTATTCCCCAAAACACATTTCAACATCATTGCAGCCCTGCCTTAAAAGTACCAGCTAACATCGTTTCAGTGATTGCTCCATTAACACAGGTGTGGGTGTTGATGAGGACAGGGCTGGAGATCAATCTGTCATGATTAAGTAAGAATGACACCACTGGACACGTTAAAAGGAGGCTGGTGCTTGGCATCATTGTTTCTCTTCTGTTAACCATGGGTATCTCTAAAGAAACATGTGCAGTCATCATTGCACTGCACAAAAATGGCCTAACAGGGAAGAGTATCGCAGCTAGAAAGATTGCACCTCAGTCAACAATCTATCGCATCATCAAGAACTTTAAGGAGAAAGGTTCCATTGTTGCCAAAAAGGCTCCAGGGGGCCCAAGAAAGACCAGCAAGCGCCAGGACCGTCTCTTAAAAGTGTTTCAGCTGCGGGATCGGGCTACCAGCAGTGCAGAGCTTGCTCAGGTGTGAGTGCATCTGCACGCACTGTGAGGCGGAGACTCTTGGAGCAAGGCCTGGTCTCAAGGAGGGCAGCAAAGAAGCCACTTCTCTCCAGAAAAAACATCAGGGACAGACTGGGGTAAAGTCATTTTCTCTGATGAATCCCCTCTCCGATTGTCAGGAAAACAGCTTATTCGGGGGAAGACGAGGTGAGCGCAACCACCAGTCTTGTCTCATGCCAACTGTTAAGCATCCTGAAACCATTCATGTGTGGGGTTGCTTCTCAGCCAAGGGAATCGGCTCTCTCACAGTCTTGCCTAAAAACACAGCCATGAATAAAGACTGGTACCAGAATGTCCTCTAAGAGCAACTTCTCCCAACCATCCAAGAGCAGTTTGGCGATCAACAATGGCTTTTCTAGCATGATGGAGCACCTTGCCATAAAACAAAGGTGATAACTAAATGGCTCAGGGAACAAAACATAGAGATTTTGGGTCCATGGCCTGGAAACTTCCCAGATCTTAATCCCATTGAGAACTTGTGGTCAATCATCAAGAGACGGGTGGACAAACAAAAACCAACACATTCTGACAAACTTCAAGCATTGATTGTGCAAGAATGGACTGCTATCAGTCAGGATTTGGTCCAGAAGTTGATTGAGAGCAGCCAGGGAGAATTGCAGAGGTCCTGAAGAAGAAGGGTCAACACTGCAAATATTGACTTGCTGCATTAGCTCATTCTAACTGTCAATATAATCTTTTGTTACTCATAATATGATTGCAATTATATTTCTGTATGTGATAAAAACATCTGACTAACACACATAAAAACCAGAGGAAAGCAGATCATGTGAAAATATAATATGTGTGTCATTCTATAGGAGTATATTTTAAGCAGCTGGCTGATGTAGTAATAATTATAAAAACATGGTTGAGATTGGGAAAAGACAACATTTTCCCTGACTTTTTCCCCATATTTATTTTAACATGCCCAAGGCGACCCAAAATGTGGCCAACAAAAGTGAACTACTTTGCATTACCAATTGCAGAGTATCTGAATGTGTATAGCAGTGCCTCCTCTTGTCGCTGGTGGGGCACAGCTGGGGAGGCAGTGTTCTATAATGTGACTATAAGCAGCACAGTCCTTTTTCTGGGTACAAGAATCTCTGGTTTACCAACTTTATTGACCCATTTTGTTGTTATAATAATTCATCAGCAGGTTAGATATTTCTATACTTCTACATAGCAGGTTACATATGTCCGTACAGCCCACAGGTGCTGAGGATTCTCTGCACCATTTTTTATTTTATATTTTTATCCATATGCTAATGAGATGTTTTGGTGCACTGGGGGCGGGGCTACCACCCATTCTGCCCCAGGCCCGCCTCATCTAATGAATACAGTATTCATTTAGCACTCTGCAGCGATGAGAGCAGGCGAGATGTCACTGCAGAGCGCTGCCCCAATATTCACTAGAAGAGGATTGCTGGCCAGGCAGATCAGTGCACTAGGCACACTAGTCCCGCCCCCAGGGCACCAAACACCTCATTAGCATATGGAGTAAATTACAAAGTTCCCGAAAATAGCGCTGAGGATAAAGGTAAGAAACTTATCTAACTCCTCAGTGCCCGTGGGCTGTAGGGACATATCAGCAGGTTAGATGTTTCCAAGAAAAAACTGATTCTTCAAAAAATAAGATCAATTTTGTATGGAATGGTTACCTAAGTTATGTTCACTAGAACTGCTGGGAGTCAGGGTTTTATGGACACCAACATGGTGACAAAGTGGGGACAATGTGCGCACAACATAGTAACACCCTTCCTTTCAAGAAGAATATGCCATTCCAGTGCAGCCTATGTGCACTCAGTACCTGTTGGGTTACATGCCACAATTATCTGATACCTTTAGTGCAGTATTCAAAGAAGGTTACCGAGCCAATTCAGCTCTATCCCGCCAAGCTACCACTCTGGTGTAGGTGAACAGCTAATCCAATAATCCCTTTCCTAACATATACTAAAAATAAAAGGGCACAACATTTACTGAAAACACATAATATCCTCTGCATCTGTTACACTGGTATCTGGCCAAGTAGCAAAAGGGCTTTTAGTCCCGTTCAGGACTCAGGTGGGACTGCTCCCTCTGCATCTCCTACAGCTTAAGACCCTGACCACCATAGATGCCTGCAACTTACTTAAAGGGGTATTCCAGGAAAAATAAACTTTTCCCCTATCCACAAGATAAGGGAAAAGTAGGAGATTGTGGGGGTCTGACCTCTGTACCCGCCGCCAATCTCCGTATCAGGTCCTGGCTTCTGTATTATGAATAGAGCGCTGGTGAGGCACGTGACCCGCGGCTCTATTCATTCCTATGGACGGTGGAAAGAGGCGAGTACGGCGGAAGAGCACTGTTCCTATCTTTTTCTGTCGGCTCCATAAGAATGAATAGAGCCGCCGGTCACATGCCGCACCCAAGGCTCTATTCATAATACAGAAGCCTAGACCTGATATGAAGATTGGCAGGGGGGTACAGAGGTCGGACCCCCACAATGTCCCACTTTTCCCCAAGCCAGTGGATTGGGGAAAAGTTTAATTTTCCTGGAAAGTTAGATGGTTGACTACAACAGGCGGTAACATTTGGTAGCATTATCTATAAGACGGAGAGGGTTTGGTACTTATTCTGCATCGGGGCTTAATTTTCACAGTTCTTTGTTCCCTCCCTCATCTGCTTTTACACTAACCCACGAGTAGGGATGGTCCGAACCTGCCGAGGTTCGGGTTCGTATGAACCCGAACGCTCGGCATCAGATTCCCGCTGTCCCGCCGCGGATACAGCGGGAGGAACGCCTGGAAAACTGGGATACAGCCTATGGCTATGGCTGTATCCCAGTTTTCCAGGCGGTCCTCCCGCTGGATCCAGCTGCTCCACGGAGCGGGCAGACAGCAGGAATCTTTACCGAGGGTTCGGGTTCGTACGAACCCGAACCGAACTCGGTTCAGACCATCCCTACCCACGAGCATAGTCCTACGTGACTGCATTGAAGGAACACTAAGGGTATATGTAAGAATGGCTGTTTGTAGTCACGAGTATGTTGTGTCTTAGTTGGTTACATAAGTTTGCTGTTGGTTTTGCATAGAGAAATCTGCTTCTGCTTTCTGGCTCACACGCGATATCACCTTACATTTATACAAATGATTTTCATACCAAGTCATAGGAAGAAACCATAAAGGCTACCCCTACAGACTTTTATATACATTTATTCAGTAAGTGACTGCAAACTCTTCCAGTGTATGTTTAGATCAGGTTTTCCTATGGTATCACCTGGTAATCTTCAATGTACACTCACTGACAAGAAAATAAAATAAAAATAGATCTTCGAGAAGGAGTTTAAACTGCGTGAATGTAATTAGGCTTTAATAAGTCCCATATGGTATCCTGCAGCCCATTAGCTCTTAGATGGCGCAGCTGGGTCTGAAGATCCCCCATACTCTCAAATTGGCTAATCATAAATGGTCGACTGGCGATAATTCTGGTGCCCGTGAAGCCTGGGAAGATATACAATCTGGAGGAGATATTTCTGGGAAACCCTTGCATGTGTGTAGACCATTATCCTGCAGCTGGATGTCCTGTACATATCACTGAGCTGTAAGTGTCCCTCATATCATTACTAGGAGTGACTGACAGTTATAAGTCATGATTCCCCACATCATCCCACCAGCAGGGGGCAGTGTGTCCTCCCCACATCATCACATCAGCAGGGGGCAGAGTGTCCTTCCCACATCATCACAACAGCAGGGGGCAGTGTGTCCTCCCCACATCATCACAACAGCAGGGGGCAGAGTGCCCTCCTCACAACATCACAACAGCAGGAAGCATTGTGTCCTTCCCACATCATCACACCAGCAGGGGGCAGTGTGTCTTTCCCAAATCATCACACCAGCAGGGGGCAGTGTGACCTCCACATCACCACACCAGCAGGGGGAAGTGTGTTGCTCCACAGCAAAAGACTGAATCACTCACCACAAGGCCTCCATACTGTAACCAAACTGTTGTTGGATCACACATGGAACCTGTACAGCTCCAGGCCATGATAGTTCTGGTGGCTGGCAATGGCAGGACATGTAATGGACATCATGACACCAAATTTCCTTCTGCTAACCACTGATCTTGACAGACAGTGGTGTCTGGATGGTGGACAAGGAAACTTTCAAAGCCGCTTGTGCTTGTCAGTAGATCAAACAATCCTATCTATTGGTGGTTTGTCTGGGCCGTCTGGGGCCTCTGTGCCGTGTTCGCGAGCCCTGATATAACTACAGCTCACAACACCTCTTAAGGGTCAGTTCACACGTACAGACTCGCAGCATAAATCTCACCGCGAGTCTGTCAGGTCCTGGCAGTTCACTGTTACTACATACTCGCAGCTGTCTGAACGACCGCTGCGTGTATATAATTCTGCCGGCCCCTTAACCCCTTCTGCTGCCGCCCGTCTCCCGCTCTGTATACATTACCTCTCCTCGCTGCACGGGGTCCCGTCGTACTGCTCTCCAGCCCGGCCAATCAGTGTGTTGCCCAGCCGCAGTATGCTCACAAGCTCCCCCTAATGGTCGCTAATGGCAGACAGAATTTTAAACAGAGCTCAAACTCCTTCAAAAAACCTATGATGCATGTTATAGGTACAGAATGTTAGGTCTAAAAAATAATAGTGTTGAGTAAAGGTGGACGTACACTATGAGCATAAAGGTACGCATCCTAAAACATATGATAAGGTAATATTTTATCCTTAATTATTTCCCCCTGTTTGGTCACCCCTTTCCCCAGTTCTTTATCACAGACCCAAGGCTACCACATCCTGCACTGTCTGCACCTTGAAGATTTATGGAGCCATTTTCCTGGAAATTTCACAAAACGTTCTTGGAACCATTTGTTAGTCATTTGGTGAGCATGCATTTAGCTACAGTATAAGAAGTGCAAAATATAATATTTTAAAGCTTTTATGTCTGGATTTGTTGTTAACTTATTATGAAAGTCTGTTGTTTCTCTGTCACAGGTGACCATAATATGGCTTCTGGTATTACTGGCCACCATGTGTACTGGTAAGTGACCTGGTGTTATTGGTGTGATGCGGCAAAATTCCCTCAATACGGCTCCTGATGGACCAGAAATGCCAGTTAATCCATTAATCCATAAACCATAGTAAATAAAATTAGTCCATAAAAAGAATACATGAAACAGGAGGAGATTCTAGTTTGGCTGATATTCTCCAGACATGTATCAAGGCTCTTTTAGGTGTTGAAGTGTGTGTGTGTGGGGGGGGGGGGGAGGTCATATCAACTGGTGTCAGAAATTATACCGAATTGTAATTTACTTCTATTTAAAAATCTCAAGTCTTGCCGTACTTATCAGCTGCTGTATGTCCTGCAGAAAGTTGTGTATTCTTTCCAGTCTGACACAGTGCTCTCTGCTTCCACCTCTGTCCATGTCAGGAACTGTCCATAGCAGTAGCAAATCCTCATAGGAAACCTTTTCCGCTCTAGACAGTTCCTGTCATGGACAGAGGTGGCAGCAAAGAGCACTTTGTCAAACTAGAAAAAATACACCACTTCCTGCAGGACATACATAAGTACTGTAAGACCTGAGACTTTTAGATAGAAGTAAATTACAAATCTATATAACTTTCTGAAACCAGTCGATTTGAAAGATAACTTTTTTCACCGGCGTACCCCTTTAAGCACTGTATTACAGGAAAGCTACCTCAGTTAAGTGCCAGTTGAGACCAAGCTCTTTCTCTTTGGGGAGCTACTCTGCATACTTTTTCCCAGTGAGCATTGCTTGGCATATAGGATCCCTTCTGCCTGCTGGGTAGTTGTCCGAAGGAGACACATTGGACCCTCAAACCTATATAACTAAAGGAACACAATGGCAAAATAGAAACAATAAAAATGCAGGGCAGTGATAAGTTTATGAATGTGGGGGGAGGGGGGGCGACTCACTGGTGGGCCCCTTTAACACTCATACCACCTGCTGGCACTTCTGCTCTATGTACCTTGAGTGAACCACCACTACTAGTTTATTGCAAACCAGTACCACAAGAGAAACCAGCTCTTTTCATTGCCATTAATATCAATGGAAATGAGCTGCAATACTAGACACAGCCTATTAAAAGGAGTGGCGCTGTTGCCACAGTTTTTTTTAGTTACCCTCTATCATCCCTACGAAAGGCAATAGTTTATTGTAGATCTCATACAGTGTGACCCAGTCACTCCAATCTTGATCTATGAAATTTGGAAGCTTCCCATTACAAATACAATGCGATGAGTGTTCTGAAGTTGTGTTCAGCTCTAAGTGAAATAAATAGCAAAGCAAACACTTGGAGTAAGTATAATTTTGGCTGCATAAATGGAAATTCAATATGTAACTTAATCTATGTTAGTTTTATGCAATGTCTCTTGCAAACAGAACATCTAAACCAAATGAGCAAAAGATATATATAGATATATATATATATATATATATATATATATATATATATATGGGCCTATTTACTGTGGGCTCCTGCACGGCTAGTCACAGTTTCCCTTTCTTTTGCCAGCAGTTAATATGGCTGGAGCCCAGTTACATAGTGGTGGGTGACCAAGGTTGATCCGGGGCGCTTTCCTGGGCTGGTGCGCTAATTGTTTGTTATGTGTGCCCAGTGAGAGGCAGCGATTGGATGGAGACAGAGACAGAGGTGGTAATGTTGGGCATATGTCTTATAATATAGCATCAGCTTATTAGTTCCCACATGTATATTCTATGGGGGATATTTATCAAACTGGTGTAAAGTAGAATTGTCTTAGTTGCCCCTAGCAACCAATCAGATTCCACCTTTCATTCCTCACAGACTCTTTGAAAAATTAAAGGTGGAATCTGATTGGTTGCTAGGGGCAACTGAGCGGGTTTCACTTTACACCATGTTCAATAAATCAGCCCCTATATTTCTATATCTCAGCTCTTGCCCATATACAAGATGGTTGCCTCCCCATGTGCGGTCCACTAGGCATGCATGTATGGCGTGGGGAGGGATGGGAGCAGGTTTGGTGACGGCATGTGCATGCCGGAGGCCATTTCTGGTCCTGTTTGTTTCCATGCATACTGTCATGCAAAGGGACCGCCCGATACCAGCAGTTGTCATCAGAGAAAACCAATCACGTGTGTCAGAGCTGATATATAAGGACCCCTGGGCCCCCACCTCAAGCAGGAGCGAAATGGCGGAGGTGAGCTGAGGTGAGCTGAGGTGAGCGCTGAGGTGAGCTGAGCGATTATTCTAGGACACCAGGTTTGATATCACTATACTAGCTTTTGTGCATCTATAGAACAATATGGTCTATGATTTGTTCGGCATACTGATTAGGCTAGGTTCACACTGCGTTTTTAGCATCTGTTTAACTGATCCGTTTTTTGAAAAAAACGGATTGCAAAAAACGGATGCATTTGTGTGCATCAGTTTTTGATCCGTTTTTCCATTGACTTCCATTATAAAAAAAAACGGATCAAAACGGATGCGTT
This sequence comes from Dendropsophus ebraccatus, assembly GCF_027789765.1. Classification (NCBI taxonomy): domain Eukaryota; kingdom Metazoa; phylum Chordata; class Amphibia; order Anura; family Hylidae; genus Dendropsophus; species Dendropsophus ebraccatus. Next base: position 94,175,035 of record NC_091462.1, on the reverse strand, counting down.
TTTTTTTACGCACAATAAAGTACTGTTGACACTACTTTTTTGACCGTTAAAAAAAACGGATTGCAAAATCACAGTGTGAACCCACCCTAACATGATATTTAGTTTGTTGAATTAGTAAACCTGTAATGATGCACTAGCACTTTATACTGACAGGATCTGTCCCAGTAACACGGCCGCTTCGCCAAGTCTTTTTTTATGTTGTTTTGTGACTATGTTTGTGACAGTAAAAATATAAAAAAATTAAGATTTTCATATTTTTCTACTTTTGGTCGTAAATTTCTGATAATTCCTTTTGGGCATAGATATTCATTGTAGGTGTAGTATTTCATGAGGAAATATCTTGCATTTGAATAGTGTATAAATAATTGTGGTTCTCAGGTGTATTTAGGTGTAATTAAAGGGCTCGTCCAGCAAAAAAACTTTTCTTTCAAATCAACTGGTTTTAGAAGGTTATACAGATTTGTAATTAACTTCTATTTAAAAATCTACAATCTTCCAGTACTTATCAGCTGCTGTATGTCCTGCAGGAAGTGGTGTGTTCTTTCCAGTCTGACACACTGCTCTCTGCTGCCATCCCTGTCTGTGTAAGGAACTGTCCGGAGGAGGAGAGGTTTTCTATGGGGATTTGCTACTGCTCTGGACAGTTCCTGTCTTGGCCAGAGATGTCAGCAGAGAGCACTGTATTAGACCTAAAAGAAAACAAAATTTCCTGCAGGACATACAGCAGCTGACAAGTATGGGAAGATTTGAGATTTTTAAATAGAAGTAAATTACAAATCTATATAACTTTCTGAAACCGGTTGATTTGAAAGAAAACAATTTTCATTGGACAACCTCTTTAATGGTGCGTTCACACCTACAGGATCTGCAGCTGATTTTCTGCAGCAGATTTCATTTAAATAACTGAACACAGCATCAAATCTGCTGCAGATCTGCTGCAGATCCTGTAGGTGTGAACGCACCCTAAAGTAGCTGTAATATACTAGGACAAAGGAAATAGGATATACAGGTATAAAGATGGGTGGCCCATACTTAAAATAGTAGACCCGGAATGGGTTCTGTCATCCAGAGCTTGTATCTACCAACAGGACACAGGGGCCATGGCATTTATAGCAGCTTTTGCCCGCACATGTAGTTTTGTATTGCAAAGGGTTAAATTGTGAAAATGTGTGAATAGACAGGCTGTGGATTTGACTGAAATTGCACAATGAGTTTTTTTTCCCCACTACATGTGGATAGGGATTAAAAAAAAAAATTCACCATGTCCATTATGTTAGATTCTATCAGGATTTATTGCAGGCATTTCCCATTAACTTCAATGGAGAAGTTAAAATCCACAATAAATTTACAGATGAGGATCCAGAACTGCAGATTTGAAATATAATGACAATTTATCTTTATAATATGAACTTATTTGTCCTGGAAACCCCCATTAAAATGGCCAGTTAGTAATACATTCCAGTTCTCCCTGGCCTTACTATCCTTCTATCCATGTTTTCCAGGACTCCCTAGGGCTGCATCCAACTTCTTAAAGCGAATGTACCAGCAGTACATTCGCTTTAAGACTTTTACATGGATAGAACAGCGCTGGCCTGGGGAATCCAGTGCCGCGTCCCTATTTTTTAAACACAGCCGGTTACTGCGTATGGTGCAAGTTGGAGCAACCCCCTGCCCCTCTATGACACGGCTCCATTGATTCTAAAGGGGGCTGGTACATTCGCTTTAAGCCACCGATATTCAAATGCTGAATGATCGGACTCGAACATGCTCTAAAACCATTTCCTCTGGATAACCCCTTAGATAAAAGTGGCATAGACCTTTTTTTTCTCCCATCCTGTACAATCCCTTTAAAAGACCATTGGTTATGTATGTAATATTGTAGGGTATATATAAATAAGGCATACTGTACATTGCATATACATGTGTTATATCTCCCTCTCCAGCTCAGGAGAAGCTCCACATCAATAACTTGGACTGCTATAATGACTATATCACTGAGATGTTTTGCACTTGGAAAGTGTCTACTGCAAACACCAACTGCAGCCAGGAATTTCTGCTTGAGTACAATTTAAAAAAAGACAGGTGAATTCCTTTGCTTTCCACAATATCCCCTTAAGATACAGAAAGCTGCTCTTAAAGGGGCTGTCCGGGATTAGACAAACATGCCTGCTTTCTTCCAAAATAGCACCTGTTTTGTCCTGTGTTTGGGTGTGTTTTGTAGCTCAGTCCCATTGAAGTGAATGGAGACTAATTGTAATACCGCACAGAACCTGAGGACAGGGGTGGCGCTGTTTTTCCAAAAAAGAGCTGGTGTATAATCTGAATCAATGATCCCCAACCTTTGACTCTTAAGCTGATGATCCCCAACCTTTGACTCTTAAGCTGATGATCCCCAACCTTTAACTCTAAAACTACAACTCCCAGCATGCCCTGACAGCCTTTAGTAGTTTTTTGCTCTGCAACAGCTGTAAAGCCACAGGTTGGGGATCTTTGATCTAGATCAAGGATCGGGAACCTTCGGCCCTCCAGCTGTTGCAAAACTGCAGTTCCCCTCATGCCTGGACAGCCAATGCTTTAGTTCTCCAGGCATGATGGACCCCTGTCCTTGATCTAGGATAGATCATGGTAAAAGGTTTCTCCCTATGCATATGGGATCCTCAACCACGGTTCAATATTTCCTATCTAGACAAGGAACTGCCTCTAGAGCTTACTGAATACAATTTACACTCACCAGCCACTTTATTAGGTACAACTGTCCAACTGCACGTTACCACTTAATTTCTAATCAGCCAATCACATGGCGGCAACTCAGTGCATTTAGGCATGTAGACATGGTCAAGACAATCTTCTGCAGTTCAAACCGAGCATCAGTATGGGGAAGAAAGGTGATTTGAGTGCCTTTGAACGTGGCATGGTTGTTGGTGCCAGAAGGGCTGGTCTGAGTATTTCAGAAACTGCTGATCTACTGGGATTTTCACGCACAACCATCTCTAGGGTTTACAGAGAATGGTCCGAAAAAGAAAAAACATCCAGTGAGCGGCAGTTCTGTGGGCGGAAATGCCTTGTTGATGCCAGAGGTCAGAGGAGAATGGGCAGACTGGTTCGAGCTGATAGAAAGGCAACAGTGACTCAAATAGCCAACCGTTACAACCAAGGTAGGCAGAAGAGCATCTCTGAATGCACAGTACGTCCAACTTTGAGGCAGATGGGCTACAGCAGCAGAAGACCACACCGGGTGCCACTCCTTTCAGCTAAGAACAGGAAACTGAGGCTACAATTTGCACAAGCTCATCGAAATTGGACAGTAGAAGATTGGAAAAACGTTGCCTGGTCTGATGAGTCTCGATTTCTGCTGCGACATTCGGATGGTAGGGTCAGAATTTGGCGTCAACATGAAAGCATGGATCCATCCTGCCTTGTATCAACGGTTCAGGCTGCTGGTGGTGGTGTCATGGTGTGGGGAATATTTTCTTGGCACTCTTTGGGCCCCTTGGTACCAATTGAGCATCGTTGCAACGCCACAGCCTACCTGAGTATTGTTGCTGACCATGTCCGTCCCTTTATGACCACAATGTACCCAACATCTGATGGCTACTTTCAGCAGGATAATGCGCCATGTCATAAAGCTAGAATCATCTCAGACTGGTTTCTTGAACATGACAATTCACTGTACTCCAATGGCCTCCACAGTCACCAGATCTCAATCCAATAGAGCATCTTTGGGATGTGGTGGAACGGGAGATTCGTATTATGGATGTGCAGCCGACAAATCTGCGGCAACTGTGTGATGCCATCATGTCAATATGGACCAAAATCTCTGAGGGATGCTTCCAGCACCTTGTTGTATCTATGCCACGAAGAATTGAGGCAGTTCTGAAGGCAAAAGGGGGTCCAACCCGTTACTAGCATGGTGTACCTAATAAAGTGGCCGGTGAGTGTATATATATGATAAAACAGTATGCAGTAAGCTCCTAAGCTCCCCCTACTGGTGGTGGCTGGGAGACATTTTATTTTGTCTACATATTTGACTAACTGACTTGCTATAAACGTGGCTTCCTTTGTGGCATGGTCGGCTCTTCTCTATGACCCACTGTGCTGAAAATACTTTCCTGTAACCTGTAAAGATTGCATAGGGTACATTATATGGACCTGTTAGCAAGGGGTTTGACCAAAATGGATACATCTACTAGTACGAGGGGGAGCCCATGCAGGTTGTATGTGTTTGGATTCTATACAGCACCTGGTAATTCACTTTATCCAACATCATGTTATAATTTAGAGCATGACCCGCTGCAGGAAATAGCTAGTTACAGCAACACAATAGCTCCCTTTGGCTCACGGTCGGCTTTCAATTACAGATATTTTTGTTGGATGATTCCGCACTCACATATCTCTCTTGGTTGCAAATATTAAAGGGGTTATCCAGCAAAAATCTTTTTCTTTCAAATCAACTAGTTTCAGAAGGTTATATAGATTTGTAATTTACTATTTAAAAATCTAAAATCAGCTGCTGTATGTCCTGCAGGAAGTGGTGTTTTCTTTCCAGTCTGACACAGTGCTCTCTGCTGCCACCTCTGTCCATGTCAGGAACTGTCCAGAGCAGGAGCAAATCCACATAGAAAACCTTTCCTGCTCTGCACAGTTCCTGTCTCAGACAGAGGTGGCAGCAGAGAGAACTGTGTCTGACTGAAAATAAAACCATTTACTGCAAGACATACAGCAGCTGATAAGTATAGGAAGACTTACATTTTTTGAATAGAAGTAAATTACAAATCTATATAATTTTCTGAAACCAGTTGATTTGAACGAACAAGATTTTCTCTGGATAACCCCTTTAATTGTATCTGTTAACAGTACAGCAGCCCAAAGAACAAACTGTATTTGGGAGGAGTGAACTATACAAAGGGGTTAATCTCTACCATCTCGGTTATGATTTCAGAACCTCTTACTGCGTGCCAGAGAATGTGCCACTTTCCGACTCCAGGTCACCTACTGAGTGTATCTGTTACATCAGCGTTGAGTACTTTGTATCAGTTGATATCTATTATATACAGGTCAAGTCACATGATGGATCATCTCAAAACACGATAATAAAGCCTTCGGATAAAGGTAACGTGTACTGTAAGAGTGTGTTCACATGGCGCATGTTCACCCTGAATTCAATAGAAAATCACAAAAAATTTACCTCATATTGATATAAATGAATCCACATTATACTTCACACAACACAGGGTAATCACAATTCTGTTTAAAAATATCAAGTCTTTCTGTACTTATCAGCTACTGTATGTCCTGCAGGAAGTGGTGTATTCTTTCTTGCTTGTCCAGAGCAGGAGAGGTTTTCTATGGGGATTTGCTACTGCTTTGGACAGTTCTTGGAAAGAGGTGGCAGCAGAGAGCACTGTGTCAGACTGGAAAGAATACACCACTTCCTGCAGGACATACAGCAGCTGAAGTACTTGAAGACTTGATTTTTAAAGAAATAAAAGAACAGTTCAAATCTGTATAACTTTCTGACACCAGTTAATTTGAAAACAAATTAGTTTATTCGGAGTACCTCTTTAATGATGTAGAAATCTACCTTCAATACCTCCACTGTTATTGCCGGCCAGCTGTATCTTTCCCAGAGGGGTAAGTTGGAGCCAGACTGCTTGAGTGTTGGTTTATGCCACTGAGAACAACAGTGTCTGGCTGTAAAAATCCAACATGCCGACCCTTATCTCAACCAACATATTTATTGAAATTGGGAGGCTGCCATACATGTAATACTGTTGGTCAAACCTGCAGGTGACATCAGTTTCAGCTAAGTTTAGTATAAGGTGTATGGGCACCTTAAGTCAGGACATGAGGGTCTGATATGGGTGTGATAAGGAATACACCTTGGCAGTATTGAGATGGGATGTTCAGAATGTGTGAAGCTTTCCTAGGTTTAGATACACAGAGATATGTTCATAGTAATAGTCAAAACAGACTGCTTTGTAGCTTGAGACTATAAGACGTATGTTATTCTGTATTGTATAGTTAAACCTAAAACTCCGGTCAATGTGACCATTGAACATGGTGAAGACGAGACTGTACTGGTTTGCTGGGACAGCAGATACTCGAATGATCACTTCTTGTTTCGTGAGCTGATCTTTGAAGTCCAGACAAGCGCCATGCAAGACCCAAAGGAGGTAAGTAATGGTGTTTATGTAGTTTCCCAGCACAGGTGTGCCACTAAGTCTTTTATGCACCTGGGCAAAGTAACTCACTTAGGTTTATACAGTGGGATATGGTTAAAGCGTATTCTTTGTTCTCCCCCCTAGGGGTCACTACTGTGTTTTCTGTATGTCTTATAGTGTGCACAGCTGAAGGAAGCATTTGGTTAATTGGGTTGTTACGTTTGTTTTCTCTCCTATCACGGGTGCAAGCCTGGTTTCCCTCACTTTTCTACCTATCCTCTTTCTGCTCTTTTTTACACCACAAAGTCCCACCAATCACTAGAAGGTTTAGTTTTCCCCAATAAAAGGGAGATTAATTCCTGGTGCGGGAGTTCTTTCTAGTCAGTTCAGTCAGAGGGAGCAAGACACAGAGACAGTTTCTCCAGCATTGAAGCCAGGGCCTGGCTCAGGCCGGGGTCTGGCTGAGGCCAGGACCCTTGTCAGGGACCAAAAGACTTCTATTTTTTTATGCAAGTCACCACTGCTAGCATGCAGTGCTAGACCCCTCAGGACCCCTCTGAGGAAAACCTTGTCCATCCCAAAGATACCTTCTCCAAGACACAGGGCAGCATACCTGAGTTAGGTACTGACCCCAGTAGGACAAAGCTGCAGTTGGCCTACGTATCCCACTGCAACGCACAGCTGTACTGAAAAGTTTTGGGAAGCCTGCACAGCCTCAACCCAGCACAGGGACCTGAGACATCATACTATCCGAGCAGGACGGGTATCTCAACACTGTAGGGCATAAGGCGCTCAGATCCAAGTTATCTATACGTGAATACGAGTATCTTCTTCTTAACTACGCTTTCCCGGCAGAGTAAACAGCAGAGTACAAGACGCTCATCTACTCTCACTGCTAGTTACTACTACTTCTACCTCCTGCTTGCACATGCAGTTATTGAAGCCTTATTATTGCATTGCACTGAAGATTTTAGGTAAATAGATGTTATTGTGGTTAGGCTCCTGGACTCTATCATTCTGCACCTACACACCAGGTACTTGGGTTATCCAAACCTGCGGAAGCAGTGCCGGTCTGACCTGGGATGGGTACCATTGCCACTCCAGGCTAATGTGACAAGTGCCCAAGAGACCCTACACCCACCTAGCAGCAACACTGCCAAAGCTACCAATGGCAACCCAACTTCTTGATGCATTTATCACTAGCAACCCATGACCAGGCAGTCAGCAAGTTTAGCCATGATAAAGGGGTATTCCAAACTTAAAGTTGTACTGTGACTTTAAAAAAAAAACTTTTGACACGTCACAGATATGTTTTAATCAGTCACGGTCAATAGAGAGCGAGGAGAAGCAGACAGGTGAGTGCTTCACTCCATGACTTGAGGCAGGAGACAGGCTCCATAGACGTATTACAGAACCTGACTCCTGAAGCAAGATCAGGATAGACGCACTCAGCTGCTTTTTCTAGTAATTTGTGGGGGTCTGAACACAAAGAATGCCTGTGGGAGGTTTTTTTTAAAATAACAGTAACCCTTTAACATTTACAGCATATGAACAAGAGGTAGACCTCTGGGACCCTCAATGTCAAGTGATCAGAAGTCTCGCCACCCCCAATTAGCAGCTGCATGGCTTATTCCAAAACCCCTATTAGTCATAGTCCACAACTCCCCTTCTCCTGATGAAAGTTCTATTAGGGGTTTGTGGTAAATCCTTTAAAGGAGAAGTCCGGCCAAAATTATTTTTTTATATGTTATTACTTATGAAAAGTTATACAATTTTCTAATGTACATTAATTATGGGAAATGCTCATATACTGCTATTTCCCTTAATTTAGTGTATCAGGAAGTGTTAGAATTCTCTCAGATGCAGTGACGTCACGACGAAAGGTGTAATTCCTATAGAGTGTCCAGCAGGTGGCGCTCTTTATATAGAAGTCAATGAGTACCATTGACTTCTATATATAGTGCGCCCCTGCTGGACACTCCATACGAATTACAGTGTAATGTAATGTTATGCACTGTACTTTTGGGGACTTCATGAATACATTTATAGAATACTTTGGGGAGCAAGTGTCCTTGCTCCCCAAAGTATCCCATAAATGTATTCAATGAATAGATTTGCAGGGCACCGAGCAGGGAGGGAGAGGAGTGCCATCTACCTCCCCCCTCCCTGCTCGGTGCTGGGAACATATATAAAGTACTACTCCCCCATTATCTGCAGATAATAGGGGAGTAGTACCTGTGCTATCCCTATCACCGCCGCCGCTCACACAGGGGCTGCCTCTGACTGCTGCTCACTCCCACCCGCCCGCGCCGCTACTCACTATCCAGCCGGCCACTACTCACTATCCAGCCGGCCTCTACTCACTATCCAGCCGGCCGCTACTCACTATCCAGCCGGCCGCTCACTCCCACTTGCCCGCACCGCTACTCGCTATCCGGCCGGTCGCGCCGCTCCTCACTATCCCTGACTCCCGCACGCACGCCCCGTTCCTCACACTATCTGGCCGGCCGCCGCTCTCTGCTCATGCATGACGGCCGCGTCAGCCCGCCCCCACCCCGGCCGGGAGCACGGCACTTCCTGGTGTCCCCGGCCGGGGTAGGGGCAGGCTGACGCGGCCGTCATGCATGAGCAGAGAGCGGCGGCCGGCCAGATAGTGTGAGGAACGGGGCGTGCGGGCGGGAGTCAAGGATAGTGACGAGCGACGCGGCCGGCCGGATAGAGAGTAGCGGCGCGGGCGGGTGGGAGTGAGCGGCCGACTGGATAGTGAGTAGCGGCCGGCTGGATAGTGAGTAGCGGCCGGCTGGATAGTGAGTAGTGGCCGGCTGGATAGTGAGTAGCGGCGCGGGCAGGTGGGAGTGAGCGGCAGTCAGAGGCAGCCCCTGTGTGAGCGGCGGCGGTGATAGGGATAGCACAGGTGCTACTCCCCCATTATCTGCAGATAATGGGGGAGTAGTACTTTGTATATGTGCCCAGCACCGAGCAGGGAGGGGGGAGGTAGATGGCACTCCTCTCCCTCCCTGCTCGGTGCCCTGCAAATCTATTCATTGAATACATTTATGGGATACTTTGGGGAGCAAGGACACTTGCTCCCCAAAGTATTCTATAAATGTATTCATGAAGTCCCCAAAAGTACAGTGCATAACATTATATTACATACACTGTAATTCGTATGGAGTGTCCAGCAGGGGCGCACTATATATAGAAGTCAATGGTACTCATTGACTTCTATATAAAGAGCGCCACCTGCTGGACACTCCATAGGAATTACACCTTTCGTTGTGACGTCACTGGATCTGAGAGAATTCTAACACTTCCTGATACACTAAATTAAGGGAAATAGCAGTATAGGAGCATTTCCCATAATTAATGTACATTAGAAAATTGTATAACTTTTCATAAGTAATAACATATAAAAAAATAATTTTGGCCGGACTTCTCCTTTAACTCTATGGGCAAAACAATGCTTCGCTATATAGAAGAGATCTGTGTCTCTAGTGCTGTTTGTTCCTTTTATATCATTACATGAATTCTATATTCAAAGTATTATACACTTAATTTGTTTGTACTGCTTACATGTGCATAATGGTTGTCTATGTGTTCATATACATTATGGGGAGATTTATCAAACACTGTGTAAATGGCCCAGTTGCCCCTAGCAACCAATCAGATTCCACCTTTCATTTTCCAAAGAGTTTGTGAGGAATGAAAGGTGGAATCTGATTGGTTGCCGGGCGCAACTGAGCCAGTTTCACTGTACACCATGTTTGATAAATTCCCCCCTATGTGTTTTATATGATATTTCTGTCTCTAACCAATAGCCATGCTGATAATACCAGCAAAATCGCACAGCTATTGTGGCCCTCAAGCTGTAGCAAAACTACAATCCTCATCATGACTGGACAGCCAAAGCAAAGCTTTGGCTTTCCAGTCATGATGGGAATTGTAGTTTTGCAACACCTAGAGGGCCGCAAGTCTGGGACCCCTGGATACGAATCTGAGGGTCTTATCCAGTGCAGCCAGCACTGCACCAATTTCCACATGCCTGTGCTACAAAGTACTGACCTTTTGCTGTACAGTTAAAATCATGTCATACATCATAGGTAACAAGTGCTAGATCGTTCTAACGTTCTGAATATAACAGATATTCACACAGATAGCACTTAGCCCTGTGCATGCAGGCATTGACTGGTGACAGGTTCACCCCCCTTACTTGCACTGCCTTATTTATAATGATGGCCGGACCATAAGAACAATGAAGCACTTTGCCCCTCTGCCATTTTGTCTCGCACCCCCTCCTAGTAGTCTGTAAGCTCATGCATGCGAGCAGGGCCCTCACTCCTCATGTATGGATAACTATATGTATATCTCTGTAACGTCTATTTTTGTCTATGTATGTACCCCCAGAATTGTAAAGTGCTGCGGAATCTGTTGGCGCTATATAAATAAAAATTATTATTATTATTATATTATTAGATATTCAGAGAAACATGTTCCTACAAGGGGCTTTATATGTTTTGCAATTTTCAATGACAGATAAAGGTGACTACATTGCACCAGGGGGAATCCTGCTACAGAATAAAGAAAAGACAGTTCAGACGTAGACAAGACTATACAGTAAGGGTCCGATCAAAGCCCTATAATGACTATAACGGCATATGGAGTGAATGGAGTTCTGCAGCTGTGTGGCACAATGGTAAGGGCCTAAAATCTTTATAGTTGGCTAGCTATATCACCAATACCTATTATCAATGTAGGACAGTGTTCCCCAACCTGTGGCTTTCCAGCTGTTGCAAAATTTCAACTCTACAGGGAGTTTGTTTTGCGGCAGCTGGAGAGCCACAGGTTGGGGGACACTGCTATAGGGTATATCATGGGTCTCCAAACTGCGGCCCTCCAGCTGTTGCAAAACTAAATTTCCCATCATGACTGGACAGCCAAATCCAAAGCTTTAGCTGTCCAGGCATGATGGGAGTTGTGGTTTCGCAACAGCTGGAGGGCCGCAGTTTGGGGACCCATGGGGTATATAACTTACATAGAAACTAGTACTTAGAAGAGTTTTAAAATTTAAAAGGGTTATCCAGCGCTACAAAAACGGCACAACTCCTGTGTCCAGTTTAGGTGTGGTTTGCAATTAAGCTCCACTCACTTAAATAGAAATGAGTTACTGGTGAGTGATGTTGTCTCTCGAAGAAGTGCCATGTAGCGCTGGATAACCCCTTTAAAGCGACTCTGTACCCACAATCTGTCCCCCCCAAATTGCTTGTACCTTCGGATAGCTGCTTTTAATCCAAGATCTGCAAAGAGTTTGTATGTTCTCTCCGTGTTTGCGTGGGTTTCCTCCTGGTACTCCGGTTTCCTCCCACACCCAAAACATACGGATAGGTGGATTTAGATTGTAAGCCCTATTGGGGACAGGGAGCAATAATTGGCGAAACTATGTAAAGTGCTGCAGGATCTGTGTGCACTATACAAATAAAAGCATTATTATTATTATTATTATTATTATTATCTGTCCTGGGGTCCGTTGGGCAGGTGATGCAGTTATTGTCTTAAAAAGCAACTTTTAAATTTGCAGCCCTGTGTCAAATGGCCGTGGCCAAGAGTATCTGTGCCCTAACCTTGCACCACCCCTCCGTCCCTCCTCCCCACCCTCCTCATCATTAGAAAGGCCACTGGCAGGATTTTTCCTATTAATCTGCAGTGAACATTGCACAGGTGCCTTAACAACCCAGCCCATGTGCCGTGTTCACACAGCTGATGAATAGGAGATAATCTGCCTGGAGCATTCCTATTGATGAAGAGGGCGGGGAGGAGGGACAGAGAGGTTGTGCCAGCATAACACACAGACACTCTAGGCCACGCCAGTTTGGCACAGGGCTGTAAGTTTAAAAGTTGTTTTTTAGGACAATAACTAACTGCATCACCTGCTGAACGGACCCCAGGACAGATCTTGGATTAAAAGCAGCTATCTTAAGGTACAAGCGGTTTGGGGTGGGCAGATTGTGGGTACAGTGTCACTTTAAGCTTTGTGCTCCCAGTAAACATTGTTACAGTAAGGTTTCTACACTGTAGAGGCTTGGTGCTATTACCCCCATTACACCAAGTTCTTAGGTGCACATAGTTATTAGCCACATAATTAAAAAAGGTCTTACCTGGTCTGCCCTCTGATCCGCTTTAGCAGTACAGGCATGATTAAAAATGTACTTCTGTTACAGCTGGAGCGCCGCAAGCTTGACACCCGTTATAAAGTAAAGTGAAGAGTTAAGGTTCCCGGTAATGTTACATATTATAATCTCATCTTACATTTCTCTACAGACTACGATCTTCTATTTCACGATAAAATGGTAATACTGATTCCATCGTCCGCGTTGGTGATCTTGATTTGCATTTTACTGTGCTCAGTCTTTAGCTGTTTGTAAGTATCCAACAAAATGAATTTTTTGCTAATAAATGAATTCGCATTCTATGAGTCCTACAGATTATGAGCAGTATGGAAAGTTAATAGAGATGAGCGAACCTCGAGCATGCTCAAGTCCATCCGAACCCGAACTTTCGGCATTTGATTAGCGGTGGCTGCTGAAGTTGGATAAAGCCCTAAGGCTATGTGGAAAACATGGACATAGTCATTGGCTGTATCCATGTTTTCCTGACAACCTTAGAGCTTTATCCAAGTTCAGCAGCCCCCGCCAATCAAATGCCGAACAATCGGTTTCGGATGGATTTGAACCCGAACCCGGTTCGCTCATCTCTAAAAGTTAACTTATAAGTCATGTTGAGCGGAGTTGCTGAACTGTTCAGGCGTCTATGGCTGTATCCATGGTTTGCTGGTAGCTGCATCCAACTTCTCAAGATGCCGGGGGTCAAAAGCCGAACGTTTGGGAACGGAGAACGTTGCCAAACTCAAACAGTTCAGCAACTCTGCTCAACACTTCTTGTAAGGTGACAGAACTTCTGCAAGAGATAAGCGTTGCCAACTATAATGGGCACTGGTGACTTCACATTTTCTTTCTCTTACAGCTTCAAGAAATGGCTGAATACTATCCCCAATCCTGGCAGAAGTCAACTGTTATCTACCATGATGAATAGGTCACAGGTCAGTAGTGAGATAACAGTGGTGAGGGAAATTTTTTGGCAATACCATTTAGTTTATTCATATTCTTGATAGTGTCAATTGCCGAAAGAGCTAATCCAGGCTTTAGATTCAAGGCTGCAGCCAATAGGACATCATAAGTTATAAAACTAGGCAATTTGATGTATTTGGCAATAACAACCAAAAATGTATAGGTCAGGAGTGTTCTTGTTACATATATCCCTGATGAATACAACTGCATAGCCATAAAGTGGCATAACTACATAATGGCATACATTAGCCAACAATAAAAGAAATAAATATTGTAATTATTGCATTTTCTTCAGTGACCCACTGTACAGAAAACAACACTTTCCCATACAGTGTAGAAAAAAAAGTTATTCCGATGCCTGTCACCTTGTCAGGAGGCGAAAGGATGCCTGGGGGGTCTATAGCTATGTTTAGCATAGAGACAACACATCACCCTCTGCTGTCTCAGGAGGCTTGGCTAGATCTTGTCTTTGACCCCCTGTCCCACCCCCTAAGTGATATCCTCACCTCTGAGCAGTCCCTACAGCCTACATCACCATCTGCCATATACACATACGTATCTTGATTAGGAAGTTTAGAGGAGAATGAGGTGTGCTTACAGCAGTTGTCTTTGCTGAATAAAGCCAAAAGCAGAGGAGCAGGCAGTAAATTCAGCAGGTTGAGAAGACTTGCTGTGTGGTCAGATAGTGCTGTGGGAGGGGAGTGAGCAGGGTGGGAGGGCTGTGACAAACATCTAAAGAAAAGCAATGCAGTCTCAGAATTGTAGAACTGAGTAACTGGTCACCTAGGAATCAGTGATTCAGAGATCCAGAAACACACAAAACAAATAGATTTTGGGTGATTTCAGACATGAGGCAGGCAGGTTAAGTAATGCTATATGCTTCTAAAGTATTTCTAAATTGACCTAAATTGGAATACCCCTGTAAACAACCTATAATTGCAAAAGTAATTTTTTTCTGACCATGACATACATTTGCTGTCTTATGTTTATAGGGGCCAGAGCTAAAATCTGATATTAATAAAAGTTTTTGGTAAGTACTAAATTTACATGCTGACTGTTGTCCACATCATATTTCTTGGCTTTATGATCATAGAGATAAATACATTAGGGTCATGACATATATATATATATATATATATATATATATATATATATATATATATATATTCCTATTCTTGGACCTACTACTATACCCCCAAATATTATAGAATGAAAATTAAATTTTACATAAATCAAAAGACAATAAATTAAACAAAAAGTCTGCCGAAAATTTTTATTAAAGTATTGTATTGCCCCCAAAAAGTTATACAAATCACCAATATACACTTATTATGGGAAATGCTGATAAAGTGCTTTTTTCCCTGCACTTACTACTGCATCAAGGCTTCACTTCTTGGATAACATGGTGATGTCACGACCCGACTCCCAGAGCTGTGCGGGCTGTGGCTTCTGGAGAGGATGATGGCAGAGGCAAGATAAGGCAAGAAAGACTAGCAAGCTTTCTGAAGCAACAGTTACTTGCTGCCCATAGATATCTATGGAGAGGGAAGGGGAAAGCAGTTACAGCAAGTATTTAATCCCAGTACTAATCTATAATGTCCTCCAAGCTGCTGCTCCTTCTTAGGATGGGTTCACACTACGGAACCTGAGCGGAGAATTTCAAGTCTTTTCGGTGGAATGCAGAATCTGCCCGTGCATAGAATGGTGTCTCGGCCGTGAACGGGTATGAGCTATGGAATCTGGCGGAAATTCTCCGCTTGGGTTCCGTAGTGTGAACCCACCCTTCGGCTGTGGGGTCTCTTCTGTGTGTGCACTGTATGGGGAACATGATAGAGCTTTACCAACAGCTTAGGGGCTACTGAAAATCACAAATGAAGCATGCAGAGCAGAAATCTAGTAAAGAATGTCCACTGGGCTTATACTCTTCTCAGAAGTGTTTGAAGCTTGCAGTACTAAACCAACCTCTATGATTGACAAGTACAATGCATCTTGTGCCATGCATTTGATTCTGGTGAAATTGCAAACATGCACTGGGAACTCCCAGTTGAGAGGAAGTTCTTTAAAGAGGCCATGCTATCAGCAAGGAGTAGCCAAAGTGTGTGTGCGGATGGAATCTGTGCCGATAACCTCCGACGGATTCCGTGCACTCGCTCCTACTTAAAGATCTGGCCTCCCATAGGCTCCATTCTAGTCAGGCAGATTCTGCTGTCCGCCCAAAAAGAATTGACATGTCAATTCTATTGAACATAGAATGAAGCCTATGAGGCGGACAGATGTTCAAGCGGGAGTGCATAGAATCCGCCGGAGGTTATCCATGTGGATTCCGTTGTGTAAATTTGCCCTTCTGCACTGATGAAAAAATATATATATTCGAATAGTTACTGTATTTTATTTTTCCTTAGTGAAAACTGTAAAATGCTGATCTCTAGAAATCAAGGTAAAACTAAGCAGAATTCCGGAATCCTCATCACACCTAGACCTCAAAATCTTTTTGAAAGGGCTGGTGTCAAAGCATTCTTTGTGATCCCGGAGATAACTATTGCCGAGAAGCCGACAGACATCTCCCCACTTCGTGATGACACACATTCCATCAATGAGCCAGCAGAAGAAGATGAAGCGAGAGATCACGGAATGGAATGTGATATTATCAACCAAATGTTTCATGAAATTCTAGATGGTATTGAGGCTGAAGATATAGGGATGGATAATACTGACGGCTTAGAGAAACCAGATCCGACTAGATTTACTTTTCTAGCAGAGTTTTGCCACAAGTCAAGTCTACAGACCACTCCTGAACTTGTCAATTCCGACTACACAAATGGGAACGTACCCATCAACACGTCACAGAATGTCTTCTGCTTTGATGAAAAATTTGGAAACCAAACAGACTATTTTCCAGAACTCTATACGGGCTCTACACATAGCCACAGCTGTAGCATTGACACCTACATGGACTACAGCTGTTTTGCTGGTGGTAAAGATGAGTCAGAGTTTGATGAACCAAAGTGTCTACAATCCACAAGTAGTGGAGATGGCATCTACCACAAGACGGAACCAGTCTGGTTTATGCCAAAGACTTGTGTTGACCAATGTCAAACAAAACCACTGTGGGACCAATACAATCCTGTAGAAAATAATGAGACCACAAACTCTACCAAAGTGTCTTCTTGCCTGTACCAGGTCTCAGACTATCAAAGCTTTAATACAGCAATTGTAAACCAGGGACACAGTCTAACAGCTATAACCTATGCACCAACAGAAAGCGGATATAAGCCTTTCCTGCATCAAGTACTGAGCGAACATCACAATGTTCATATTGTGTAGGTCTGCCCTAGAGCTGCCATAAAATACAAGACCTCTGAAAATAGGTCATATCTGGCACCAAGACACTACCAGCAGACCCTTAGGTCCCGTAAGCTGTATGGTAGGGGTTCCATAAGGATATGGAGGCCAATTAGCGATTCCTGAGTGATTTCTGCAGTATACCATTGGAGAATACAGCTGCAATGAAGTGTTGTATTACACAAGGTTTCGTTGGTGATTTGTATAACAATAATATCCATATGATACCAGGACTCAAGGCTTCCCAGCAGAACAATTTTCAGAGCATCCGTCAGCTCGTCTTCTCCCCCTCACCATACATCCTGGCCCGAGTCTGATCGTTCAGCAACACCAATGGCTAAAGAAGCCCTAGGGCACAGCCTATGGGCCTTGTCCATGTTTTCTCAGACTCCCTAGGGCTGCATCTAACTTCTTCAGCCACCAGTGTTTAAATGCCGAACTATCGGACTTATCTCTAATCCTGCTGCCATCTTTTAAACACCCGCCCATCCACATGACAGATTCTGTGGATTCCAGCCTTAGCTCCCCAATTTAAACTTAGGGTACTATTACACCAGACGATTGTGGGCCGTACTTGGCCAACTACCAGCCAATAATAGTTCGAGTTTAAGGGCAAAGCTCAGCCGACATGCACGATCTCGGCTTATCGTTGTTTTAAAGCATGAACCAAAAACACGATCCACAGTGATGGCCGTCACTCTGTGTAATAAAAGCAGTTGCAGCAGACCACCGCTATCTTCTATGGGCCACCCAGATGATCTAAAGATCGTTCGGACAGCCCGTCCCGCAGCTGACATTTAACACAGTTGTTGAATCTGCATCATTTCATTTAAGCTATGCAATGTAAAAAAAAATGTCTAAGCATGTCTGAGCTTACCAAGTTATTATATGGATATTCATCTCTATATACATGCTTGACAACTATATTTTGGTATATTCTGCACATGGGGGATGGTAGCTTCTGTTTGCCCTTATGAGTTTTCTTGTAATATGCATAGTTATTTAATAGGTTTTTATTCTCAATAAAGTTTATTTTAGGTTTGTTGTATGCTGCAGCTTTAAACATGCTCTTAAAAAAAACAGCTCCATGTGAATGGGTTTTCGTATTATTCTGTGTCATGCAAACATCAACATGTTGCCTTAGGGTACAAACACACACAGCAGATACGCAGCAGATTTGATACTGTGTTCAGTTATTTAGATCTAATCTGCTGCGTATCGCAGCAGTAAATACGCAGCGTATAAGCCGTGTGTGTTTGTACCCTAAATCTCAGCATATATGTTAGGGGTTGTTGGCAAGTGTATAAAGCAAGCTCAGACACCTGCTGCTAAATGCTGACATCAGCTATCCTGCTGATTGCAGTCATTTAACCCTATAAATGCCAGCTGCCGCATCTGTCGGATGTCCGATCAGTACCCCCCCCCCCCCCCCCCCCCCTGTGAGCAAATAGAATATGAGACGGTGAAGAAATGCCACACAAAATATACTAGAAGTAGGCAGAACTATTTTAATTTATTAACTTTGTGCACCATACCCACTGCCATCTGCTCTATTCACTCTCTATAGGACTCTTGATTTGTAGGGTCCTAGGATTCAATAGATATTAGAGATGAG
The DNA here is from genome assembly GCF_027789765.1 of Dendropsophus ebraccatus. Classification (NCBI taxonomy): domain Eukaryota; kingdom Metazoa; phylum Chordata; class Amphibia; order Anura; family Hylidae; genus Dendropsophus; species Dendropsophus ebraccatus. Next base: position 94,156,796 of record NC_091462.1, on the reverse strand, counting down.
CGTAACATGAGCATGCTCGGGCCCATCCAAACCCGAGCATGTTTGGTTACTTGCTGAAGACGTTGCTTGCAACCCTAGGGAGTCCTGGAAAACATGGACTCGTGTTTGGACAGACCCGAGCATGCTTGAGTTGCGCTCATTTCTTTTAGTTAACACCAACTGTGAGGATAGGTGATAACATGTAATCCTGGGATAAACCCTTTATTATTTTTTATCACCTTAAATAAAATCTTTGTACAAAACATTACAAAAAAGAGGTCACACAGTCTTATTATGATCGTCTTGATCTGGTGGACGTTGCTACGCTGTTTCCTCGCCTCTCCCCTCTCCTCGTATGTTTCTGGGATGTAGAAGGTGTTTGGGAATCTGTTTGGGAATCAGTCTGTGACAATCCTGTAAAGTAGATAATAAATACTTAGTATCTCTAAACCTTTATAATGTTAATTCACCATACTAGACAGCTCTACTGCCAAGACTATGAAATAAAACTGAACTACTAAATAAATTAAGTAAACCATAAAAAAGTAAATTAACAGGGGACAAATAATTAAATATATTTTCATGTAGTTAAAGGAAAACCTTGTAAAATTGTGAACATTTATATTTATTATTGTATGACAGGTCATTTAAATCTCTCGTATTTATTGAAACATCTCCACATTTTTGCTGTTTGATAAGTTTTAGGCTTCAAAAGTACTAGTATTTAGCGGCCTCTGCAGGGGAAATGTGGTATTGCATGCTGTCTGCTATTGGCTCATCCACTTTTGTGACATCCATGTCTTAGTACGGTCTACAGAGAGGGACTGTGATAATCAAACATCCTAGAATCACTGCAATTTTTTCTGTCATTGAGGTCCTCACATACCCCCCAAGAGATGAGTGATATAAACAGTACAGTATCTATCATGTTATTATATGTCAAATTATGATCTTACTGGGTATTTCGTGTGACCAAGCGTCAGCACAGTGAGGACAACGTGGTTCATCTTGTCCCCTGAAATACTTCTCCACGCAGGTCAAATGAATCTTTATGCCGCAGTTATCACAGATCTGACCCTAAAAAGATAAGGAACACAACCAATCATTAAAGTGAGGCTGAATGTGACAATACCGTAAAAATCTGTCAGTGCCAGAGAGAGCCAGCTAATGGATGTGCGGCATAGCTCTTCACATTCTTCAGGATAATATACAGTCTGTATAATGTGTTAGGGATTGAAGAGGCTGGTAGCGCTCAGAGCCACTGTCTCTATCAACTGATAGACAATGGTGTCGGGAGTCAGATTTGATATTGATATGAATTTCCATACGACTCTAATGTTATAAAGCTCCTAAAAAAGTAGTGATCCCCAACCTCTAAATGTTGCACAGCTACAATTCTTATCATGCTTGCCTGATGAGAGTTGTAGTTTTGCAATGGCTGCAGAGCCACAAGTTGGGAACATTTTACTGCATATTAGTACTGAGTGATAACATTTCTCTGACTAGTGTTCTGTCCAACAGGAAATTCTCTCTTTGAAAGAATATATCTGTTTTTGACTATAACACTATCTTGCACTGCAGAGACTTGAGCTGTTCCAGATAATTCCACATCCGGGATAACAAATTTTAAAAGCTTTAACAATTAATAATTCTTCAAAACCATCATGTCGTTATAGTCCCCTTAATAAAAGGTGTTTGGAACTAATTTATTCCATTCTTCTCTACCAAGGGGATACCTGAATGGCGATGTTATGGCAGATATTGCAAGTTTTGACCATGTCCTGGTATGTGCTCTGTATATAGTGTTCCATTTCCATTATGCAGCGAGTATGAAGACTGTACTCTCCATCTCTCTATAAAGCAAAAAAAAAAATAAAAGTAGCAATATATTTTATTTTGCACAGGTACAATGAACCCAAGAGGCCCAGGTTTATTTAATATAAAAGCTAGTCTAAACTGCCCACAGCAACCAATCACAACTCTGAGCTGTGACTGGTTGTTGTGGGATGATATTAAAGAGAACCAATCACCTCCCTGAGGGAGAGCGAGTTGGTCCCAGCACTTTACAGCTGCCGGGCACAGGGTGGCAGTTTTAAAATCTTGATCTTTAATCGTCCATCCCAGATCCCGGTAACTAGACATGAGGATGGAGCCACAGCGGCATGGAGCCATGCTGCCTCTGCCCTCTTCCCAGCAACTCACGCTTGATTGACAGCATTAGCACTGGGCTTTGCATTAAGTTCCCTGTGCTTAGGCTGTCAATGAAGTGTGAATGGCTGAGAAGAGGGTCGAGGCAGCTGCAGCTCTGCCCCTATGCCTAGTTACCAGGTGCCAGGACAGACTATTAAAGATCGAGAATTTGAAATTGCTGTCCTGCCGGAGACTGACAGGCACAGCGTCGGAGACCTCTGCCTGGCAGCTGTAAGGTATCGGGACAACTGTTTCCCTTTAACCAGCTTGCACCAACTAGATAAAGATTAACAGCCAAATAGGACACCCCTTGTTCTATGTACAAATTCACTTTAAGGTCAAACAAGTGGATAAAAGAATGGCTATCATTTACATCATAGTAAGATGTTTTAAAAGGTAGAATATAAAGTGCTGCTTTCTAGTTTGAGCCGAGCAAAACCAAAGGGCACAAGTGCTACATATATAACCGCACACCACTCCGATTGTGTTTCCAAGGACACCTGAACAAAGGCTATGACAACTAAGGAGGCACAGCATTTCTCTGAACACGTCTGCCCATTTGTTTCAGAGCTTGTTATCTCTGTGTAATAAAGCAAGTATCTAAAAGTGTGAGACTTACCTCAATCAGCCACTTTTCTTGTACAAAACTCTGCAGCAGTTGCTCGACCTCTTTTTTCTTTATTTTCTTGGTTTGTAGTTGGTCGGTGAGGTTTAAAATATTTGTTGAAGATGCAAACCCATTGTCCGAGTCTATTATCAGATCCAACTGCTCAGGAAGGAGTGTGAATAGCAATGTAAGAAATCACAGAATTCTAAAGGACACCGCAAACAAATTATTTACAACTAGTGTTAAGCAAACTTGCTGAACTGTTTTCCTGGCAGCATCCAACCTCTCCAGCCACCGGGAGCTGAGGCCTAACAATCTGGCACGTTCGCGCAACACTATTTACAACACTTTAATAGTGTGGTGTGGCAAAAAAGTCAACCATTACCACAGTTTGGTTAGTTATAAACTGTTTTCCTAAGCTTTGATCAGCCAGGATCTGGGTGTTCAGACGTGCTCCGATTTCTAGACAGAGAACTGCTCAACTGACAGTCAGATGGAGGCTAAGGGCCCTATTACACGGAGCGATAATCGGCCAAATCAGGCCAATTTTACCAATTATCGTTCTTTCTGTGTAATAGAAAGAACAACTGGCCAATGAAACAATCATCGGCTGATTATTTTTTTAGGTCCAGACCTAAAATCATCAGGCATCAGTGTGTAATAGTGATGTGCGGCCAACAGCTGATGATTGTAGTATAAAACACCACGTTCCCGGGTGTCCTCAGGCCTTCCCTAGCAGCTTTGCCTTCTGTTTCAGTCTCTGCACTGACTGGCCTCTCAGGCAATCATCAGCCGAGACAGGACCACAGAAGGCCGAGCTGCAGAGACCAAGGAAAGCCTGAGGACACCCGGGAATGTGGTAAAGTAAACACTTTATTATTTTACACTAAAGGCAAGGGCTGCATGGTCATCGCTAACGATGTCCGTGCACCCCTTGCTGCCCAATAGTCCGCCCGTGTAATTGCTCAGTAAATGAGCAATCTAGCAGATCAGCAGTCGTTAACACCATATGATAGGGCTGTGTAATGGGACCCTAAGTCCTTCTTCTATTCTTCACACAATTTGTATGCGAAGCACAGGAATGAGATTTAAAAGTAGCGCTTGCCTTCCAGCTGCCTGCCAAACAAGCAGAGATAGGGATGGGAGTATTAATGAGGTGTTGGACTCAGCCGGAAACATTTCAGGAGCTTAGGAAAGCCTCTGACACTTTGCACACTTTGAGAATAAAATCATTTTTCTATGTTCTGGAATCACTGACAGATATATCAAAGGTACCATGTTTCTCCTTAGGCTGTATTCCCAAGTACGTGGAAAGCCTGTAACGAAGTCTCCCCCGGCTGGAAAGCATCTGTGATAAGATGCTAGGAGCGGGGGAACTGTACTCATATGCGCCGCGCTGTAATGAATCAGCGGTGCACGGTGCTGTCATTACAGAACGTCGCATATGAGTACAATTTACCCGCTCCCAGCATCTTATCACAGATGCTGTCTGGGTGGGGGAGACTCCGTTACAGGCTTTCCACGTCCGTGTTCCGTAAGGAACACGGACCGTGGGAATACAGCCTAACCCTCACAACATCTTAGTGTCAGCAGTTTGGAACCTGAATTACAGCCTTTGAGTAAGAAAAATTCAGATTAGCGTCTAAGAATGTAAATACGTATCTTACCGTCTTCCTAAATAATTCCAGTTCATGCTCTGCGAAATCCATGGCCATTTTAGTAACTTCGTTTTCTGCAATATTAACCTAATGAAGAAACACAAGGGTAAGCACATTGAATCAGAAGCAAACCATTTCAAAGCCAGCACTATATCTAAAAACTTTGTCTATTGCATGTATCTGAAGGGAACCTGTCACGTCCCCTGGGCCTCAGACAACAGAACATGTCAGGTGAGAACAGCATTCCACAGCAGTTCTCCTCGGCTCTATGTGGCACCGCATGCAGCTGAAGAAACCTGTGATGGCCGTGACTAGTATCCAGTCACAGAAAAGAACGCAGTGGCTCCAGTCACCCTCACTACATCTTTTTGACGCCAGACGGGCTTGACTGACAGCCAAATGCAGGGAGAAGCCTTAATACCCCCAGTCCCTACTGCTCCCCGTTTTCTCTGATGTGTCAGTTACCAACGGTGACCAAATGCTTTGACCAATGACTGGCTGGGTGGGTCAGCCTGAAGATGATGATGCCTGGCATTAAGGATATGATCTGCACACTAAAAGGTTGCCAGACAATCGTTCAGGCATCAGTTACTGTATCTCTCCCGCCTTGCCCCCATCCTTCTCATACCCGGAAACGTTCAGCACGGCTAAGCGTTCCTCCATGGGGAGGGGTAAGCTGTAACCAGAGAGCTCTGACTGAGGCTTATCTCTCCCAGAACAAAGAGGTGGGAAAGGATTTTGAGACAGGTGCTTTTTAATGGGGTTGTCTGGCCATGGCATCTTTTTTTCGGAAATACCTGAGGAGGGGGTGGTTGAAAAAAATAACACACACCTCTCTGGCACCTTCATTGCCACCCGTATTTCTCTGCACCGGGCCCCTGTGTGGGGATGCTTCCAGGTTCTGAGACATGATGTAAAAGGCCTGCTGAGCCATTCAGTAGCAGAGGTGGGATACTGTTACAGCAGCTGATTGGCTGAGCAGGACTGCAACATCATGTCTGAAACCTGGAGGCAGCCACACTCTCCAGGGCCCTGGGCATTCTAAGGGCCCTATTCCACAGTAACGATAATCGGACCCATTTGGCCTGATTCGGCCGATTATCGTTCGGTGAAATAGAGAGAACGATCAGCCGATGATCGTGTCATCGGCTGATCGTTCATTTAGGGCCAGACCTAAAATCATTGTTCCCCCACCGCGCATCGCTACGGTTGAATAGCGGTGCGCGGTGGGCGACCGACGATTTGACAAGCAGCGTCAGCAGCATACATTACCTGTCCAGGCTTCTTCTCCGCGCTGTCTTCATCCCCGGGTCCCGCACGCTCTATCTTCAGACCGGCCATTCTGAAGATAGAGTGCGCGGGACCCGGGGATGAAGACAGCGTGGAGAAGAAGCCTGGACAGGTAATGTATGATGCTGCAAGGGCTGCAAGGACATCAGTAACGATGTCCCTGCAGCCCTCGCTCAACGATCATCGGGCCGTGGAATAGGCCCAGTAAACGAGCGGCAATCTAGCAGATCGCCGCTCGTTTACATTGTTGATCAGGCCCTCCTCGGCCTGTGGAATAGGAGCCTAAAAAAGGGCTCCAGGCCAGACAACCCCTTTGGACACATTTTAGCACACTGTAAAAAAAAATAAGTGAACAAAACCAACATACCAGAGAGTAATATTGTCTCCCATCATTTTCATCTGTTCCATTTCTAATCTGCATAAACAGAGGCTGCAAATGTTTGTTGATGATTCCCACAAAGTCATCCAGCTTGTCGTGCATGTACTGAACTGAAACAAGAAAATAGGTGTCATTACTGTCATTTGCAGTAACTTCTGATGTGTCACCAGGCATGTAAAAAGTTACTGATCGCAGTGGGTCTCACGACTGCAATCTTAGATACAGCCCAGGGGGAGGTATGATGATCAATGAAATCTGGCCTCACTTCCTTAGGGTACGTGCATACTGCGGAATGGTGACGGATAACCTGCAGATGATGGGAGCAGTAGTTCAGTGTATATAGTCCAGATCGGCGGGAGTGCGGCGGATCGGCGGGCTTACTGTGACATCCTAATGTACTGATTGAATTCATTTATGGAATTCCATATATGTATTCATTCAATAAAGCATACTGTGCACTACATTACATTACTTTACATAGAAATCCTTAGAAACAATAAAGTCCCATAGACTTCTACATATAGAGCGCCCCCTGCTGGACACTCCATAGGAATTACACCTTTCGTCATGACGTCACTGTATCTGAAAGAATTCTAACTCTTCCTGATCTACTAAATTAAGGGAAATAGCCCTATATGTGCATTTCCCATAATTAATGTACATTAGAAATTTGTATAACTTTCCATAAGTAATAACATATCAAAAATGTATTTTGGCCGGACTTCTCCTTTAACTCCCACTAACGTTATCTGGAGTCATACAAATTGCTGGGGCTATTTTCAGCTTTCCAGCCACTATAAACTGTGCAGATCGGGAAGCAGAGGTGGGGACAGCCCTTTTAAAAGAGATGCCTGGTTTTAAAGCGAATGTACCATCAGGTACATTCGCTTTAACACGACCCATGCGGCCCGGTTCTCATGTACAGCGCCGTTCTATCCACAGGTACCGAGCTGGGGCTGAGGCACTGAAGGCAGGCCGGCCCAATCCTAGTGAGAGAAAATCCCCTCCCCTCTATGACGCGGCCCTGTTAGAATCAATGGAGCCGCATCATAGAGGGGTGGGGGATTCCTCCAACTGGGGGTGGGCCGGCCCGCCTCCAGTGCTTCAGCCCCGGCCTGGTACCCGTGGATAGAAGGGCGCCATACACGGGATCCGGGCCGCGGTTCAAAAAATGGACCGCGGCACCGGCTTGCCAGCGCCGATCTATCTGTGGGTCATATTAAAGCGAATGTACCTGATAGAACATTTGCTTTAACAAACAAAATTGCTCAGAGCCGGCAGTAAAAGACAAGTACTCCCCCATCACTGATCCCCTGTCCAGTGCCAGTCCCGCTGTTTACTCTGTCCTGACGTACAGGAATTGTCCTCTCACCTGAACACAGTCCACACAAATGACCTATCAAATACAGAGATTGGACACAGAACAGGAAACTAAACTGCAGGACTGGAACTGTGCAGGGGATCAGGGACAGGTAAGTACTATATATGTGTTATATGTTTTACTGCCACACATGAGCACAAGTAATTTTTTTTTCCCAAAGCCAGCTTTAAATTGCATCTAAGCAATAGCAGCATAGTAATGCACTGACCTTTGTGTACATCACAGCAATGTTTATGTAGTTTCCTTACAGCAGAACCCTCCATTATCCCATGAGACATTAGGACCTGCAGAAATCGCTGGTGGCTCTCAGTCATCGCCATTCTTCACTGTGGAACAAATAGCAAAAGACAATTACTACAATGTACAGTAATAACCAAGATGACCAATACACTGATCATAACACACCAGGATTGGGTTGTAAATATTTATTTACATTATCCTAAGAATCTGGAAATGCTCATAGGCGTAACTGTATCCAATGAGAGATCGTGCATTTGCTAAGCGACTCATTCCATAGAATTTCAGGAGTCTGAGCGCCCAGACCCCAACCAATCAATACTCAAACTAAAATTTCTGTGACCTGTCAAAACTTTTTTTTAAAAAAACCTTTACGTTTATTGGAATTTATTGGTACTGCCACTTTAAAAGTTTGTCTATACATCTAATGCAGGAATAGGGAATGTTTGGCCCTCCAGCTGTTACAAAACTACAACTCCCATCATGCCTGGACACCTAAAGCTATAGCTATGTCTGCACAGGCATGATGGGAGTTGTAGTTCTGCAACAGCTGGAGGGCTGCAGGTTCCCCTTTGCTGTATTAGATGCTACAGGTAAGTCTGTGTCTGCAGACCCTTCAGCACTATCCTGGCTTTATATAGCCACATATATCCATATACAGATCAGCTGCCACTTATAACGCTGTTCACAAACCCCAGTCACCCACCCGGCACCTCTTTCACCCAGTAACGCAGCAGACAGTAAGCACAGTTCACACTACCGGCTACTTGGCGGGAATGCAGTCCTCGAGGAGCGATAAGAGGGCGTCACTAACCCAAAGCCTGCCGCAGTGCGCAGGCGTAGCAATGGTTGCTCTAATGCGCACGCGTTGCAATGATCGCCCTAACGCGCATGCGTACATATTCGCTCGTCGTAAAGAACGCCGAATGGAATATGCAGATCGACCATTAGAGGGCGACATACCACCAGAAATGATTGTTGTAATAGAGAATGCAGAAAAACATAGATAAGCTGCCTCTGCCCAAGGTGGTGATCCGCTGTTGGTCAATTATTTTGTTTTGCTTATTGTTTTTTTTTTTTTTTATATATCAGCATAAAAGTGATGGTGTGTAATACAAGCAGAGGCTCATGGTTGGTTTGTTGGGGCATGATATATATATATATATATATATATATATATATATATATATATATATATATATATATATATATGGTGTTCCCCAATGTGCAGCTCTACTGCTCTTACAAAACTACAACACCCATCATGCACTGACAGCCAGCAGCAATGCTTACCAATATAAAACTCTTCGACTGTTCTAGAACTACAACCCCCATCATGCACTGACAGCCAGCAGCAATGCTTACCAATATAAAACTCTTTGACTGTTCTAGAACTACAACCCCCATCATGCACTGACAGCCAGCAGCAATGCTTACCAATATAAAACTCTTCGACTGTTGTAGAACTACAACACCCATCATGCACTGACAGCCAGCAGCAATGCTCACCAATCTGCAACTCTTAAACTTTTGCAAAACTACAAGGCTTATCATGCTTTGACAACAAACCAATGTCCCGCAATCTGCAACTCTCAACTCCCTGCCCGGGCATGGTGGGAGTGGTAGTTTTACAAAACCTGCAGAGCCACAGGGGACGCTGCTGTAGAATACAGGAATACAGACAGTATCCCTATAATAGGGGTTATCCAGAATTAGGAAAACATGGCTGCTTTTCCTCACCGCTCTTATTGCCAATAACTTTTATTGCCAATAACTTTTATTGAAGTGAATTGAGCTGAGTTGTAATGCCACATACAACCTGAAGACAGGGATGGCGCTGTTTCTGAAATAAAGTTTACTTTTGGCTAATTTGGGCTCACCCCTTAAAGACAAATCTACTGTAACACAACCCCCCACAATGATTGTCGCCAAATTCAGAATGATTTTCTTCACAGCATTAAGAAAAAAAGTCCCCACATGAAATTTACATATAAGACACTGGTCCTTTCCTGTGTTAGTATTTTTGCAGCTTGCTTCTGCTTTTCTCTGTTGTTGGACTTTTTCTACTATATGCTGCGTACTGAGGGGTTATTTTCTGCAGCTAATCTCAGAAGCCGGCTATACACAGGGGAGCGCATCCCTGCAGGCCTGTAAGTCCCCTTATGTGACCCGCCGGCTACACCAACAGCAGTGGGATCAATGAGAGGTCAAAGCAGATTGGAAGGGGATGAGGAAACCCATTATGGTCCTTTTACACGGAACGATTTATCGTTCGAATTTGCACAATAACGATCGAATTCGAACAAAAATCGTACGTGTAAACGCAGCGAACAATCAAACGATGAGAGAGAAATCGTTCATTTTGATCTTTCAACGTGTTCTCAAATCATCGTTGATCGTTCGCAAAAAATTTGTTCAGTGTAAACAGTCTTTCAACGATTTCCCCTATGTATGAGATAGGCTTAAGCGATCGCAAAACGATTTTTCCATACGATGTATCGTTCCGTCTAAACGCTGATCGTTATAAAAAAAAACATTGTTCATTCAAAATCGTTAATCGTGCGATCGGGCGAATTATCGCTCCGTGTAAAAGGACCATAAGGCCCAAATTGTTTTCACATGTTCCACTATACTATTACAATCTACTATTTTCAATAGGCATATACAGGGTATTTCATACGGCACAGATTTTGTATGATGGTTTTCAATCCACAAACTTGACAAGTTACCTCTATGATGCAGAATTTGTCACTTTAAAAAACTTCAGACATGTCCTCGAGATATTTCCAAAGCTTTAATCAGTCGTAGTTATAGGGGGACATTTATTAAGTCCGGCGTTTTTACACCGGACTTAAAAATGCCCCCGCATCTCAGGCGCTACGGAGATACCTGTTAGCACTTCACTCCACATGGCAGACCTAGAGCCGCTGTAAGGCCACTGGTTGCTATGGCATCCGTCTAATAATAAGATCATGTTGCCACCATTGACCATGGCATCTAAGAGGTTAAACAGCCAGGATTGAAGTTCTCTCTGATCCCAGCCTTTAAAGCAATGTGCCAGCTATATAAACTCCCTGGTTTGCTTTGTTATGCACAGGGCTTTAACATGGCATCTACAGACTTCTATGGAGTGTACCCAGGGCAGTATTACCAGCTGCTGCTGCCCCCGGCACTACACCTGCAGACGCCCCATCTTCACTCACCAATTAGCATCAGGATTTTCATGTTACTGAACATCATATTGATATCTGATCAATCTTAGGCTATGTTCACATTACGTGAACATCCGGCCGTTCCGTGACCCCGGCCGGGTCAAGGAACGGCCCGTCTTACCCCGGATCATCCCGACCGGTACTTAAGTACCGGCCGGGTGATCTTTCCGGCCGCAGAGCTCTGATGCGGGCGCATGAGCGTGCGCCCGCATCAGAGCTTGCCATAGCACACAGTGAAGCAAGCGGCCGGAGCCGCTCGCTTCACTGTGTGAACTGACAGGGCTTTCTGCGGACGGAATTCAGTGAATTGTCAGTTATTTGCGGCACCGCATAGATCCAGGCTGGAGCGTATACGATGTGTGTACGCTCCGGCCGGGATCCTATTGAAAGTAAGGTTATGTTCCACTCCGCAAAACTACGGCCGTAGTTCTGTGGCGAGAACTGCGGCCGTAGTTTTACGTAGTGTGAACATAGCCTTAGGCCGCGTTCCCACATTTACTGTACGTCACCACATGTAGCCAATAATCCTGGTAACAGCACATGACTACTGAGGAACAAATGGGAGCATGGTTTCAGCCACATGCATTTCTCTACATATTTCTCTATGTAGAAACATTGTCTGAATCACGTTTTTTGTGGTTTTTAACGGCTTAAAACATAAACAAATTTCCACATTGAATCAATGATTAGAGCAGTCTGCATATTGTCTGAGGGAATTCTCACCACAGGATTGGTAGATTGGTAGGTAATAGCTCCAGGCGTCACATTTACCACCGCCATACCAGACCTGACCAATACCACCATACTGTGACTGGATAACACCGCCATACCAGATCTGACCAATACCACCATACTGTGACTGGATAACACCGCCATACCAGACCTGACCAATACCACCATACTGTGACTGGATAACACTGCCATACCAGACCTGACCAATACCACCATACTGTGACTGGATAACACCGCCATACCAGACCTGACCAATACCACTATACTGTGACTAGACAACACCGCCATACCAGACCTGACCAATACCACTATACTGTGACTGGATATGACCGCCATACCAGACCTGAGCAATACCACCATACTGTGACTGGAAAACAGCGCCACACCAGACTTGAGCAATACCGCCATACTGTGACTGGATAACACTGCCATACCAAACTTGACCAATACTGCCATACTGTGACTGGATAACACTGCCACACCAGACCTCAGCAATGACACCATACTGTGACTGGATAACACCACCATACCAGACCTGACCAATACCACCATACTATGACTGGATAACACTGCCATACCAAACCTGATACCACCATACTGTGACTGGATAATACAGCTACACCAGACCTGACCAATACCAACATACTGTGACTGGATAACACTGCCATACCAGACCTGATTAATACCACCATACTGTGACTGGGTAACACCGCCATAGCAGACCTGACCAATACCATCTGTGGATGTTACTTCTGCAAATCTCCATCCATTCTGGTAGGCATGAACTTAGCCCTATGTCAGTATGCTCCACATATAAACTTACTGTCACTAAATTCCACCCCACAGGGAAAGTTGCTGCTCGATCTTAATGTTACCACAATTTGCATACAACTTCCTGTTCCTGTGAAGCCCACACCTAAGGCTGGTTTCACACTAGTCTAACAAACGCATTTTTGCATCCTTTTTACCAGCCGCAAGTTGGGTCAATTTGGGTCATCAGATCAGCAGTGAGCAAAACTGCATTAGTATTACGCTAGGGTAAAGCTGGTCCAATACAGATAGAACAGATTACTGCCCAGCATCCTTTCTTCTTGCCAGCTATACCCCGGGTTCAGTACCACTTACAAAGCAAGAAATATAAAGGAGTCTTTGCTCCTTTAGGTATTGTAAGGTTGGGATTGAAGGACACAAGACAGGCACCCGCCCCGCCCTGCTGTCCCTGCCTACTTACCTTGATCTGCTCTAGGCGGCAGCGGGTAACTGGTCCACGGTCCCTAACCTTGATAAGTGTGACCCAGAGACAAAGACAGAACAAACCAACACAATATACTCAGAGTCGTCTAGCTGGGTTGGAAACAAACGGTCAAAGCTGTACAAAATCAGAAGGTGGGGAGAATCATCAGGAAGTCAAGCCAAAGTCAGGCAAACCAGAGAATACGTAACCAGGATATAAACACTATTTTTTTTGACACTCAGGAATGAGGCTCTATCGCAGGCAAGGGGGATGATGAGGGGAGTAGTTTAATGGAGGCTGGAGTTTCAGCCCCAGGACATTATTGGGGATTGAGACTTCAGCCCCCCAGCATACAATAGAGCTGACTGGCGATGCCAGCCACCAGTCAGCACATAATTATCACTGTCAGCTATGCGGTGCAGCGAGGGAGGGAAGAGGAGTTACGGCCATGGCAGTAGTACTATGGACGCTGCTGGCACGCCCCTAGCAACTGACTGGGCCAGTTGCCAGGGGCGCTGCCGACGTGTCCCTCAGGATGGCCGTGCACTCCGCTGACATTAGTGTCAGGAGCCGAGGACCCAGCCAAGCAATATACATTTACTGTCATGAGCAGTGATGTAAACCCTGTATGCATCACTGCTCTCTATATGCTTGCCTGGCTTTGTTAGAGGATGTCTTGGAACTGGCAACCCACACAACGCCAATGCGTGGGTTTTCTGGTTTTATATAAATCTAGCCATTGATCATTGCATAATGAACAGTTCTTTAGCGTTCTGATATCATTTTCATTTCAGTTCCCCACTCCTTACTGTCAGTAAATCGGGACATTGTGGTTTATAATGAAAACGCCCAGAGTGCTTTCCCATTCCACAGCATGTTACTCCAGACTAGACAATCCTGTGGTAGGTTTACAAGATATATACGAGACAGATGGAAGGCAATATGACTACAGTATCAGGCTGCACAGGTCATCCATAATTTTTAACGTTTTTTTCTCTTTCCAACTCAGAAAGTGATCACATATAAGAACACAGCGTCCATTTCTAATCTATGGAGGTCTAACAACTGTGACCCTGCATGTGGTATCCCACTGATAAGTGCCCTAGGCACCTGTCACAAGCTTCTCTCTTCAGTTCAGTGGTGATGAAGGTAGCATCCTATAGTTTCACCACTAGGTGTCAGTGTTACGTTTAAGTATTGTTATTTCATGCACAGCGGTAGTTACCAGAGGATTACTGTTAATATTGTACCATGTGGTCTGTGCTGACCTATAAGGGATGCTCTTTCTTCTTCTGCCTATCCCTGATCTCCACACACACACACACACACACACACACACACACACACACACACACACACACAGCCCCTGTGGAAGTACCTAGTTGGCCCCATGTGGACAAGAAGTCAGTTCAGAGCGGTGTGTTGGTGTGAGTCGAGACACACATGTATGAAGCAACTAGAGACACTCAGTTCCTACAGTGTACTTATATTTACGATGCAGTGCTAGGGACTACACAAAGAGGACAAGTCGGAGATCATCTCAGCCCACGCCGAGAACCACTCTACAAAGTGCAGGGCAGTATCCTAGTCTACAGAAGAACTAGCCTGGGTAGGACAAAGCAACCAGAGGGTCTACGTATCCTATCTCGCAGTGCAGGTGACACCAGGGAACCTTGGACACTTAGCTTTGCCCAGGTAACCACAACTGGCGTGTTTTTATCTTTTATTATTATTATTATTTTTTTTTTGTTTTCTTTTTTGTGATGACCCAATAAAGCTACCATAATTTTATTGAAGCCGTGGATGGAATTTTTCGTTTCATGAACCACAACTGGGGCTTGTGTCACCCTATTAAGACGGAAAGCTCGACACTATAGGGCAGAAGGTGGTCAGACAACAGTCTAAACACGGGCACAAGTTAACTTCTCACTCTCAATTATCTCTCAAGTATTTTCTTCTAAAGTTCCGGCAGAGCACAGTACTACATTGGGTTGGGACTCCCTTGACAAACTCCTCTTCTCTACTCTAAAGCTCTACAAGTACCGCTATATACCTCCAGTCTATTCAACACTTAAGTATATCCCAGCACAGATACAGTGAAGCACTAAAGTCTGTATCAAGATTATCTATCTATTGTCAGGCTGCGTTCACACTACGTATATTTCAGTCAGTAAATGTATATTTCAGTCAGTGTATTTCAGTCAGTATTGCAACCAAAACCAGGAGTGGATTAAAAACACAGAAAGGATCTGTTCAAACAATGTTGAAATTGAGTGGATGGCCGCCATTTAATGGCAAATATTTGCTGTTATTTTAGAACAACGGCTGTTATATTGAAATAATGGCCGTTATTTACTGTTATATGGCGGCCATCCACTCAATTTCACCATTGTGTGAACAGATCCTTTCTGTGGTTTTTAATCCACTCCTGGTTTTGGTTGCAATACTGACTGAAATATACTGACTGAAATATACGTAGAGTATTGTTGTACCGTGTTAGCCATAGAAATCAGTAGAATAGAGAAGAAATCAGGCGATACCTTTTGGAGGCTAACTGAGTATATTTGAGTGTAAGCTTTCGAGAGTCTAGCTCCCTTCGTCAGACAAGATGTTATACAGAACTGAAAAAAATCACAGACTTATATACACACTAAACAGAACTCATCAAAGGATTTTAGGAAACTTTGGAATTAACAAAATGTAATATACACAGGTTCAGTTCTGTATAACATCTTGAAATATACGTAGTGTGAACGCAGCCTCAAAGTGTTTATATTGTCCAAAGACTATACAGTAAAGCTGTGCTGCAGTTTCCTGGACACCCAGCATTAGTAGTGCCTCTGTGCAAGACAAAACTCTATTCATTCTCTATGGGTCAACTGAGCACTAAACTGAAATGTGGCCATGATGACTCTCTGTAACCCCCTCCTCCCACCTCCCTTCTTAGACAGCTGATGTAAACAAGTCCCTTGCAGGCTTTGAATCTGCAACTTTTTAGCTTTATCTGCTGATGAACTGTGATTAATTGCCCCAGCATTACAAAATTGCTACACAGTTGCAGATAGGGACTTTTTACATCAACTGTCTCAGAAGGGAGGGGGGAGGAGGGGGAGACGGAGAGAAAAGCTCACACAGTTTTTTGTGTCTTCAGCAGAAAGCAGCAGTTTAGGGCTATGTTCACACTACGTAAGTTTCCGGCCGTAGCGCGTTCCGTGAATAAGCTGCCGGAGATTTACGTAGTTTGCGTACAATGGAAAGTATACGAAGTACGGCTGCACAGTTCACACTACGTACGAACTTACGCCCGGATCGTACGCGGCGCCGTAGAAAATGAACCAGACCATTGTTTGAGGACAGAAATGCTGTAACTTACGCCCGTAGCATAACATGCGGTCACGTACGTAGTGGTGATTTCTTCATTTTAGCACTTTGATTTGCCGATCCAAAAGGTTCTGTGGGGTGTCCGGGGCTAGCCGAAGATATCCAAGTAAAAGACCGCTGTCAGATCGCTACGTACGGCGCTAAGTAGTAGACTATGGGCGTAAGTTCGCGGACCGTACGTAGCCGGCCGCAACTTACGTAAATCCCCGGCCGGAGTTTAACACGTACATGTCCGGCCGCGAAAAATATGCGGCCGGACATATACGTAGTGTGAACATAGCCTAGAACTGTGGGAAGGAGACTGAATAGATAATAAAAAGTATGGAAGAAATTGTTAGTCTCACCAAGGGCAAAAATCAAAACTTATGTTTGAGTAGAATACACTTTTAATGGCAAATGGAAAAATTATTATGCCTAACTAATGCCATCATACAATGACTGAATGACACCACCATAAAATGGCCAAAAATACCACTAAACAATGACTAAATAATACCACATTACAGTCACTAAATAATACCACTATATAGTGACTAAATAATACCACATTACAGTCACTAAATAATACCACATTAAAGTCCCTAAATAATACCTATATAATGACTAAATAATACCACATTACAGTCACTAAATAATACCACTATATAGTGACTAAATAATACCACTATATAGTGACTAAATAATACCACATTACAGTGACTAAATAATACCACATTACAGTCACTAAATAATACCACTATATAATGACTAAATAATACCACATTAAAGTCACTAAATAATAACTATATAATGACTAAATAATACCACATTACAGTCACTAAATAATACCACTATATAGTGACTAAATAATACCACATTACAGTCACTAAATAATACCACATTAAAGTCACTAAATAATAACTATATAATGACTAAATAATACCACATTACAGTCACTAAATAATACCACTATATAGTGACTAAATAATACCACTATATAGTGACTAAATAATACCACATTACAGTCACTAAATAATACCGCTATATACTAAATAGTAAATGAATAAATCATAACAGTAAACAGTAAAGTGACTGAATAATACAACCATATAATGACTAAATAATATAACTATGCAACGACAAATAAAAATATTTACATAAATAAGTGACTTAAAAGTACTGCCATACAGTGCCCAAATAATTCTACTAACATAACTGAACACAACCATACCTGCGATTCAATAACACCACAATTTAGGGACCACATAACACTATCATACAGTCAACAAAAAATAATACCACCATAAAGTGAGCAAATACTACAGCCATATAGTGACTAAATAATATCACCTTATTTGTCACTTTTGTCACCTCCATTTGCACCAGACCGTCTGAGTGTAAAGGTAGACAAATACTTTTATTGTTATTACGGTCATTTCAAGTGGTACAACTGAACTTTGACAAAATACACTGTGGACCCTTTCAATCCTTGCCCTGGTCTAGCAGTGTTGGGGCTGAGACATGAAGTTGCGTGCTATAGCGGTAATGAAGGTTAATACCTTGCGGTACTCAACATGTGTTCAAAGGAAGCTGAGTTAACACGGATACAAATGTGGAGGGCTGTGTGACAGAAGGTAATGGTGCTCTGAAGGTGAGGACAGGATGACAGTGCACGATTCATTGTAACCACATCCTCACCTGACTATGAGCAATGTCAGCACTGATGAGACATGTGATAGTGTGAGGTTGGGTTGATGTAACGTCCAATCGACCGAGTTGTGATTCTTGCTAGAAGTTACAAAACCTGAGTTTTATCACTTTCCTTTTAGACTGTAAACATGTTTTCTATTCCTCATGTCGGTATCATCTTCCCATATTCACAGGTCATAGAGAACCTCAAACGACTTGTTTTCAGTTTCTCAGTCCACCATACAGTATCGTATGTCTGCTGGTGATTCCAAAACTCCAGGAACCCAAGAAGAAAACAATCTGATGGTTAGTTTCTCGGAAGTCTGTAGACCCAAATGGCTACTACCACGAATGAATTAATCCTCTCTGCTATATACAGTATAAATATATATATATATATATATATATATATATATATATATATATATATGTATATATATATATATACAGTATATATATATATATATATATATATATATAAACATACTGTATATATAGATACTGTATATATATATTCACCATACTACGCTTGGTAGCTCAGCTTCTGCTAGTCATAATAATTTGTTGACTATTAAAGGGGAACTATCAGCAGGTTAGACAAATCTAACCTGTTGATAGCCCACTAATGTGCACAATGTACGTGTCTAAGGGTCCTATTAATTTAACAATTAACGACTAACGATAAACGATCGCAAAACGAGATTGTTTATCCTTAACATGAAATCGTTCACCATATTACACAGAACGATGGTCGTTAGATACGATAGTTATTGCGATCGTTGCTATGATCGTTTATTCCTTCTGATCTCAGCAAAACAATAGACAATGTGCAATTACACTGAAAGATTAGTGAAGAAATGCGGAACTTGAGCGAACGAATGTGGAATTACAGCGAACGATTAGAGAATGATTAACAATAATTTAACGATCAACGACATACAAACGATTTTCCGATCGTTGCCTGCAATTACACAGAACGATTATCGTTTAAATTTGAACGATATAACGATTTTTCGCACAATAATCGTCCCGTGTAATAGGGCCCTTACCTTCCTCCTTGGCGCAGTTCCCGTGCTGTTAGCAGTGTAATCCTTGGTCCAGAGAGCCGTTAGGACCACTACCCTGGATCCAGAGCGCCGATCCGGTCAGCTCGCTTCATTGATCATCATTAGAAGGAGCTGGCTCATTAACAAAGAAGTCTGGATTTTGCTAGGAGCATTATGCTAGCCACACAACCTTGCCATGTGACATATATACAGTGCACTACTGCACCCAGCCAGCCCGGCATTATACTATCTGTTGTTACCCCATGTGGCTACCACAATAGCTGCACTGTTTAAATTCCTGAGTGCGTCACATGATTTAAAACAACCTTTAGGTTGGAAGGAAACAGAATAGAGAGGTTTACCATGCCTCTAAATGTGGCCTATGGTCAGATATTTCTGTAAACAGCCAGGTATGTATATGTATATAGGCTCAACTATGATTTAACCACATTTTCCCTAAAATGAGAATGCTCATTGGGAAAGCGAAACCATTTCAGACTGAACCAACAAATATTCATCTGATTTTCCAATATGTTCATCATGTTACATAGATACTTGAGTTCCTACATCCTATGTGCAGGATCAGTGATCAGTACTGTGTTGCAGCCTGAGGCTGGGGATGGTTGCAGAAATGAGGGGGTGCTTGTATAGATCTTTTATCTGACCCCCAAATGGTCACCGCATGGCTGTATAATTGGTTTACTTATTATGTACTTACATGTACTATATAGGAAATTGTAATGATGGCAGTGCAATGGCAGTGACTAGTGTGGAGGTAGTGCCGAGAGTCTAAATAACAAGCAGGCATTGTTTCCATATGGTTTGGGCCCCTATAATCTATTCTACTTGGGGGGTCTACATATCACGGTCTAACAAAAACACAAAAGTTGCAACTGCTCACCGCTGATGGCAAAGCATAAACCCAATACAGATATAAAAATCCCTAAAAGCAGCCCCCTAACTGCTAAAGAAAGTCTCCATAAAATAATGAGGCTCTTGGTTACCATTTGCAAATATAGTGTGCACCATCCCACCACGATAAGGTGGCCTCATGCCCGGGATGGACCTATGCTAAACTCTGGCCTCTCCTGGGCTAAAAGTAAGCCTTGGTTTAGAATCATCTTTACTGTCTGTTATGGGGACTGGTGGCTGGAGACTATCCTGCAGCAGAGTTTATACTTCTATTGGGACTTCTTAGCCTTTGCCCTCCAGTTTAGCCTAAACCAATCACGATTCCATTATAATCATTAAAGGGTTTTTTTCAGGATTAGAAAATGAGGATGATGTAGAAAACTAAGAGAATACTTATGCCCGTGTATTGACTTTTGGGTCTTCACACCACCTTGTGCCCATCATTGTCGGGTGACCTGTCCTATGAGGGTGAAACAAGGCCCCAGACCTTGTTACCTGGGATGAACAGAATGTTGAGGGTTCCCTGCTGACAACCCTGCTGTGAGAAAGAGTTCCTAGGCTCTTAGCAACTTTGCTCTATCCGGATCAGTTCCCAGCTTACTGCTGTCTGTGGATACTGTCTGGCTCTGTGACTCTCCTAGTCCACTGCGTGGGTTGAGATGATCTCTGACTTGTCCTCTCCTGTAGGAGTTTAACACTGCATAGTGTTGTGTAGGGTAGACTGAAAAGAAACTGTTAGCTGTGTTTTGTCTTACTTCCTACCCATACGGGGACCTGACTAAGACTGAACCGCTCCTGTCTCCCACGTGACTTCCTTCCTCAGCGTATCTAAGGTGCGGTGTGAGTAGCTGAAGAGTGCAGTAAAAGAAGTAAAGAGAGAGGTGATAGGATAGAAGAAAAGATTCCCATAGGTTCACAGATCCATGTGACACACAAATAAATAATAACCCTTTCCATACTTCAGCCGTGCAGAATCTTAGTACATATACCTAAAACAGCAACACCTAGTGGTGAAACTTTATCCTTCATCACCACTTAAGTACAATAAGTACAGGCTTTTACAAAGGGTGTAACCAATAGCAACTACCGTGGTGGGATACCTCATTCCACTGAGGTAAGCACCATGCAACATATATGGTGGGGCCTAAAATACACTATTTAATCCTTTGATTAGTAGTAATGTCCCTGCTACTGCTCAGATTGGGCTCCTCTCCATCACGCCAGGCTCTATATCCTCAGTCAAGAAGAGCCTATTTTGCCATTTTTTTTACTGCTAGTGGTGCTGCCTCGCCATTAGAGGAGATGGCAGCAGAGGATGCCAATCAAAACAGCCAGTTCAGCCGCACCTGGATGACTATGGTTACAATTCTATGATAGCCCAGATATGGCTTCCTCACTTTCTACTATGCTGGCAGTCTTTTCTGCTATACCTCCCAGATGATCACCCCAACTTCTACTCTGCCTTTACTTCCCCTCCACCCCACCCACTTTCATTTTTTCTCAGCTTCCTCTCACTCTTCTGTTTTTCTGTCTTGTATTATAGTATTACATTGTAATACTGTTTGTTAAGATATATTGTGATGTACCTACTCTTCTGGATCCAATGCCTTTAAATGACAATACCTGTGATCATTGTTTTTTCTGCTGATTCACTGACTAAGGGACCTATTACATTGGCCGACAGGCATTGAGCAGCATACAACAATATTCTTAAAGGGAAACCATCAGCAGGTTAGACAAATCTAACCTGATATGTCTCTATTGTGCACAGGGAGCTGAGGATGAAGGTAAGTGTCTTACCTTCATCCTCGGTGCCGTTTCAGTGCAGCTTGTAGGTAAATCCCGTTTTTTTCCCAATATAAAGGTTTTATCCAAAGAAGTCTTACTTAAAGGGGTTTTCTAGGCAAGATAGACTGATGATATATTCAATTGAATTGAATTGGAGCTACACAGTAAACAGAGACAGACTGCTTTCAGTCCCATTAACTGTGTAGTGCGAGCTCCGACAGCTGATCGTCATGGGAGTGGGTGTTGGCATCCCGCCGATCAGTCTATTGTCTCCAGAAAAGCCCTTTAATATTAGCAACTCTTAAAAGAACTCTATCAACTGACCAATCTCGATCAAATTCCTTGTATCATGGTCCGTGCACCGTCTATGCATGAATGACTGGTTTTCTCTATGAAGCCCTGGAGACAAATATTGCAAATATGTGGGAGTTTATTGTGAAGATGGTGGTAGATTTACATATGATTTCATATAAATGGTTAGATTTGGGGAACCACCTATGCTTTAGAAACGCACATTATTGAAGCATGTTTCCTGTAAGTCATCATAAGACGTGTGACAGTCATTCACTACGTACCAGTACATATATCGAGACACTATTACAGGGCGAGAGAATCACCTGCTTCTATTAAGACCACAAAACTGCTCTGTCCTCGCACTGGACAACCCCTCCAGCTACGGAGACTTTGAGGGATGACTAGAAAGTGAATAAGTAGGAGGATTGGGCACAGTATGATTTTGTTATGTAATGCACCTATGCAGGAGCAGTATATATATATATATATATATATATATATATATATATATATATATAAAGGCTAACAATTACTACACTATGGATGCCGTGGGATCTACTCTTTAACCCCACAATGAGTCACCAGTCTAGCCAGGCAGTAGGGAAAGCGAATCGTATGCTGGGCTGTATAGCTAGAGGTTTGGGGGTACTCGACCACTGACGTGCTATGATGTCACTAGTGTCGCCACCTCTGTGGTGGTTGGTCGGTTGTGTTGTACAGCTCAGCCAGGGATGGTATTGTTGTGACCCCAGTGCTAGTCCAGCACACAGGTGTGATGTTGGTACCTGTTTTTTTTTGCAGCTGGCCTTACTCCCCTAAAATGGTTGGTGACCTGTCGGGCTGTAATGGGTCCCTTGGGATCTTGTCACACCCGGACTATCAGTACTGCCACCCACAGAAAGGGCAAAAATGACCCAAGGTGAGTGGTAGATGTGTATAGGTGCTGGTGCTGATGTAAGGATGCCATCTGCCATCTGCCATCATCCTCTCCAGCAGCCACAGCCCGCACAGCTTATGGAGTCGGGTCGTGACATCCCCATGTTATCCAGAAAGTGACATCACCATTTTATCCAGGAAGTGACATCACCATTTTATCTAGGAAGTGACATCACCATTTTATCTAGGAAGTGACATCACCATTTTATCCAGGAAGTGACATCACCATTTTATCCAGGAAGTGACATCACCATGTTATCCAGGAAGTGACATCACCATTTTATCCAGGAAGTGACATCACCATTTTATCCATGAAGTGAAGCTTTGATGCAAAAGTAAAAAAAACACTTTATACGTATTTCCCATACTAAGTGTATATTGGGGATTTGTATAACTTTTGGGGGGCAATACAATACTTTAATAAAAATTTTTGCTGGACATTTTCTTTAAGGATCTAAATCTGTATGGTCTGTATAGGGGGGGACATGATCGAAACCTTAAAGTATGTTAAAGGACTAAATAAGGTTCAAGAGGGACGTGTTTTTGATAAGAAACTGAACACTTGGACAAGGGACAAGGGGACACAGTGAAAGGTTAATTGGGGTAAGGTCAGAAACAACATGAGAAAATATTACGTTACAATAAGTAAATGTAAACCTGCCTGGGATAAACATATATCTATTCTAAGAAAAAAAATGATATAATGGCAGACTAGATGGAACAGGTATTCGGCCAACAATCTTCTATGTTTGTGTCTCACTCCTATCAAGCATCTGGGGCATGTGCTCGAAAAACAAGTCCAATTCATGGAGGTCGCACCTCACAACTTACAGGACTTAAAGAATCTGTTGCTAACGTCTTGGTGGCAGATATGGTATGTTACTGGTACAAGGGGAACATACATAACATTGGGCTTTAATGCTATGGCTCATCAGTGTAACATATGAAGTACAAAACAATATGATATTATAATATAAAGCCCCTCTAACATTCATTCATACGTTCTAGATCATATTTGGAGGTCAACATCTATATACAGAATGAGAGGAAACATAAATCCTCTCCTGGGAATTGAAACAGCCAACAGTCTGACTATACGTAACTATGTGGGCTAGCTGAGGAACTGCCATATCCTGTAGCAGATGGTAAAGTAGAAGACATTATATATATATATATATATATATATATATATATATATATATATATATTATATTACAATTCCAGGTCAGGTGGGGGAAGGGGACAACCTTCCATATAGCTTGTGTGCTGCTAGTTAATGGGTATTTAAAAATGTTATGCTGGGTTTACACGAAATGATAATTCGCCCAATCGAACGATTAAGGATTTTGAAGCAACGATTTGGTTTTTATAACGATCAGCGTTTAGACGGAGAAAAATCCTTAGAAGATTCGTAAGAAAAATCGATATTGCGATCGTTTTTAAGATCGCTTAAGCCCATCTTTTACATAGGGTGAATCTTTGAAAGACTGTTTACACAAAGCGATCTGCGAATTTTTAGCAAACGACGGATGACGATTTGAGAACATGTTGAAAGATCAAAATGAACGATTTTTTGCTCATCACCTGATCGTTGGCTGTGTTTACACGGAACGATTATCGCTCAAATGCGATCGTTATAGCGAAAATTCGAACGATTATCGTTCCGTGTAAACCCAGCATTAGTCTGACTAATATTTAGCTACTAATGTATACAGATTGTATACACTCCGGCCAGGATTCCATAGATGGCAGCCCAACTTAAGTTTCCTATTAATCACGGCTGTTGTTGCAAATCGGTAACACGTTGTGTGAACATAGCCTTATAGTGCAATAAACCATTCAAAATACATGAAGAAGGTATCATAAGAATTATATATGAAAAACTCCAGCTCACTTTCACTTCTGAAATCCACGTGTGACTCAGTGAGAATCCAGATCCGAAAGCAAAAGATTAGATGATCCAGAACTGTGTAAAATAATAGTTCAGTAATTCCAAAAAATATAAAACGAGCTACACACCATCAGCCCATAAACAGTTTGACACTATGGGGGACATGTATCAAGAAAAAAAATGCGTATCTTTATGCGGAAAGTGCAGAGTTGCGAATATTTTATTCGCAAAACGGCCATTTGCGAATAAAATATTCGCAACTCGGCACTTTCCGCCGGGTACACTGGGGGGCGGGAAGGGGGTGTGGAGGGGGTGGAACGGAGGGCGCGGACTCAGAGTCCGCGCGATTCACCATTCGTTCCGCCAAAAAATACGCCGAAAACCTACTCCAGTCCTCAGCTGGCGTAGGTTTTCAGCCGTGCGCACCGGCTCACACGGGATTTATGTAGAGCCAGTCCGCCTCTACATAAATCTCTGTAGCGCCGGAGATGCGGGGGCATTTTTAAGTCAGGCGCAGAAAACGCCGCACTTAATAAATGTCCCCCTATGCATTTTCAATGCATGTGTTCTTTGTCACAAATTACGTCCACTCCGTTAACCCTTACTTATATGTACAACAAATTATTTAAAGAGTCACTGTCGTATTTTTTTTTTGCAGAAATCAATAGTCCAGGCGATTTTAAGAAACTTTGTAATTGGGTTTATTAGCCAAATCTGCCATTATCTGCATGTAAAAAGCCTTTTCCCAGGTCCCCCCCTCCTTCCTCTTTTTCATCCACTCTGAAAAATCTGAAAATTGTGACTTGTTGCAGGAGACGTCCCCTGTCTGCTCTAGGGAGAGGGGAGGGGGGAGGAGGAAGGAGGGAGTTAGCCGGCAGCAGAAAGCAGATAACAGAGGATTACAGGCACGGAGCTGGGTGACAGCTGTAATCCGAGCCCAGACAGGTCACTGGTGACTGTCACAGGAGATATCCCGTAAGGGATTTGTAGATTAACTCTTTGTTGTCTTGTTTTGGTCTTTTCTTTAGCTCTCTCCATAGGAGAACAATGAAGACAGGGGGGAGAGCTTCAAACTGCTTTTTAATGATAAAAATGCATTTTTCGGATAATAAACCCAATTACAAAGTTTCTTAAAATCGCCTGGACTATTGATTTCTGCAAAAAAATTCACAACAGTGACACTTTAAGAGACTCTGTCAGCAGGTTTATGATGTCCTATCAAAGAGTAGCATAAAGTAGTGACAGAGAAGCTGAACAGAATGATGTATCACTTACATGGTTCTGTGCATCTAATCCAGAGATGTCCTCCTGAGTAACATGGACAATCAGTAGTCCTTACCATAATGTCTGTGTGCTCACTAGTCCTGGATATTTATGAGCTCCAGCACACTCTGCCCACCATATTGATTGGCAGTTATCTATTCATGCTGTGTATACGCAGACAACTGTCAATTAGCAGCTGGAGGCCAGAGGGAGTTCTGCATATTAGGAGAACCGCTGAACAGAATGATGTAATACATTGTTCTGTTCTGAATTGCTGTCATTAGTTTACGCTGCCCTAGTGACAAACACCTAAAAAGGTTTACAAAGTGCTAAAATGCCTGTCAATCTAGCACAAAATGAGAGCTAGTGTAGATGTCCTCATGAAACACACACACACACACACACACACAAAAGCCAACATATCAGAATCAGTAATGGAGTTGCACATGATGATCAGGAAGGTGGGTGGGTGGGGGGGGTTCAGCTCCAGTGGACAGAAGGATTACCAAATTACAAAAAAAATCAAATATATAGTTATTGCTTGCCTTATGTATGCTGACTTTTATGAATATAATATTGCCACTCCAGCGGTCTATTTAGTGCCCCATTGTGCTGCTCATGCTTCTGCATTTGAGGTAACAACGGGGTCCTTAGAGTTAGTTAGTTTACAGAGCAGAGGGACAACTGACATCACTTTGCACATTCTGTCTCTTTTTTTGCTGTTACTAAAGACCAAATGACCTTAGTGACGGAGCCTCGACTGCAGTATTCCAGTAAGTGAGACACCTAGTGGGCAAAAGATACAGTACAACATTATTTATTGGTAATAACAGTGCCCATTTAAGCTTTACTTTTCAGACCCCATAAGGTGTCAGGGTGAAGAACCTCACAGCACTAGGAATTATATTTCAAAGCACTAAAATGAACATCTTATAAGTGAACTCTAGGAATGTGCGTGTTTCCAGAACAGAAAAGTAGAGGTTGTATTGAACAACACAATGACAATAAGAGGGAAAAACTGAATTATACACTTGAGACCCCACACCCAGCCTGGCATTGTGTTTGTGAGAAGAGAAAATGAAACGTTTCTCTGTGGTATGGTTGAGCAGAGACTGGTGACTGAATACACAACTTAAAGGGAAATGTCATTGTCTCACAGGAAAGATTTCTCACACAGTATTAGAGGGCAGTAGATGTAAGTGACAATGAATCCACCTCAGGAACGGCTAATACTGACAATAGTCAAGTATCAGAAGTAGACAAAGGTCGTTCCTGGATTATGCACCACATGAAATACGTCGGTTTTCCATTAAAGAAACAGGATCGAGGAGCATCCCTTCCATCCTTCAGCTAGAGGTAAGAAGTGGTAAATCTAGATGAACATATTCAGTAGAAACCATAAGGTTCATAACTTAGAACAGGGGTAAGGAACCTTGGCTCTCCAGCTGTTGCAAAACTACAACTCCCATGTCCAGGTATGATGGGAGTTGTACTTTTGCAACAGCTGGAGAGCCAAGGTTCCTTACCCCTGACTTAGAAGGTTCTTGAGCTGAACTTAGTGAATGCAGCAATCTTTCCCATAGGAAAGCAAGCAACATATTCGGATGGGCTACATCTTGATAGCTTTGGTTATGCTTGTGATAGATAGATAGATAGATAGATAGATAGATAGATAGATAGATAGATAGATAGGAGATAGAGTATAGATAGATAGATAGATAGATAGATAGATAGATAGATAGATAGATAGGAGATAGAGTATAGATAGATAGATAGATAGATAGATAGATAGATAGATAGATAGATAGATAGGAGATACATAGGAGATAGATAGATAGATAGATAGATAGATAGATAGATAGATAGATAGGAGATAGATAGATAGATAGGAGATAGATAGATAGATAGATAAATAATAGATAGATAGATAGGAGATAGATAGATAGATAGATAGATAGATAGATAGATAGATAGATAGATACTGGGTATAATATATAGATACATATTCTGTAGTATGTTTGGGGGGGGGGGGTCAGCAAGTATCTTCACTACAAACTGAAAAGTTACAGGTTTTCTAATTTACTCCATGTGTCAGTTTCTTGTGGTTTTCTAGATATTAGTTCTGTATCATTGAATCAGAACCTTGAGAGAATCTGCAGCACAATATACACAGCGAAACATACAGATCCTGTTCAGGATTTCCTAGTGCTGACTTTTATTGCAGATAATGCAAATTACTTTCGCAGCAAAAAATGCATTACTGCAGATTTATTGCAAATTTTTACTTGCCTACTAAAGTCAAAGGAAAAATCTGCAATAAATACAACATGTTTGCAACCATATGACACGCTGCGGATCTGCACTCAGGTCCGTGTTCTCAGGGATTTTATGCATCCTGGATGATGAACGTTCTCTCTCTGTTGGTATCATCGTACCGGGGCATGGCTTCTTTCAGTTATGTGATCATCACAATGGCAGATTTTTTTTTCAGTTATTGTTCAGTAAAAACAAGCAGAGGTCTTTATACCATTCACATGAAAAAATCATTTTTACATACCTTAGTTGGTACCTTTAGTTTAAAAATAGAGAAAATCCAAATGCCTTCAGCTCCATTGTAGTAAACCTTTAAGCTGGGTTCACACTATGTATATTTCAGGCAGTATTTGGTCCTCATGTCAGGTCCTCATAGCAACCAAAACCAGGAGTGGATTGAAAACACAGAAAGGATCTGTTCACACAATGTTGAAATTGAGTGGATGGCCGCCATATAACAGTAAATAACGGCCATTATTTCAATACCACAGCCGTTGTTTTAAAATAACAGCAAATATTTGCCATTAAATGACGGCCATCCACTCAATTACAACATTATGTGAACAGAGCCTTTCTGTGTTTTCAATCCACTCCTGGTTTTGGTTGCTATACAGCCTCAAATATACAGCCTCAAATATACGTAGTGTGAACCCAGCCTTAAAGTGACTCTGTACCCACTGTGCAGCCCCCACCCCAACTACTTACCTTTGAAGTAAAGTCCTTTCTGGTGGTCTCTTTACAAACGCTGGTGGTGTTTTCCTAAGGCCGAAAATTAAGCTTTTATTGGGGCTAGCCATGTCAAAGTGGCGTGGCCTAGAGCCCTCGTGCCCTAGGCCAGCGCCGCCTGCCTTTTCTGTGCCTGTTGCCAAACCAAACACCCCCCCCCCCCCCCCCCCCGGCGCAGTGACGCGATCAGCCTTCTCCTTCTAGCCTTGTGCATCATTCCATCTGCTACGGATTGGCACTCAATGGCGCATGTGCAAAGAAGAGGAGAAGCGGACCCAGTCAGAAGGCGTCACTGCGTTATGTGGGGGATGGGGGGCAGTGACAGGCACAGGAGAGGCGGTGCAGGGCCGCATACATCGCTACCATGGGGTGGGGGCGGCGCAGGTGGACAAACCACAGAGTGCGGGACCACCACTGTCAGTCCAGATGCCCTGTGGGGGAGAACAGTGGCACATGCGCAGTGACAGCTTATGTGGTGGACACTCGACCGGTCACTTGCTAGATGGTAACGTGTGACGCCACTTCTATGGTGGTTGGTCAGAATATAGCTCAGCTAGATGTTAGGTTGTTGTGACCCCAGTTCCGGATGGGCACACAGATACGGTCGAACACCTGCTTTTTTTTTTTTTATAGGCTGGCTATACCCTTTTCCCTGTGGTCAGTAACCTGCCGGGCTGTTTGAGGGTTACTTGGGTACTTATCACGGTGGTCCGGAGTGGAGTTGTGACTCACCGCCACCCACAGAAAGGGGAGATTACCCAAGGAGGATGCAATGGCTGTGTAGTCCAATTCTAATAAATAACTTCTTCTTTACTGCAGGAAGGATTAATACAGTGATATACAGTAGGATCTTGACTTGATAATATCCTTGAATCTTTAGCGACCCGATCTGTGCTGGGAGTTTAGAGAGAGGTATAGTTGTGTTGACTGAGTTGCGTGCTGAGAGGTAGAAGAAGGTTCAGAGAAGTATAGAGGAGGATGTCAAGAGAGTCCCAACCCAGGGTAGAAATGTGCTCTGCCAGAACTTTAGAAGGAGAATAAGTAGAGTACTTGAGAGTAGAGAGAATACTTGTGCCCATGTTTTGACTCTTTGGTCTTAGCACCACCTGTTGCCCACCAGTTTCGGGCGACCTGTCCTAGAGGGTGACACAAACCACAGACCTTGTTACCTGGGATGAGCAGAATGGTCAGAGTTCTCTAATGACACCCGCGCTGCGAGATAGAGTAAGTAGTCCTCTAGCAACTTTGCTCTATCCGGATCAGTTCCTTTTTTCTATTGGATACTGTCTTGCACTTTGGGGCTGCTTTTACACTACGTATATTTCAGTCAGTATATTTATATTTCAGTCAGTATATTTCAGTCAGTATTGCAACCAAAACCAGGAGTGGATTAAAAACACAGAAAGGATCTGTTCACACAATGTTGAAAAATTGAGTGGATGGCCGCCATTTAATGGCAAATATTTGCTGTTATTTTAGAACAACGGCTGTTATATTGAAATAATGGAAGTTATTTACTGTTATATGGTGGCCATCCACTCAATTTCAACATTGTGTGAACAGATCCTTTCTGTGTTTTTAATCCACTCCTGGTTTTGGTTGCAATACTGACTGAAATATACGTAGTGTAAACGCAGCCTTGGGCTATGTTCACACTACGTATATTTGAGGCTGTATATTTGAGGCTGTATAGCAACCAAAACAAGGAGTGGATTGAAAACACAGAAAGGCTCTGTTCACATAATGTTGTAATTGAGTGGATGGCCGTCATTTAATGGCAAATATGTGCTGTTATTTTAAAACAACGGCTGTTGTATTGAAATAATGGAAGTTATTTACCGTTATATGGCGCCCATCCACTCAATTTCAACATTGTGTGGACAGAGCCTTTCTGTGTTTTCAATCCACTCCTTGTTTTGGTTGCTATGAGGACCTGACATGAGGCCAAATACAGCATCAAATATACATAGTGTGAACCCAGCCTTAAACTGGTTCTCTGTGTGGGTTGGGGTAATCCCTGACTTGTCCTCTCTAAGTGTGCGTTTGGCACTGCATAGTGTGCGGAAGTGCTGCTTTCAAGAAACAAGTGCTAAGGTGTCTCATGTCCACAGGGGACCTGGCATAATCCAGGGCCCTCCTCGGCTACTACAGGGACCATTCTGGCTTGAGTCCTTCCTCTACAACAATCAGAGTAAGACTCACTAAGATGTGGCTACACTTTCTCTCCCCATGTGACTTCCTTCTACAGGATTTGTAAGGTGTGCTGTGAGTGGGTGAGAGGACAGTGTAAAAGAAAGAGAAGGGTGGAGATAGGTAGAAAAGAGAAAGAACTCCCATTGGTGCACAGATCCTAAAACAATAACCCTTTAGTATCACCCAGCTGTGCAATAATTAGGTACACAATATACATCTAGTGGTAAAACTTAGGTACTACTTCACTACCACTTTTACTTTGAAGTACATACTTTTGCAAGGGGTGTAAAGACTAGAAACACCTGTGGTGGGACACCACACTTACACTGTGTGGTCAGACAGGGCGGAACGGGAGGCAGGGGGACATGGAGAGCAACACACATAGGCGGTGCTGGCCTAGAGCACGCCTCTTTGACATGGCTAGACCCCACTAAAAGTTTAATTTTCAGCCTCAGGAAAGCATTTGTAAAGAGACCATTGTAAAGGTCTTCACTTCAGCTGCACAAAGGTATAAGTAGTTGGGGGCGGGGGGCTGCACAGTGGGTACAGAGTCGCTTAAAACATTTATTGGTACATAAGATTAAAAGAACATCCACATCAATGTGTATAAAACAACGCTAATGCATTTAAAAGAATAAAGCTTCCCCCCCCCCCCCCCCCCCCCCGCATCAAGCGGACAGGGTAGGAGGGGTTAGGAAATTGAGAAGAGGATAATGGTTTAGAAGAAACTAGAATGTATGAGAAATGTTTGTTTTTTTGATTGGAATAATGGAATATGTTGTGAATTTTTAATAATAAATAAGAAAAAGAAAATGTATAAAGCTCCTTAAAGAGTTGTCTGATGACATGTCAATCGTTATTCTTGATGACAAGTTTTACTACAACGTAGCTAAAGGCATTTGGATTTTCTCTACACGGTCTACACATTCTTACCCAGTCATACACACTCTTTAGTTTTTGGTATAGAGTTTAAAAAATGTACCAAAATTCTGTGGCATAACCTCCGCTCCCTTATTTACTTTCCAATCCCCTGATATGCAGTTTATAGCCTGCAGACTTTTTTAATGTGGGGGCGTCTCGCTCATTATATATGCTGGATATGAGGTCCAGGATGCTGCTGCTATCACTAGCTCTTATTTTTATGTACAGAGGGATATCCTCTAGTTCGTGCTGACAGATACAGATGGTGAGGGGTATGTGATTCTCTACCCCTCCTCGGCAGAATATGCTGTGGGTGCTCTCCGTATCTACACAATAAAAAAGAATACTTGTATGATTTCCATCCTCTCCAAACCCTTATCTGCATGTACAACTTCCTCCCCCTCCCTGATGCTATATAATTTCTGGTAAATATAGAGGGAAGAAGAACCAAAAAAACTGCTGAGTGAAATTATTATGAACTGTAAAGAACAGGATGACTCAAGGGATTACATTAACGGGTAATTTTGGTTTTAACATTGGGTCTAGATATATATAACACATTACACATTTCGCCAATAGCGCAATGCACTGCCATTTTATATATATATTACAAGCCAAACAACCATAAGATGAAAACCACCAGCCTTTTATTGTGTAGGTCCACCAGAAAAGCTCTGGTCCTCTGAGGCATGGACCCCCAAGACCTCTGAAGGTGCTCTTTGATATCTTGGACAAAGACATCAGCAGCAGATCTTTCACGTCTTTGCTTGTTTTTTCAGCACATCCCACAGATGTTCGATACCAGCCATAATAAAGGTTGTAATCTTCCCCCACACCGATATATACCATTTGCAGAAAACTTCTACTTTACCATCTGCTACAGGATATGACAGTTTCTCAACTAGCCCACCATAGCTACTTAAAGACAGTCTGAGGGTGCTTTATGTTACTTTTATTTCCCCCTAGAGGTTTTGTGTTTTCTTTAATTCTATATATAGACATTGACTCCTAAGCTTTATCTAAAACGGTGAAAGTTTTTCCAATGATGTTTTCCTAAGTATACAATGGACCACATTACTTAAGATGACTAAATTTCTAAAATTAATTTTTAAATAAATCGTATTCAATCCTGATGCTCCGATTGCCACTGAAATAGTTAATTATGAGACTTCAAGATCTCCTAGAACTCTACCCATATCAAGCTCTTTAATGCTAAAGAAGAAATAATAAGAGTGTCAGTAATATATATGGCTCTGAGTATATGGTGGGATCCAGTATCATCCTCTTTGCAATTTTTTTTTATGCTTTATCGTTGGCATTGCCGCTCAAGGCATTGACCTAGTGGGACATAAAAGAGATGCATGTAATTGGCTGCTCTATGTGTTGATGGTGATGTGCACCTTGCCACACAGAAACATTTCCAAGGAGCGGACTACAAGGCAGAGATGGATTTCTTTGCAAAATATTGGCTGCACAAATGAACACTGTATTGATTGTACAGGCCTAGAAATTAACAACACAGATGTATATATATCTGTGTTGTCAATTTCCAGACCATAGGCAGTCTATACAGTACTTACCACGCTGCTTGTGATCTGGCATCTGGCTTCTCCAGTCTTCTGGCTGCCAGTTGTAAGTTCAAGCCCCGTCTTCTCCAGCTGTCAATCATACCAGAGGAGGTGGCGGCCTGAAGATACAGCCAGTGTCAGAAGAAATAGAGAAGCCAGATGCCGGATCACAAGCAGCATGGTAAGTATAGACTGCTTATAATCTGGAAACTGACAGCACATATATATACATATCCAATATACATATCTGTGCTGTCTGTTTCCCTTTATCAGCCACACATAACCCTGTTTACACAGGAAGATGTGTGGCCAACAACAATAAATTTTAAAACCTGATCAGCTGAGGTTCAGGTGTTTACCCGGTCTTCAGCTGATCGCTGTCACAGCAGTGGAGTACCTTGAGTGCTATGGCAGAGACAACACTGATAGCACTACCAAATGGGAGTCCAGCTGGCACTCATCCTCACTCTGTTGTGAAACGCTGATAAGGAGTTAGAGAGGCAGTAGATAATGAAGTTGATGGAAAGGAAGAAGAAGGTCACCAGTTTAAGTGATTCTTAATCATGTCCTGAAGGAGAACCTCCTCTGATGTCATCATGATGATCTCCTGACCCTGATCTGGTTCCCTGGTCCGGACAAATACACAATCATTGTTGTCTTTGTCATTCCCAACACTTTTCTCAGACTTTGATATGTCATGGGCTTCTTGCCCCCTCCCCACATGCTTCCGTGAGTGCCACCACCACTACAGCACCACCACATTGGCTGCAAGTGCCACCACAACCAACGCTAACACAGCCATGCATTGTAGCCATGTCCTCCACCTCCACCCGATCCTGCTTCTCATCGCAGTCCAGAGTCTAATAGTTCTTAAACAACTCATTAACTAGAACACTATTTTGAATTTCCTTTTTAGAACCTTTGTCTCATAGGAAAAAAGAAGGGGCCCCACTAGAGGTTAGTAAAGACATAGATTGTGGAAATGAATTGGGCTGACAATTAACAGTAAAGGAGGAGGAATGTGCTGAACCCTTTCTTAAAGTTACAGGTACCATTATTCTGCTTTGACTGAGATGAGTCAAGGTAAACCATCCAGTCCCCAATATCACCTGCTTCCTCTTCAATACTACGCTTATGGGAAATGATGGACAGTAGTGGCCTGCCACTACTATCTAGATGGCTGCTGCTACTAGCACCACTCCCACCCACATTCTTACTGGCAGAGGACATGGCATGAGTAGCTCCTCTAACATTACCACATCCTTTGTCACTCTGTTTTTATTTTTACGTGAATGAATTAGTCCGACCACATAGACCACAAGCTCATAGATATGTTAAAAACATGGTCTAAATACTAAGCATTTTGAATGTTGCATGTGCCATTGTTGGCTAGGTTTAATGCAGAACAATATGTATCAATGGGCAGTGCTATGATATGAGCACCAGGAATTTAATTTAAATTTGAAAAAAAGTTGTCACTTGGACACAGACTGAGGTATAATGTCTCTTTACAAATGCATGACGCCGAACAATTGGCACTGTTACCAATTAATATATGCAAAACAATGAGTTACATCAAATCTGTGACACATGGACATCTGTGTCCAAAGGCAGAGGCATGCCATTAGCACTAGGATTAATATTATTGAAGAAAATTTGTAAAAGATATGAAGGTTGGTGATGCAGCTGCGCGCACAGCAATGGCTTCCTGTGCCTGCCTAAGTCTTTCTGCTGGTGGCTGTAGTGGTTTTGCTGGACTTAAAACTACTAATCCCTTGGCTAATATGGTCCATGGAGTGTCATCTGCTTATTCTATTCATAACATAGAAGTATAGAAGCCTGCAAATCTGGAACATGTAATGATATGTCCAATTTTTTTGTGGCTTAAACTCACGGCAAATGCAAAAATAATAGAAGCCATGGTCATAGTATTGCCCCATAGAATAGAATGGGTCCTATACTAATTGCAACTGCAGGCCTGCATTTGCGGATAGTATACAAATCATTCTCTATGGTCTGGTGCAAGGGTCCTAACACATGACAGT
This sequence comes from Dendropsophus ebraccatus, assembly GCF_027789765.1. Taxonomy (NCBI): domain Eukaryota; kingdom Metazoa; phylum Chordata; class Amphibia; order Anura; family Hylidae; genus Dendropsophus; species Dendropsophus ebraccatus. The sequence goes on along the minus strand of NC_091462.1, from coordinate 94,120,952 downwards.
CCACTGATGGGCTCATATCTCTCTCTATAATATCTGTCTTTTAAAAAAAATCTCTTCTAACTTTAAAACACACTTAGTAATCCACTATTTTCCTCTGTTTACTATCCACTTCCACTTCTATGTTTACTATCTTTATATATCAGCATCGATAACCAGTCATCAGCAATTACAATTCCTCATGACCCACAACACATTATGGGGAAGTCCATCAGGCTGCCACTGGAGGTTATGTGATCCTTCTTATCTTTAGAATTGTAGCTATTTTGTGGAATTCATACAAAAAGTTTTGAATCAGTCAAAATGTTAAACTTTTAAATAATATGGAAAACAAATACTGAATCAGCTAATCCCTAAAGCAGATCCTCTAAGACCTGTAAATTGTAAGATTCGTTCTTTTCTTGGACATCCCACAGATGCTCGATACCAATTATCTTGAAGGTTTTAGTATTGAAGGTTAAAGAATTACCTGTGGTACTTGGCACCAAGATGTTAACAGCAGATCCTTTAACGGTGCTGTTCTATCATTAAGAGTTATCACCTATTACTGATCCACAGGATAGGTGTACGATCACAGGGGGTTCAAGTCCTGGGAGCCACCTGCAATCTTAATAATACAGTGGTACCTTGGTTTAAGAGTAACTTGGTTTAAGAGCATTTTGGTTTAAGAGCTCACAGTTTTTAAAAATTGTGACTTGGTTTAAGAGCATTGTTTTGGTTTAAGAGCTCCCTGCACTGGGCAGGAGGGTGAGTGGGGGAGGGGCTTGGCATGCACAGTGGGGTCTACAGCCCTGTACTCTGACCCAGGAAGTCTCCCTCACCTTCCAAATCATAGCAGATCCACTTCAGGCTGGGGTTTACATCAGGGGACAGGACTGTGGAGGTAATCTCTCCATAGCTGTAACCCCTCTCTCCCCGGAGAGAGAGTGCTGCATGTATGTGCCCACATCTGTCCTGCTCATTCCTTCATGCTCCCTGCAGTCTCTGTCAGCTCTGATTGGTCCATGCTGAAAATACCCCCTTTCCTATTGCTGTCATGTGACCACACAGACCTCTGATAGCAGCCCTGCTTCTCTATTCTAGCCTGTTGTACTACGCTACTGCATTATGGGGCATCTGCAGTTCCATTCTGTATCTACAAATTGCGGCTGTTTTTCAGGTTTCTGCACTTACTCTATAATATATTATACACCACATGCTGATTTCCATACTGTACAGTAACTTATAATGGGACATATTCAGCTGTTTTTAAATGTTTGTTTCATTTGTTTTACATGTTATTCAGAATATAAATTCACTATTTTTGGGGTGTGGAACCAATTGTGTGCATTTTAGTAATTTGTTATGGGAAAACTTGCTTTGGTTTAAGAGTGGATTTGGATTACAAGCACAGTCCCGGAACGAATTATGCTCGTAATCCAAGGCACCACTGTACTTCCAAATCTCCTGTCTGAATGGAGCAGCAGTCTGTAGTAGCACGGATGGAAGTACCATAGACAGCTCCAGAAATACTCTTCTGAAGATCACAGAGCATCCCAGTGATTGGACCCCCATGACCATAAACTTATCTGCCACAGAATCCCCAGGATAAGGCATAAAAACCTGATTGTTGGGGTTCAACTTCTGGGATCTCTGACAATCACAAAAACAAAGGAAGCCACGCTGCACTAGGCCTGGCCAGAAGCCCACCTCGGTCCTAATATGTAACTATGGGGCCCTTGTTCTACTTCTCCCCATTAGCTGAACTTTCCCCTTTTTTCGCTCAAACATTACTATATTTTATAGGTAGGAATGGATTGTGTTCTGTACTAACATTATAAGGCCATGTTCACATGGCGTAAGAGACCAGCAGTGGCCGACAGCAGCCGGTCTCTGAAAAGATCATCCCGGTCGGTCAGTGGCGGACATACCGCTTGTGCAGCTGGCTTGGCTGCACAGGGGCCCTGAGGGGGACAGGGGCTCACCAGTACAGTACAGGGGAGAGGAGCAGTCCATCACAGTGCCGCATTACAGTGTGTCTATCTGTGGTGTCCCACCACTGGTGTTGCTAGTCTATACACCCCTCGCAAAAGTCTGTACTTCAAGTAAAGTGGTAATGAAGTTATGCCTATGGTTTGCCACTAGATGCCGCTATTATTCTATGTACTTGTATATTGCACAGCTGTAGTGAGAAAGGGTTTATTGTATGTTTGTAATCTATGCACCAATGAGAGCTCTTTCTTTTCTCTGCCTATCTCTATTCTCTTTTCTTACACTCTCTTCTCCACCACTCACAGGAGGTATTACACACCCTGTCGGAAGTTGTCACATGGGGAAAGGAAGTACACTACACACCCACACTTAGGGAGTCTTATCGATGTCTTAATAGAGAGAGGACACAACATAAGACGGTCCCTGCTGTAGTTCAGCTGAGCCCTGGCTCGACCAGGTCCCCTGTCAAGGACAGAAGAACAGTCCAGTGTAGTCTAGTCTGGAGTCTGGTAGTAGACGGACACACATGGGAGTCGCAGAGACTTTCTTCCTAAAGCAATTCTTATTCTAGTTATGCATGTCAGGACTGGCAGACGTAGACAAGACAAGAGACAGTGGGCCCTAGATCTGAACCCACCCACTGTCACCTGCCTACTTGCCTCAGTCGGCCCTAGGCGGCCGTGGACAACCACGTTGACGTTCCCTGCGCTAAATACGTGCACACGGAACAAGACGGACAAACAACACAAAAGAATGGTCAAACAAGCCGGGTCCAAAATCCAAACAGGCAATGCAGTACAAAATCAGCAAGCAAACGGGTAGTCAAAAAGTCAGGCAGGAGGTCAGGGATCAAGTCGAGCAAAACAGAGGGATTAGGAGTGGGGATCGCAGGAGTAGACAAGGGAAGCTGGGATCAGGGTATTAAGCTAATAACCAGCACTGGAACTCTGTCTTAGCTTCCTATTTATACTGAACCAGAGCCCAGTCCGAATCCCCCATTGGACCGGCGCTCAGATATCCAGGTTCCAGATAGGCAGAGATTCCTGTCAGTCTAAAGACCTACTCAGCTGGAAAGATCAAGTCTCCTAGGAAATCAGATTAACTCCCGCATTGCCAGGTAGCAGAGAAGCAAGCGGGTGTGGCACACAGAAGCAAAAGCAGGTTCAGTTCACACCAGGTTTCAGCACAATCCTGACAATGCAGTGTTAAACCACTCGAAAGAAGACAAGTCAGAGATCACCCCAATCCATGTCGTGAACATCTCTAAAGGTGCAGGACAGTATCCTGAAACAAGAGGAACTGATCCGGATAGAGCAAAGTTGCTACAAGCCTACATACTCTATCTCGCAGCACAGGTGTAACCAGGTAATCTTGGCCACCTTACTCAACTCAGGTAACAAGGTCTGGGGCTTGTGTCACCCTAGGAGGACGGGTCCCCCGACACTGTAGGGCTATAGGTGGTATCAAAACAGAGGTCGAAACACAGGCGCAAGTAGTCTTCTACTTTCAAGTATTCTTAAGTATTCACTTAAGTATAAGTATACACACTTCTACCCTGGGTTGGGACTCTCATGCCAAACTCCTTTCTGCTACTCTGAACTCTAACAACCTACTCTACTCTGCTATTTGGAACCTACTCTACTTCTCAGCATGACTACTATTCTACCTCTAAAGCTCTTAGCACGGATTGTGTCTAGTCAAGTCAGAAGCCTATTGTCAGCTGGTGTACTAAGTATTCCTGCAGTAAAGAAGAATTTATTTTTGGTAATAGGATTAGTGTTCCGGCACCTACACAATCGTTACACCATCCTTGGGTCATCTCCCCTTCCTGTGGGTGGCGATAGCCCGGGTGGGTCACAACTCCACTACGGACCACTGTGATAAGTACCCATAGGACCCCCTCATAGCCTGGCAGGTCACCGACCACAGGGGAAACAGTATAACCAGCCTCCTTAAAATAAAAGTGCCATCATACCTGTGTGCCCAAACGTCACTGGCGTCACGACAACCTACCATCCGACTGAGCTATACTCTCACCAACCACCACAGTAGTGGTGTCACACAGCACTATCTGGCAAGTGACCAGTCGAGCACACACCACATATCAGTGACATGACTGCCTTCTCTCTGTGAGCGCTCAGATGGCCTGGGATACACAGGACTTCTGTTTTCAGACTGTTTCCTTTTTTTTGAGAAAAAAAAAAAAAGAGTCAGAAAACAGGAAGTGCTGTGTTTTCCATGATAACTAAAAAAAGAAAAATAATGACTATATTGCAAACTTGCTTTATATCACATCTACTGTTGATTTAGATTTTAAAAGTTATAACGACAGTGACACTTTAAGGATATCATAATAGAAACATCATCCTCACTGTATATCCCAGGATATATTATTGCAAAGAAATTTTTCCGGCACTCACCCAATCTTCTGCAAGTGAATTTATTTATGTACAAATATACACGGTGAAACAGCTAACTATACAGGACGCATTTTGGCTCTCTTTCCTTTCTCAACTAGTCGAAGAGAGCCGAAACGCGTCCTGTATAGTGTGCTGTTTCACTGTGTATATTTGTACATAAATAAATTCACTTGCAGAAGATTGGGTGAGTGCCGGAAAAATTTCTTTGCATAGACTGTATCCTGTCCGGGCACCCCTAGCCCTGAGTGCCGTCCAAACCTGTTCTACTAGGATATGTTATTCTACATGACTAGGTTCTCGTCTGGGACATTTTTCAGCTTCTTGAGATGAATCTCCTACTCCCTGTGAGAAACATAAAGAAGACAGGGTCTGGCTGTAAGAGTGATTTCTGATGAACACTTCAGAAGTGTTTGGAGGACAAGTTTTTATTTATCACCAGGAGCTATTTCTGTCCAGGGGCTTTTTTTTATGCAAACCACAGCATGAAATCCATGTTCCTCCTGTCTCTGCTCTCTGTCCTATACTTTGTTAAGATTGTCATACAGTTGAGATCAAAGTTGTCAGAACCCTCTGATTTATTGAAGCGTATGGGAGGCTTTCGGCTGGCCCCCAACAACAGACGTCAATGGAAGGAAGGCATAATCCTGGAGACCAGCTTCTATATATGTATCATCCACCTCTCATGGATTTTTCTGGACTTTCAAACTGAGCCTTCCTCTAAATGAGTGGATCTTATACATGTATACCCTATGTAGAATCAGAAACAGAAAGAGGACTTAAACATACTACGAATGAGGATTCGAATGTTGAAGGTACAGTATGCACATATGTACAGAGACAAGGCCTCTAACCTCAGACATGGGGGCATCCTAGAGGTCAGATATTGGAGGGTTCATTGAAATGTGCCTAGTGCTCTCGAGGCAGGAAATGAGTTGCCTGACAGCTTGGTAGATTTAGAGGTCTGGTTTTCTGGTGGTAGCTGCAAACCAACTAAGGAAAAGTGTTATACACTAGAGATGAGCAGCAACTAAAATACTCAAATGGTCCTTATTCCTGTCAAGTATTTTTATTATACTCCAGTGCACGATCGAGTAATGAACTCTATTAAAGTGAAAGGGAGACTAGAGCATTTTTTCAGAAGCCCCCTACCCGGCAGAGGTGAAGGTGTCTGGTCTACCTGAAATCCTTAGAAAGTGATAGAATTTCCATGGAAATAGAATGGGAACAGGAGGGAGAGCATGCATGGATGCATCTAAGACTGCCTTGGGTAGTTGTGGATTAATGCTAGTACTCCTACCATATACTCCAATAACACAAACTGTAACACATAATGCAACTGCATATACTAACTATATACCACTACCAGTATACTGTACCACTATTGCTATCAGTATACCGTATGTCAGGAGTGGGGAACCTTTTCCATGTCGAGGGCCAGTCAGGCATTAATAAAATCATTCGAGGGTCGCATACTGTGTGCGGCAGTTAGTAGTGTGGGTTTGCAGCACCCAGGGCAAGACAAAGTATTGTTCCCCTAGTGCCCCCTATGTGCCAGCCCCTTACCCGCATGTTTATTGGCTAATTTAAGCCACCAAACATGCTGAGAGGATTATATACACTGTGGATATAGTGTGTCTTGATTTTGCTAAAGTGTTTGGCACTGGCCTTTCTAGACGTCTGATGGGTAAATTAAGGTCTATGGGTTTAAAAAAAAAAACTGGACTGAAAACTGGCTTACAGACTGTACCCAGCGGTGGTGGTCCATGATTCCTGCTCTGAATGGTCCCCGGTTATAAGTGGTGTACCCCAAGGTTAAGTACTAGGCCCCCTTAAGTTTAACTTGTTTATTAATCATTTGTAGGCTGGAAGTAACAGCAATGTTTTCTTCTTGGCAGATGGCACTTTGTCTATGTTTCCATGTCAGGAACCGTTTAGAGCAGAAGCAAATCTCCAGAGAAAACCTCTCCTGCTCTGGACAGTTCCTGACATGGACAGAGATGGCAGCAGAGAGCACTGTGTCAGACTGGTGAGAAAACACCACTTCCTGCAGGACATACAGCAGCTGATACATACTGGGATACTTGAGATTTTAGGTAGAAGTAAATTACAAATCTATAAAACTTTCTGGCACGTTGATTTGAAAGATTTTTTTTTCTCCGGAGTACCCCTTTAACATTGTCCAATCAATAGTGTAGGAGCACACCTCTTTGAGTTGGGGATGGTAATGACCAGTTGTCAATAGGGCAATGGGAGTATGGCACGACGTGGAGTTATCAGAAAAGATGAATTTTTGTTTCTTGAGGAATACGATTGATTACTAAAACAGCCATGTCAAATTTGGTGACAGGGCCTCTTTAAAGGGGTTTTTGGAAACTATATGATTGCTCGCCTCTCCATAGGACAGATCATCAATGTCAGACTGGTTGAGTGCCAACATCCTCGGTGAGTGGCCAGGATGTGATTTAGCCTCATTATATAAACCCACAGCAGAAAGTGAAAACACAGAAATCAAGTATCTCGACGGAAAAATCCACTGTGTGAACATACGCTTAAGTCTTGTGTCTGATAGCAAAGCCAGTGACTGAAATCATGAATATTGAAGGTTATCATTGTGACTCATTGGTATATTAGAACTAATGCACTGCATCACCCACTATTTTCACAGCCACATCTAGAGGTTCTGTCTGTATATTCCACTCCCTCATGACCACATCCTTGTTACTGACATGTGTCATACAACGTAGTTCTTCATCTGCGTAAAGCTTCAGATTGTAATCATCCTGCCAATGTGAAGTCATAGCTGAGCTTAGACTATGAACCCCCTAGAGGACTGGCCATAGCAGACACAATGGGAATCTAAAGCAAGGTAATACATTGTCTAGTTATTATTATTCTCCAAATTCTCCAAATTATTCATTTTTATACAGTTCAATCAATAATTATTTTACAATTTTATTTTATTTTGATGTTTTTGGACGTTTTGTGTAGTTTTACCTATAGGTGATAACATTGTGTCTGTGCGTAAAGCGTTTTACAATACACAGGTATACAATATGGCATGTATAACGGCACATTGTTTGAAGGATTCTTACACATGTAGGCATATGCTGAGACATTTCGAGACATTTTTTCAGGGTAAGAAAAATACATTTCCAGAAGACATTTTTTTTAGAGTCGTCTGAAAGTTGCCAAAAAGTACAGTGCAGCAAATATCCGACAATTGTGTTTTATTACAATGTTAAGCTTTATTTCTAGTGACATTAAAGGAGAAGTCCGGTGGATTATAAAATTGTGCAGCTGGCAGGGGGGAAATTGATTGCAAGTACTAACTTACGTTGTGCCAGTGGTGAGTGGTGGGACCGGCTGCCAGGCTCCGGTGTTTCTGGGGTGTACATGTCGTGACCCTGCTGATTAACTGGCCGCTCTTCCAGTCAATGACTAGGGCAGGACGCCGCTCCAGTCACTGATTGGATGAGCGGTCAGTCCATTAGCTGGGACAGGCCTTTTGCCCCGAGTGGTGACGTCAACACAATTCAGGAAAATGCCTTCCGTCGGGGGTCCCGAGGCCGGTCCTGCCACTCACCACGGGGGCGGGCCTGATTTTATAATCTGCAGGACTTCTCCTTTAAAAAAAACAAACATATACAGCATCCTTTAGGCTTTTGAATATTTTCAGATTCATTTTATAGATATTATTATTCTTAACCCATAGTGTGAGTCCCTATTATAAAACCATAGGAACTCCATGGGCCATTATATTGTGCCTCCATATGGCACCCTATTACAGACAGGAACAAAAATATCCCTTCTGTCTCAGGCACAGGATGTATAGAGAAGCAGCAGATCTAATGCATTTAATGCACTTACTCTTTTATTGCTTACAACGTGTTTCACTGCTGATCTGGCGTCTTCTTCAGTGTCTATAGGTTATATAGAGCCATAATATACCTATATCAAGCTTTACCTACATTGTCTGTATTACCTTTATGCTTGTAAAACCACTACCTTGGAGAGACTGGATTTATGTTCAACCTGTAGTCTATAAATAAAGCTTTTTTCAGGATCTGCGCAGCAATTTGCTGGTCTGTAAGGGCCCTATTCCACCGGACGATTATCGTTCAGATTATCGTTAAATCGTTCAAATCTAAACGATAATCGTTCGGTTGAAATGCAGTTAACGATTAACGACCGAACGAGAAATCGATGATCGTTTTATAAGACCTGGACATATTTTTATTGTTACTCGTTCGCAAAACGTTTGCAAATCGTTCGCATTGAATAAGAAATCGTTCAGTCGTTCGCAATAGATACGAGTGCAATAGCGAATAAATAGCGAAGAAAAACAATCACAATTACGATCATAAGTAACGATTATCGTTCCATGGAAATGAGTGAACGTTTTCAGGTCTTTCGCAATAGCGGTCATTTGAGATCGTTAATCGTTAACGATTATGCAAACGATAATCGTCCGGTGGAATAGGGCCCTAAGTGACCTAATAGATTTCCTACCACTTCCCTCCCCTATGATTGGAATAGCTCCTGCTTGTAAGAGAAGTGATTCTCCTAGTAAGAGCGTGTTAGTGAAGTACTAAGAATGAGGTTTCTTAATAGTAAAATGCCTCCATAGTAAAACTTCACTGAAATTTGAAGAAAATGACTAAAAAGAAATAAGAAAAGAGGAAGAGGTTTGGAGAGTCTCTGATACGGTGTTGCTTAAGACACGATTGTTGTTAAAAATAGAAATTCAGACATAAAAAGAGTAATGAGTAGGGCGAAAACCAGACTGTGAACAGAAGTGCTGCTGGGACCATATGATTTACTAAGACAACGCGTTTTAGAATTGGATCAGTTTCGGCCTCAGGTATGGATCTAAACGCAGCTACAAGCAGAGAATTAGATTTGAGCATCTGCAGTATTGTAAGTTTTGGGTAATGGATGGACCGAAGATGGGGGGAGCCAATAAAGGATGTTTTTATAGTGATGTTACATATGAGCCCCTAAGGCTTTAGGGCCCGGGTGCAATCATACCGTCTGAATTCTATACAGTTACTGATTTACTTTTACATTTACTGAAATGGTCCCACCAAGCAGTGATCCCAGGAGTCTCATCCTGCAGAGGTAACAGCCACGAATGTGCCCCAGTGTCTGATGTACGTTTAGAAAAGATAGGGGTGCACAACAGGTGTCTGGTTTTGTAGGTGCTTTACATGAAGTGGGGGCAACCCAAAGTCATATAGTAAAGAAAATCCGGAGCACTCATTAGTAGTATGCAAAAGTGTTCATACGTTTATTTAACACCGTGCAATAGGGCACAAATGTGCCAGGTATTCACAAAATTGAGCACCTAGCAGGTGCAATACAAAAACAAGGTTTATTTCAGTTTGTGACAAAATGGACATTTTGACCCAATCCAGAGCCTTTTAAAGGTCGCAGTGGTTGTGGCAGTGAGAGCGCTCCTGGCGCTGTCCTCAAGCGTGTCAAGCGCCAGTGTCTGATGTAGTCCAATGGAACTTCTGACAATATTCTAATCGGACCATGCTAGGTACGGAACGGGGCATGGAATAGATTTTTTTTTGGAACTTTTTTTGGAATAGATTTTTTCTGGAACTTCAAGACGTGGTTCTGGAATCATTAAGAAATAAAATACTCATACCCTATTCCTGTGATTATCAGCACTTGGTTAAAGCGGACCTGTGATCACGTTTATGCTGTCTGAACCATTGGGGCAGTCCCTGGTTGCTTCTGCCTGCCCCACCAGCTTTGATTGATAGATGTCTCCCTTTAGCAAAACAGGTTGAGATTTATCAGTCAAGGCTGGTGGAGCATGGTGAAGCCCCCAGAGAACGCCTGATGACTAATGGTTTGGGCAGCAAGTGATGACAGGTTTCCTTTAAGGACCTGGCCAGGAGTTGTATGGAGTTGATAGGTTCTCCTTGTGCATAAAGAGGTTTCTAACAAAAAAACACAAGAATAGGTAAGTTTGCTCAAGTTTGATAGGGAAACTGGTTGGTAGGTCTTACTGGGACTAACCACAACACCAACAATAGTGGAAACAGTTACATATCCCATCACATCCATCCCTACAGATCATACAATATAATCTATGACAGGCTCATATACACGGTTTACCTTCAAGTTTTAATCTTTTTATAAACCTGCATTATTTATTTTTACATATCCTAACTTGTATTAAGTTGGAGATATTTACCTGGTTGCATGAACTTCCCACAGGTTCAATGCACTCAAATAGATATTAATGTAAAACCCCTAGAGATGATATGCAAATAATGAAGTTCATAATGACTCTAGAGCCTCGAAATTTCCCTCACTTTTACTGTATCAGTAAGTTTGTCCGGAACAACTTACTGTATAGCCTACTTAATATGAATATTGGGGGAGATTTATCAAACATGGTGTAAAGTAGAACTGGCCCAGTTGCCCCTAGTAACCAATCAGATTCCACCTTTCATTCCTCACAGACTCTTTGGAAAATAAAAGGTGGAATCTGATCTGAGCCAGTTTCACTGTACACCATGTTTGATAAATCTCCCCCATTGTGTCTTTGCATCAGACACAATAGAGCAAAATTAGTTGCAGAGCTGGCCCTTCACTTTATGTAAGATATATAGTATGCATTTGCAGACATACATTAACTGTAACAATAAAGGCAATAAAGGAGCTGGGCAAGCAGCTCCTATGCAGATCTAAACTATTTGGATAAAAGTATTAGGCACTCTTCACTTCACCTAAGTCTTTAGGACATCCCATTCTAAATCCATAGACAATTATATGGAATTGCTTGTCTTTCCAGGTATAGCAGTCTCCACTCTTTACGGAAGACTTTCTAAGACATTTTGAGGTATCTGTGGGAATTCTTGCACCTTCATCCAGAAGAGCATTTGTGGGGTCAGACATTGAGGTGCTTGCTCACAATCTCTGTTTTAGTTAATCTCAAAGGTGGTGGATAGGGTTATGGTCAGGGGTCTGTGTGGCATCAACAACGCCTTTATGGACCTTGTTTTGTGCTCTGGGGCACAGTCATGCTGGAACAGAAATGACTAAACCTAAACTAAACATTAAGATTTCCTTATACTGGAACGAAGGCCCTAGGCCAACCCCCAAAGAACAACTCCTTCACCAAATTCACCAAACCCAGACTGGTCCATCAGACACCAAATACGGAAGCATGATCTGAACTCTATAGGACACATTTCCAACAGTGCATTACACTACTCCATCTGACTCTTGGCACTGTGCTTGGTCATATAAGGCTTAAAGCTGTATGGCCATGAAAACCAATGCCATAAAGCTCCCGGCAACCCAGATGACTGCAGCTAGAACTCTGCAGTTATTCAGTGAAGTCAGTGAAGCATTGGTTATTTATATGCACTCGGCACCCCTTGCGTGGTCACTATCATGTCACAAAACTTTTGAGATGTCATAGAGACATGTCAAAAGTTTTGATCAGTCCGGGTTTGAGTGTCCAGACCGCTACTGAGCCGGAAAAAGACGCGCTGCAGTGTGTCCTCTCCTGGCTCTGTGTCATATGATCAGTCAGACTGATCAGTTGGGCTCCATAGAGATCCATTATAAATCCGACTGATCACGTGACTCAGACTCGGGAGAGGACGTGCTGCGATCGGTACAGGTCTGAACACTCAGACCTGGACCGATCAAAACTTTTGACATGTCTCTATGACATGTCAAAAGTTTTGTGAAGTGACAGTGACACTTTAAAAACCTTCTACTGCTCAATAATAATGGTGGAAGATCTAGGAGAATGAAATTTCAGGATCTGTCTTCTTGCAACAGCGTCACCTATTATAAGACAGCACTGGTAAACTCGGTAAGCTCTTTGAAATAAGCCATTTTTTCACAAATGTTTGTATTGGCAGACAGTATTAGTAAATGCTGGATTTCATAAACTTGTGGCACTGGGACTGAATAAACTTAAAGGGGTTATCCAGCGCTACAAAACATGGCCAATTTCCCCCTACTGTTGTCTCCAGTTTGGGTGGGGTTTTGAAACTCAGTTCCATTGAAGTAAATGGAGCTTAATTGCAAACTGCACCTGAACTGGAGACATCAGTAGGGGGAAAAGTGGCCATGTTTTTGTAGTGCTGGAAAATCCCTTTAAAGACTATGATGATTCAAAGATGGGGCTCAATGTCCATATAGTCTATATATCTCTATGGTTACAGACTAGAAACAAATTTTGAAGTCTGATCCTACAGTCACACTCACACCTATCTGTTCCTTATGTCTCGCTATTCTGCCATGGAAAACTAACTTTTCAACTTTCTCACGGAAACAAATACCATAGATATTGTCACCCGTCAACTTGTGAAGTACATTGTAACACTGTCAATATAGTAACTTCCCTCTAGCTGCTCTTTCGGAAAAGCACCTAAAACCTTTTTGTTACTTAAAGGTAATTTCAAAGATTTTCGACATTAATAAAAAAAATTTGCCCACCTATGAAGGGGCTTGGGGACCTAAGTAAGAAATATAGTCCATTAGACAGAGGACTTAATTGTTAGGGGTCTTGGCTCACTTTGAGGGCTGATTGATAGGTCAACCTCAAAAGATTGATAGAAACTGGGTAATGGTGACCATACATTTCAATAACTGCCAAGTCAAGTCAAATTTGTTTGTCCGACAGCTATCTCTCCCAACTTGTTCATATATATGAAAGACATTACATACTGCAAAATATTCATGCTTCTTCTTTAGATGGATCTGGGTAGGTTACAGCTTGCCAACTATGGTGCTGTCTGACCTCTCCTAGGACAATTATGTGGTGTCCCACCACGGGTGTTACTTGTTTTTACACCCCTCGCAAAAGCCTGTACTTCAAAGTAATAGTGGTAATAAAGTAGTACCTAAGTTTTGCCAGAAGATGTCGATAGTATGCACAGCTGTAGGTAACTAAAGGGTTATTGTTTCTGTGATCTGTGCACCAATGAGACCTCTTTCTCTTCTCTACCTATCTCCTTTCTCCTTTCTTCTCTTGCACTCTCTTCTCACCCACTCACAGCAAGTATTACGTATGCTGTAGGAAGTTGTCACATGGGGAGTGGAAGTGTTGCCCCACCTTTAGTAAGTCTCACTCTGGTTTCTGTAGAGGAAGGACACAGTCCCTGCAGCAGTCAATTTGGGCCCTGGTTTATGCCAGGTCCCCTGTTAGAGGACAAGTCCAGTGTAGTCTGAGGTGTAGTACAGAACAGCAATATGGGAACAGACAACCTTTTCCTGAATGCAGCACTTCTACACGCTATGCAGTGCTAAACGCTCACAAAGAGGACAAAGTCAGAGATCATCCCAGCCCACGCCGCGAACAAGTCTAAAGGTGCAGGACAGTATCCTGAAGAAAAAGGAACTGATCAAGGTAGAGCAAAGTTGCTAGAAGCCTATCTCGCTGCACAGGTGTAATCAGAAAACTCTGACCACTCTGCTCAACCCAGGTAACAAGGACTGAAGCTTGTGTAACCCTCATAGGACGGGTCGCCCGACACTGGTGGGCAATAGGTGGTGCAAAGACCAAGGAGTCAAAACATGGGCACAAGTATTCTCTCTACTCTCAAGTATTCTACTAATTCTACTTCTAAAGTTCTGGCAGAGCACAGTACTACATTGGGTTGGGACCCTTGCGACATCCTCCTCTCTACTTCTCTGAACTTCTTCTACCTCTCAGCATGCAATTCAGCCAGCACGGCTCAACTACTCTATCAGCTCTCAGCACAGATCCTGTCTCCAAAGTCTAAAGTGTATTGTCAAGATAGAAGTTCGCTGTATATCACTGTATCAAGTATTTCTAAAAAATTAAAGCAGGTGTGCGATCATACCTGTGTGCTCAACCGGCACCGGCGTCACGACAACATAACACCTGGCTGAGCTATTCCCCGACCATCCACTACTACAGTGGCGTCACACTTCACCATCTGGTAAGTGACCGGTCTTCCACCACACTGCTGGTGCAGCACCACAATAGGGTTGGACAGTAAAAAGCCAACAAACTCAACCCTTCTGTCTATTGACATCATCTATCGAGGGAAAGTCGGGAGGCTGGCATACACTTTAGACAGGCTGAATCCACAAAAGTTGAAAGGTTCAGCCAAGGTATTTAGCTATTCACTACTCCCCGCTCGTTCTAATCGATCATTGGGAGGGGGCTAATAAACTTTTAGCTCCATGAGCTGATAAACCAGGCTCAACTAATGGACAATAATGGCACATTTTTTTTAGCATTTATAAAATAGAAAACCAAAAATGAAACTCATTACCCTTTTTAGCTTATGCTTTGAACGCTTTGGGGGAGATTTATCAAACATGGCATAAAGTAAAAATAACTCAGTTGCCCCTAGCAACCAATCAGATTCCACCTTTCATTCCTCACAGACTCTTTGGAAAATGAAAGGTGGAATCTGATTGGTTGCTAGGGGCTACTGAGCCAGTTTCACTTTACACCATGTTTGATAAATCTCCCCCATTGTTTCTTTTAACTTCTTCATAAACCCAAAATAATTTTTGTTTCCTGAACTATTAAGATTGACATACGGAAGGTCCAGGGAGCAGAAAGCTTCAGTCATCTTCTGCTCCTCAGACAACCCCTATGAATCCCAAGTCATGTTAAAGTAGAAGTTCGGCAAAACGTTTTATTAAAGTATTGTATTGCCCCCCAAAGGCTATACAAATCACCAATATACACTTATACAGGAAATGCTTATAAAGTGCTTTTTCCCAGCACTTACTACTGCATCAAGGCTTCACTTCCTGGAAAAAATCATGATGTCACGACCCGACTCCCAGACCTTTGCGGGCTATGGCTGCTGGAGAGGATGATGGCAGAGGGATGCTCAGTGTCCCTCCAGTGCCCTGTGTCCCTCAGTGTCCCCCTGCCATCATCCTCTCCAGCAGCCACAGCCCGCACAGCTCTGGGAATTGGGTCGTGACATCACCATTTTATCCAGGAAGTGAAGCCTTGATGGAGTGGTAAGTGCAGGGAAAAAAGCACTTAATAAGCATACTGAAAAGAATATGACTACACGGAATACATAGTCTGCAACCATACATATACAGAGTGTATGAGAGCTGTATACATAAAATGGTAGGTGATTTTGAATCAAAAGTATACGTAAAGAATATTCCAGTGGTGATATATAATCTACTTCTTATTACAGGAAAGATCAAAGGATATTAAAATGAGGAAGAACAAGAGCTGGGAACCGCTAGCGATGATACTTCTGGCATTAGGCTGCATTGCCCCGGTCTGTAAGTACACCCTACGTATGAGTGCCTGAACCTGTGCCTGCTGTTTTTTCCATCACTCACCGCACCCCCTATATAGACGCTCTTTCCCCCTACTAGCCACATCAATACAAAACCTCTACACAAACCTCTGCTGACTCAGACACTAACAAACTAAAATAACACATGAAAGAAATGACTCACCACATGATATTGCTACTTCTATAGAAGTGTTTCAATGCCAACAATATAGGTTTAACTAAAAGGTCATTTATCAGATGTCGTGTCTCAAAGTCGGAATATACATTACCAGTATTATCATTCATGTTTATCGTCTTGTTCTTGTTTTTTGACATGACGTATGTTGGTTTCAGAATATACTTTAAACAACAATGTTGAAGTGGTTAAGCTTTCTATACAGTATTGTGACATTCCTTTATTAGTTTTCATGAAAATTTAAAATTAAAGAAGTTCAGGGTTTTGTTGTTTTTTTTTATTTTAAAATCCGGCAAGGTCAGGGGGGAAACATCATACGGAACAGCTACTGACCTCGGCCCGTGCCAAAAGTATCGGGACCCCCGCCAGGAGGTATTTTCCCCCAAGTTGTGATGACATCACGACTCAGGAGAAAATGCCTGACCCGGATGATAGACAGCCCGCTCAGCCAATCAGTGACTGGAGCGGCGTCCCACCCTGGTCGCAGAGTGGGCTGTCAATCAGCGAGGTTGTGACGTTGGCTAAGGGTCCTATTCCGCTCCGTGGAATAGAGGCAATGATCAGCCGATGGTCGTGTCATTGGCTTATCGTTTATTTAGGTCCAAACCTAAAATCATTAAACATGCATTGCTGCATGGAATAGCATTGCGCGAAGGGCGACCGACGATTCCACAAGCACCATGCTTTACCCATGCATGTTGCAGGTCTTTTCTTGCACTCCTTCTTCCTCCCAGTCCTGTGCGCAGCAGCAGCTTCAGAGCGGCCTGACCTAGCTGACAGACTGCTCAGCCAATCACTGGCCAGGACCGCCGTGGCCAGTGATTGGCTGAGCGGTCTGTCAGCTCAGACAGGCCGCTCCAAAGCTGCTGCTGCGCGCCGGACTGGGAGAAAGAAGGAGCGCAGGAGAAGACCTGCAACATGTTTAAGGTAAAGTATGGTGTTTAAACAAGGGCTGCAAGGACATCGTTAACAATGTCCCTGCAGCCCTCACTAAACGATTATCGGGCCGTGTAATAGGCACAGTAAACCAGCGCCGATCTAGTAGATCAGCACTCGTTTACATTATTGATCGGGCCCCCATCGGCTTGTGGAATAGGCCCCTAAGAAGAAGATCCCGGAGGCCAGCGGGGACCCGTAGCGTCAGTCCAGTGTTGGACAGGCACGGGACAGGTGAGTAGTGGTCGTTATTATGTTACCCCACCTGCCCCTGCCTTTTCCAAAAATAATTGAAGCCCCCGACTTTTCCTTTAAATTGACAACTCAACATTACCATTTGTCTTTTTAGGGTATATTCACATACAGTAGATTTACAGCAGATACCTCTGACCCATGGACTTGCAGAAATCCATGTGCCTGCCGCTAAAATAAACCTATTCAGAAGAATAGGGAAATGAACATGTTCAAAGTTTTTATCAGTTAGGGTCTGCTGAGACCTCCACCATTTAGGAGAACGAGTGGGGAAACGAGCACATCACTTCCCAACTGTCAGTCATCTCCATCCAATGGCCTCCTAGCCGTATAATGGAAAAGTATGGACAGAGATCACTGAGGACAGGGAGTTAAATGGGCCACTGAACGCTTTTCCCAGCTCATTTTCCTGATTGGTGGGGGTCTCTGCTGAGACCCTGACCAATCGAAAGTTTTGACATGTCCCTGTGACATATAAAAAAGACAGTGTCCACATAATAGGATATATGTCCCTATACAGTATTGTCAGACTGTATATGAAGACAACCTACTGAAAAGAAAAGCGCAACACTGATAAGGCCTCATTCACACATTCAGTGATTTTTCTGGGCCTCAAAACCTCCCGCTATTTTTTGCTCCGTGATCCGTGGAAAATCATTCATATTTGCATTTGTTTCCGGAAAATGTGAATATTACTAGTTTGCATAGATTTATTCAGTGTTTTTTTTATGGACATTATGGATGGGACATCCATGATGTCTGTAAAAAATACAGATCCCATAGAATTCTATTGGCAATCCGTACCGCAATCACAATCCGCACTAGGATGTCTATTTTTTCAAAGAGGTAGTGCGGAGCTAAACAATTATTCACTAAATAACACACATTACAAAGTTATACAACTTTGTAATGTATGTTATGTTAGTGAATGGCCCCCTTCCCCGTGTTTCCCCCCACCCACGCTAGACCCGGAAGTGTAGTGCTCTATACTCACCTGATTCGTGTCGACCCCCGTCCGCCATCTTGGGACAATGATGTCATCTTCAGGAGGGCGGCCGAACCGCTCCATCCGTCCCTCATGCAGGCCCCCCTCTGCCGCGTCATCAGCTGCTCAGCGGCGATTGGCTGAGCACAGTTATGCTCAGGTGAGTATAGAGCACTACACTTCCGGGTCTAGCATGGGTGGGTGGGAACATGGGGAAGGGGGCCATTCACTAACATAACATACATTACAAAGTTGTATAACTTTGTAATGTGTGTTATTTAGTGAATAATTTTGAAATGCCGCACTACCCCTTTAAGGAAAGGATAACAGATCAAAATTAAAACAGACTGTGTGAATAGCCCAATATAAATGTTCTCTAAGTTGAACTGTGATCCGCAATTATGGACAACTTTACTGAACGTGTGAAGGCCTAACACTGTTACTTGGGAAATACAAGTATCTACTAATACAGACATGTCAGGATAGGTCATGGGGTTATCCTAAGATTATAACATCACCTACTGTATCTTCAATGATTACCAGAAGGAGAGCTCCTTGTCCTCTCAATAGAGTGAAGGTTGAGCACTTCTGTTCCATTCACCCACTATTGGCCTTCTGGAGCAGAGCACTGTTCTCAAATAGGTGATAAATTAATTCTTGGAATAACCCCTTCAAGTAAGGAGATAAAACCATTACTGTCATGGCACCTTTAGAACATATTACAAGCCATTCATGCTGTGCTAACCTACCTTGCATATACTTTCACTTTAGAAAAAGTTTTTGACACGTTACATAGAAGTCTATGGAACCTGTCCAGGAAGTAAAGTGTACAGCCAAGCGCTTCTTTTAGCTATATCCAGCGATCAGCACAAAGACCCCAACTGATCGACTTAAAGGAGAAGTCTAGTAAAAATTTTTATTAAAGTACTGTATGTCCCCCCAAAAGTTATACAAATCACCAATATACACTTATTATGGGAAATGCTTATAAAGTGCTTTTTCCCTGCATTTACTACTGCATTAAGGCCTCACTTCCTGGATAAAATGGTGATGTCACGACCCGACTCCCAGAGCTGTGCGGGCTGTGGCTGCTGGAGAGGATGATGGCAGAGGGGTGCTCAGTGTCCCTCCAGTGCCCCGTGTCCAGGGGCGTAACTACCACTGTAGCAGCCATAGCAACCGCTATGGGGCCCACCACATCAGGGGGCCGGTCCCTGCAATACACTGGGCCTCCTGAGCTGTCATTATACTACCAAGGAAGATGCCTATCATGGGAGACACTATGTGTAGGAAGGGGGGGGGGGGTGTAGGATGCTAGAGGAGATGTCTTTTCGGGGGGACGCTATGTACGTGGGGGATACAAGGTGAGATGCCTACCACGGGGGACACTAGAGGTGATTTCTACCATGAAGGGCACTATCTACTGCAGGAGTTACCAGGGGAGAGGCCTAACATATGCTATCTACTGGATGGAGAGCTAACAAAAAGGGGGATTACCTACAGTGGGATGGGGAAAAGAAGGGGGGCCCAATCAAAAGTTTCCTATGGGGCCCTGCCCTTTCTAGTTACGCCCCTGCCTGTGTCCCTCAGTGTCCCTCTGCCATCATCCTCTCCAGCAGCCACAGCCCGCACAGCTCTGGGAGTTGGGGCGTGACATCACCATGTTATCCAGGAAGTGACATCACCATGTTATCCAGGAAGTGACATCACCATGTTATCCAGGAAGTGACATCACCATGTTATCCAGGAAGTGAAGCCTTGATGCAGTAGTAAGTGCAGGGAAAAAAGCACTTTATAAGCATTTTCTGTAATAAGTGTATATTGGTGATTTGTATAACTTTTGGGGGGTAATACAATACTTTCATAAAAATTTTTACCGGACTTCTCCTTTAACCAACTTTCTAACACAGATATACACATTCTATGTAAGTAGATGGTTCTCCACATCCAGATCACTAATTCCAGATGTGTAGTGGATACCCTGGGGAGGAATACACTGAGGAATCATTAGAGAATAAGAATGCAGATGTCAGGTTTCCCTTTAAAAGAAGAAGAAATTCACAGTGGTCTTTTTTCTGATTTTCAGCTCAGTGTTGCCAAGATCTCCTCTGTTATATAGACTTCATTGACACATTGGCATGTGAATACCGTAAGGAAGAAGATCTGAATCCCAGCATTTCCTATACACTGACTGCAAATTGGTAAGAATATAAATCTTATTATGGTAACACTAGAAGTCATAAAAAATATTTTCCTATAAATTATATGGTTTTATTATACTTTACATCAACTGGTGTCAGAAAGTTATATAGATCTGTAAATTACTTCTATTTAAGAAAAAAACAAACTCAAGTCTTTCAAGTATTTATCAGTTGCTGTATGTCCTGCAGGAAGTGATGTATTCTTTCCAGTCCGACACAGTGCTCTCTGCTGCCACCTCTGTCCATGTCAGGAACTGTTTCAGAGCGGGAAAATTTTTCTATGGGGATTTGCTACTCTGGACAGTTCCTGTCACTGACAAAGGTGGCAGCAGAGAGCACTGTGTTAGACTGGAAAGAATACACCACTTCCTGCAGGGTAGACAACATCTGATAGGTACATAAGACTATTCAATTTAAATTTAATTAAATTTTAATTAAATTTCTATTAAACTTTTAAAATAAATAATTTATAAACCTTTATAACTTTTTGACATCAGCTGATTTGGAGGGAAAAAAATCTGGAGTACCCCTTTAATACACTAATGCTCTCAGCACTGTCATGCCTATTATCTATATTGGTAATGCTCCAGCTGCAAGACAACTGTCTGCTACTTCTTTAGAAAACCACAGAGCCTTTCCCCTACAGTTAAAAAAAAATTCCCATTGATTATCACTGCCCTTATGTCAGGTTATTAAAAATATGATAGGTATCTCTCTTCCTGGGTACGTTCTACCATTTGGTTTTATTGGACCCAATGGATCTACACTTTTGCAAATTATTAGCAAAATTTACAAACAACCACTAAGAGTATTTGTTTCTTCAAAGGACTTTAGAGGAGTCAGAGGATACGTGTCACCTGGTTGAGTGTGAGAAGAAACACAAGTACATATGCACGATTAATATGGAAGACTTTAGCGTAGATGACACGTGCACAATTACCGTAACAACAAATATCAATGGACGATATCACTCGCATCAGATCTGCAAACCTTTCACTCTGGGTCACAAATGTAAGTTATGCCGATGCTTCTAAGAATGGTTATAGTGGATATCTAAGATTACTGTAGCTGGTACTGCAGTTCATCCTCAATGACTTGATTAGAAATTAGCTGTAATACCAGTCACAGCCTATGGTCAGAGGGGCGCTGTTTGTTTAAAAATTAGGAGACCATTTTCTAAATCCTAGTCAGCCCCCTTAATTTGAAGGTATTGTTGTAGACAGTGTTGAATTAGAGGTTTATGGTGAAATTATGTCCTTTTCTACAGTCAAGCCTGTGCCGCCAGTGAATCTCACAGTGTCTCTGTCTGAGCACTATAACATTTCCTGGGAGACTATCTATGATGACGACATCATGAGAGGTGGGGAGCTAGCCTATGAGCTGAGCTATAAGAAGTACGGAGAGTCATGGCTGGTAAGAAGATGTGTCTATTTTCAATTCTATAGGTTCTTGAATATTGGTTAAAGATTGAGCCGTACATTTTTATGGTCTGCTAGAAACAAACGACTGTCAACATCCTTGAAGATGAAAAAAATGTGATCCTCCTGAGGTCAACTTTTCAAGCGGGTGAAGAATATGTAGCCAGGATCCGAGCAAACCCTAAAAGCACATCTATATATCGTGGTCACTGGAGTGAATGGAGCGCATCTGTAACGTGGACTACCCCAATAGATGGTATGAAGAATTTGTGAAACTGTTGTAGGTCATGAAAAAACTGAATAAATTTGGTCCTGAAAAAGGTTCTTTGGGTTAAGTATTTCTTGATATGTGACTTGGCATTATGGTAGAAAAAAAAAAAGTTGGGCCATTGATTAACCATAGAGTTGCATAGCAACCAAGGCTGTTCATTCATGTACGGCTATACCCAATTCAGGGGCCTTATAAAACCAGAGTCTGGCTTTGTGCCATCTTGTTCACCTGGACCTTCAGACCCACACCAGTATTATTATATAACATGTCTAAAGCTGGTCATACACTATAGACTAAGAGCCCCATTACATGGGCGGATGAGGGCCTAATGAATACTGTAAAGGACCGCCGATCTGGTAGATCAGCCCTCATTTACTAGGCCTAATACACCGCCCGATAATCATTTAGCAAAGGCTGCACAGACATTGTTACCGATGTCCTTGCAGCCCCTGCTTAAACAGTATACATTACCTATCCACACTCCAGGGCTCCTCCTGCCGAGCTGACAGGCTGCTCAGCCAATCTCTGGCCGGGACCGCCACGGCCAGTGATTGCCTGAGTGGCCAGTCAGCTCAGACAGGCCACTCTGAAGCTGCAGTGACCGACCCCGGAATAAGCAGACCGCAGGAGGAGCCCTGGAGCATGAATGGGCAATGTATACTGTTTGCAGAATTGTCAGCCGCCGGCCATGCATCACTATTACACGTAGCGATGCACGGTCGGCAGCCAATGATTTTAGGTTTGGGCCTAAAGCAACGATCAGGTGATGATCATTTCATCAGCTGATCGACGTCTCTATTATTGAATCAGGCAGATTTGGCCAATTTTCCCTGTGTGTAATAGGGCCCTAAGATTTAGACCATTTTCTGCCAAATGCCATTAACTTTTTGTGAGGAAAAACACCACCAAACTCCAACAACTGGGATCCAGGCGCAGGTCGGACTAATGGTGACCAGATGAATAATGTAAAACTATAAAAGTTTATTAAAAATACCCAACGCGCTTTGTAACCGTACCGGTTCATTTTTCAAGAGTCATATAACATTACAGGAGAGACACACAACACAACTTTAACCAAAAAGAAATAATGATAAGGTAGGTGAAGCTACTCCACCCATCAGGGTTAACTTTTTATATATTTTTGCACGCTGTTTTGTATGCTATTTGCATGTTTTTTTATGTAGTTACAGCTGTAGTACTAATAAATTGTATATGTTTTGTGTCAGCTCTTTAACTCTGACATCACTATTTCCTTTTGGTATAAGTTGTGTTGTGTGTCTCTCCTGTAATGTTATATGACTCTTGAAAAAGGAACCGGTACGGTTCCGAAACGCCTTGGGTCTTTTTAATAAACTTTTATAGTTTTACCTTATTCATCTGGTCACCATTAGTCAAACCTGCACCTGGATCCTCGTTGTTGGAGTTTGGTGGTGTTTTTCCTCATTATTCCCTTGGTGAATTGGCTGCGGTTCGCAGGTTTATACTTTTCATGCTATTCCGAGAGTTGTGCCTCCTGTTCAGCACAACTCTATCGGGTGAGGGTTACCATATTCTATCCCTTCACCCCTTTTAGTCCAGCTGATCTGCACCATGGAGCGATGTCCCTTGTTTTTCTTTAATCAACTTTTTGGGGCCCCCAATATTCTGCCATGTTTGGCCATTTTGTAGTGCAG
Organism: Dendropsophus ebraccatus; assembly: GCF_027789765.1. NCBI lineage: Eukaryota > Metazoa > Chordata > Amphibia > Anura > Hylidae > Dendropsophus > Dendropsophus ebraccatus. The sequence continues at coordinate 94,097,365 of NC_091462.1, read as the reverse complement.
TTGTTGCCAGACATGGACAAAATCAGATGTGCACCATGGACCCTGCCCAATTTGGCCCTTTCTGTATCTGGATATGTCTCTGGTTTCATGCATGTAACATGCTCCACTAAACATTGTATATTGTCCCTAGAAGCTTACCTTCTATAGAAAAATAGACACCAACAGGCAGCACCCAATGGAGCCTGTACAGCAGCACGTGTAGGTTATGTAACTCCAAACTAGGGCCTATTCAGGTTCTGTCATGTGCTTAAGCCCTTGGCTTCCACAGAATGTTTGGGAGATTTTTTGCATTGTAAAAATATGTGAAAAAATGTCTATCTGGGAATCACCAAGATGATAGTTTCTGCTTCTCATTCCTTTTCAGAAGAAAAAATCAGACTGCAGATTGGGATGATTTCAGGGATAGTTGCCATTGTGGCATTTCTGGTGATCCTAGTAACCTGCTTTCGATATTCACCACTGTAAGTCCATCTTATTTGTTTTTTACACTTACATTTATACTCTTGATGTAGAACCTGCATTGGCTATGGATCCCATTTAGAAGAGAGCTGCATGTTGACTTGATCCCAGTTTCAAATAGGCTAGTGAACATTTCCATTTCTCCAAAGACGTCTACTACAAGGGATGGGAACATAGAAAGCACCATGACCTTACCTCTAGTAATAGAATGATGTGATGGCATGAACCATCACCAATTTGGATGTATCTATGGTGGCCTCTCTTTCCACACCCTTGGATGAAGTGATATAGATCTGATTTTATATTATATATTTTCCTTAGCAGAAAGAACTAGACTGAATAGAAATTACTCTGACATGTTTAGCTGTTTAGGTCGGAAAGGGTTTGTTTTTTCTTGGCTGAAGAGACATACATTGGGGAACAATTATTTAGGGAAAGAATATCTTGTTTTATTCAATATGGCAGTGTCCAAATAACTAGAGATGATCGAACAGCGCTGATGTTCAGGTTTGTAGGAACTCGAGCCATTGGTATTTGACTCCCTCAGTCTCCTCGTTCCATGGAGAACATGGAGACAGTCCCGAGTCCCGCCTGGAAAACAGGAATACAGCCTGGGCCATAGGTTGTATTCCTGTATTCCAGGCGGTACTCGGGCTGTCTCCACCTTCCCCACGGAACGGGAAGACTGCCGGAGTCAAATACCGTTCAATATATTTACATGGCAGAAATTCAAGGCTGACCCTCAGATTTGTGGATCCACACCAGGATAACCTTCATTGTCCTCAATGGGGTCCATTGTTGGGTTCACAAAGAGGAACTGACATGTCACTTATTTGCCTCGCGGCACGAATACTTAAAGATTCTCCTCTGAACAATCATATTTCCGGGTCTATAAAGACGCAACATCCCAATTCTATGGACGTCTAAGGTCAAGGGTGCTAGCATCAGTTCTAATATGAACACTAGGCTGATGGTATCATTCTCCGCAGCTGCCCTCAGACTGACATGGCCATTCATAAAAGGCAAAGCTTTCCTGTTCACTACACAAATTTCCTGTTTCTCTTTTATTCGCAGCATGTGGAAAAAGGTGTGGGTGCTGGTCCCTGACCCGAAGACCTTTTTCATACCGCTCTATGAAGGCCATCAAGGAGATTTTAAGGTAACACAAAAAAAAAACAGATATCTATTTTTAAGATTAGTCACAGTTTAGTAGAAGAAGCCAATTACGGTTAACGCTATGGACGATGCTATAAACCGAAGACCTGTAGGAGTTGTGGGGGTACATAGGAGCGCACAGCTGCCCTGACCTATGGTGGAAATTACACTTTGCTCATCTTTGCAGTAAACATCTCGGCTCTGCGAGAAAACACTTGAACTCGCACGATCTGGAAAATAAAATAGTTTTACTTCCTCATTTGACGTGTAATGTGACATTTAGCTGCATGTTTGCTCAGATATCTGATCATATGGGCGAAGCATGTTGATATTTTATATATTTTTCTCTAAAACCACGTCTGGTGACTAATAAAGGAACAGAAAGGGCACCACTTTAGTCTATGTTTGTGTCCGGTACTGCGTTCAAGTGATTGTGATGGAGCTGTAATACCAGACACCACCAGAGTGGTACTGTTTCCCACTGAGGAAAACAGACATGTTTCTCTTATTTTTACAATTTCTTCAATGTAACTTTTTCAATATGTATAGTATGCATGCTTTATCCTTGGAGTGTTCACCGTGTGGTACTTTAGCTGTTGTGATAACTTTTAGCATGCCCTCTAGATGCATTGGCATTGCTAAGTGCAGCGCCCTCTTATGGTTCTTATTAGATTGCTGAAATACAGGAGCACTTTAAAGAGACTCTGTCAGCAGGTTTAGGCTGTCCTATCTCAGGGTAGCATAAAATAGTGACAGAGAAGCTGAATGATGTATCAATTACTTTGTTCTGTGTGGCTCATTCAGAGATCTCCTCCTGAACAACATGGACAATAAGTAGTCCTCTCCATTATAGGAATGAGCCCAGTAGTCCTGGATATTCATAAGAAGCAGAAAACTCCGCCTACCAGCTGCTGATTGGCAGTTATCTATCCATGCTGTGTATAGGCAGTCAACTGTTAATCAGCAACTGGAGGGTGGGGGGAGGGGTGTGGCAAAAATCCTATTCTCCTACATATTAGGAGAACGGCTGAACAAAATGATGTAAGTAATACACCGATCTGTTCAGCATATCTAGTGTATCCTGCACTCATTTAGGCTGCATTCACACTACGTATATTTCAGTCAGTATATGTATATTTCAGTCAGTATTGCAACCAAAACCAGGAGTGGATTAAAAACACAGAAAGGATCTGTTTACATAATGTTGTAATTGAGTGGATGGCCGCCATTTAATGGCAAATATTTGCTGTTATTTTAGAACAACGGCTGTTATATTGAAATAATGGCAGTTATTTACTGTTATATGGCAGCCATCCACTCAATTTCACCATTGTGTGAACAGATCCTTTCTGTGTTTTTAATCCACTCCTGGTTTTGGTTGCAATACTGACTGAAATATACTGATTGAAATATACGTAGTGTGAACGCAGCCTTAAGGTGGAATAAACCTAGTGACAGATTCCCTTTAAGCTGAAAATAATCTGTGCATTACTTGCGCCCACCACAATTCTTCCTAACCATGTAATGAAGACCCTTTCGCTGGTTTAAAATTTGGAAATTTAGCATCTGTATTAAGGCCCTGATAGTGGATCTGATGATCTCAATCTATTATGCCTGGACTGGGCTGGGACTTAATACAAACAGAAGAATGTGGCCATATTCCGCTCATCTAAAATTGGCCTTTCGCTGGGTATAAATGCTGAGACAGCCACATGTGGCGGAAACCACACCTATATACTGTGTTGTCTGCAGGGCCGGCCTTAGGGGTGTGCGAGCAGTGCGGCCGCACAGGGCGCTGTGCACTCCCGGCAGGAGGGGGGCGCCACCTGCATCCCCCTGAGGCCATATATCCGTCCCTGCCTCAGCACAGCAGCCGAGGAAGCTCTTCTCTCCACATGTGACTGCAGCCTGGCCCCCATCCCCCGCCCCCCACAGCGTCTCCCAGCTCACAGAGGCCCATAACCCCGCCCCCTCCCCCGACGGAGACATCAGCAGTGTGATCCTCGGCTCTACCTGCTTCTCCTCATGGGCAGAGACATTCTCCACTACTACTGCAGTGTGACTGTGAGTATATCTATCTATCTCTGTCTGTGTGTGTTAGTGGAGTTTGTGTGTGCTCTGTGTGTGTTAGTGCTCTGTGTGGTAGGACAACATCTCCCAGCATGCCCCTGTGTGGTAGGACAACAACTCCCAGCATACTCCTATGTGGCTCTGTGTGGTAGGACAACAACTCCCAGCATACTCCTATGTGGCTCTGTGTGGTAGGACAACAACTCCCAGCATACTCCTATGTGGCTCTGTGTGGTAGGACAACAACTCCCAGCATACTCCTATGTGGCTCTGTGTGGTAGGACAACAACTTCCAGCATACTCCTATGTGGCTCTGTGTGGTAGGACAACAACTCCCAGCATACTCCTATGTGGCTCTGTGTGGTAGGACAATAACTCCCAGCATACTTCTGTGTGGTGGGACAACAACTCCCAGCATACTTCTATGTGGCTCTGTGTGGTGGGACAACAACTCCCAGCATACTTCTATGTGGCTCTGTGTGGTGGGACAACAACTCCCAGCATACTTCTGTGTGGTGGGACAACAACTCCCAGCATGCTCCTGTGCGGCTCTGGTGGGACAACAACAACTCCCAGTGGTGGGTATGTGTAGTGTGTATCTGTATATGTGACTGTATGTGTGTCTGTGTTTGCAGGATATATATACTGTGCGTCTGTGTAAGCAGTATATACACTGTGGGAGAGATTCATCAAACATGGTGTAAAGTGAAACTGGCTCAGTTGCCCCTAGCAACCAAAGAGTCTGTGAGGAATAAAGGTGGAATCTGATTGGTTGCTAGGGGCAACTGGGCCAGTTTCACTTTACACCATGTTTGATGAACCTCCCCCTTGTGTCTGTATGTGTATATGTGACTGTATCTGTCTGTGTAAGGCAGGGGTGGGGAACCTTTTTCATGTCGAGGGCCGGTCGGGCATTAATAAAATCATTCGAGGGCCGCATACCGTGTGCGGCAGTTAGTAGCGGGGGTTAGCAGCACCCAGGGCAAGGCAAGGTATTGTTCCCCTAGTGCCCCTGCTATTGTAGTTAACCCCCCCAGTGATGCCCCTTGTAGTCTAGTTAACCCCCAAGTCATGTCCCTGGTAGCCTAGTTAACCCCCCCAGTGATGCCTCTGGTAGGCCTAGTTAACCCCCATCAGTCATGTCCCTGGTGGCCTAGTTAACCCCATCAGGCATGTCCCTGGTGGCCTAGTTAACCCCCATCAGTCATGTCCCAGGTGGCCTAGTTAACCCCCATCAGTCATGTCCCAGGTGGCCTAGTTAACCCCCATCAGTCATGTCCCAGGTGGCCTAGTTAACCCCCATCAGTCATGTCCCTGGTGGCCTAGTTAATCCCCATCAGGCATGTCCCTGGTGGCCTAGTTAACCCCCATCAGGCATGTCCCTGGTGGCCTAGTTAACCCCCATCAGGCATGTCCCTGGTGGCCTAGTTAACCCCCATCAGGCATGTCCCTGGTGGCCTAGTTAACCCCCATCAGGCATGTCCCTGGTGGCCTAGTTAACCCCCATCAGTCATGTCCCTGGTGGCCTAGTTAACCCCCATCAGGCATATCCCTGGTGGCCTAGTTAACCCCCATCAGGCATGTCCCAGGTGGCCTAGTTAACCCCCATCAGGCATGTCCCTGGTGGCCTAGTTAACCCCCATCAGGCATGTCCCTGGTGGCCTAGTTAACCCCCATCAGGCATGTCCCTGGTGGCCTAGTTAACCCCCATCAGGCATGTCCCTGGTGGCCTAGTTAACCCCCATCAGTCATGTCCCTGGTGGCCTAGTTAACCCCCATCAGTCATGTCCCAGGTGGCCTAGTTAACCCCCATCAGTCATGTCCCAGGTGGCCTAGTTAACCCCCATCAGTCATGTCCCTGGTGGCCTAGTTAACCCCCATCAGGCATGTCCCTGGTGGCCTAGTTAACCCCCAAATAAAAAAAATAAACATCCCACTCACCTTACCTCCGCTCCCACGCTGCCCATGTCCTCTTCTGTCCCAGGTCCTCTGTGCCAGTCTTTCTCCTGCAGGCGGCGCGCGATGAAATGACGTCATCGCGCGCGGCCCGCAGGAGACTGAAGACACGCGCCGCTCTGCTGGGGAAGAAGCCGGCATAGACAGCATCCTCCTGTGTCCGGCAGCTGTCACAGACACCGGAGGATGCGGTGTATGCCGGCTCCTTCCTCCTCCAGAGCGGCGCGCATCACAGGGGAGCTGCGGGCCGCGGGCCGCATCGGGAGGTCTCAGGGGCCGGATGCGGCCCGCGGGCCGGAGGTTCTCCACCCCTGGTGTAAGCAGTATATACAGTGTGTGTCTCCAAGAGATAGGCTTGGGATGGGCTACAATCACCCGGGGGGGGGGGGGGGGGCGCCGATAGAATATTCTGCACAGGGCGCCATCTACCCTAAGGCCGGCCCTGGTTGTCTGCAAAAGTTTACAGAACATACCACCGTTTTACCTGCAGAATAGGGATATTACCTGCAAACTTGTGCAGCCACAAGAATACAAAGAAAGAAGATTTCCGTTTCCTGTGATTTCCTGTTATAATCAAGACAAACTAACCGAGGTAGATCTGAAACCAGGGAGGTTGCAGATTTTCTGTAGTTTTCATATACTTTCTTCATCCTGGGTCCTGGGAAATGCTATATCTGGGCCCTGCCCCTAACCACCAATGGCTTTTCATGTTGTTGTGTCTGATAATGATATGCTATATAAAATCTATGAGGGATGACAATATTATGCGGTCCTACACTTTTATATGACTGGGAAATGCTAATATGAAGAGGCCTTTTTATAATCTGCAACCAATACAGCAGGGCCAATAGATGGAGAGGCAGACATATTGACTTTGAAGCCAGTGAAGATGCACAGGGGCCTAGATAGGAGGGGGCTCACTTTGTACAACAATGAACGAGGGGCGTAAGTTACTTTTGCAAAGGATGTGTCTCAGAGAGAGATCCTGCTTGAATGGAGGGAATTTATTAGTCAGGAACCAGGTGTCTTTTCACACTAAAATCCAAAACCCGAATAATACCCCTATTCCACAGAACGATTATCGTTCATAAACTCGCTCCAGCGACCGCTCGTTAACGATCACTAAACGATTTTTTTTAGCGAACGATAACACATAACGTGAACGATATATTTTGCGGTCGTTACATGGTCGTTTAAAAGGTTCGACGGGGTGATCATGACCATACGACACACCTACTTTTTTTAAACCTTTTTACAAACGACTGAAAGATTTCTAATTTTACGAACCGATAAGCGAATTGTCTTTCAAAGACCAACGACTTTTTTTCGACATGCTGAAATACAATTTTGAACAACAGTATAACAATTTCGCCTTTGTCGTTCGCTCGTTTACACCAATTCCACAAAGCGATTATCGTTAACGAGCGGTCGTTGGAGCGAGTTTATGAACGATAATCGTTACGTGGAATAGGGCCTTTAAAGTAGCGGCACTCACCCCAATCTGTAAACAAACACTTTATTCCAGGATTAAAAGCAGGGTCAAACAGGTGCAATTTATAGAATTAGCACATTGAAGGACATGTATCATCCGGCGTACGGATTATTTTCGGCGGAAAGTGGCGATTTGCGCATTATTTTATTCGCAAATGGCAGATTTGCAAATAAAATATTCTCAAATCGGCACTTTCCGCCAAGTACGCGGGGGGGGGCGGGGAGGGGGTGTGAAGGGGGCGAAACGGAGGGCGCGGACTCAGAGTCCGCGCGATTCACCATCCATTCCACCAAAAGATAGGCCGAAAACCTACTCCAGTCCTCAGCTGGCGTAGGTTTTCGGCCGAGCGCACGGATTTATGTAGAGGCAGTCCGCCTCTACATAAATCCCCGTAGCGCTGGAGATGCGGGGACATTTTTAAGTCCGGCGTAAAAAAACGGCGGACTTAATAAATGTCCCCCATTATGTCTATTGCACCTGTTTGACGATGCTTCTAACCCTGGAATAAAGTATTCGTTTGCAGATTGTGGCGAGTGCCGCTATGTTCTTCTTCAGGTATTGGATTAAAGACAGTCTTATCTGCAGCTGTGCATTTCCCGAATGCATTACTGTACCAAATAGGGATGGTCCGAACCTGGTTCGGACGGGGTTCGGACGAACCCGAACCCTCCGCAATGATTACCACTGTCTGCCCGCTCCGTGCAGCGGGCGGATCCAGTGGGAGGAACGCCTGGAAAACTGGGATACAGCCATAGCCATAGGCCTCCCGCTGTATCCGCCCGCTGCACGGAGCAGGCAGACAGCGGGACAGCGATGCCGAGCGGGTTCGGACCATCCCTAGTTCCAAAGCCATTTGCTATAGACACGTCCTTTGCTTGGGATTGCCCATTACAGTAGTGCCAGTATATATTCAAATAGTGGACTTTTTTTCCCATTATGTTTGGCTAGGGTATAAGGCACTCTTCAACTTATACCTACACGTTATAGTTATGACGTATACGTTTTCATGGATCCCAATAACTTAATGACAAAAAAGGGTCTCTTTAGCCTTCATTTAGATGGTTAAATCCTGTAAAGAAAATATATACTGCGCAATTTTTTTTAACACAGGAGTCTATGTCTATGATGGGTACTTACATGTTTGATATGTGCCACTGGACGAAATAAACCCGTAGTGCAAAAATACTTTCCATGTGTCCTACGGATGAGCTGCTTTGTGTATGGCATGTGTCCTACAGTATGTCTTTGTTGCACTAGCACGGCACGTCTCCCATTTGTAATTATCACACATATCACCTATGTCCTAAGTGTAAGCATTGCATGTGTCACTTGTATCTGAGGTGTGAGAGTGTGATATTCTACAAAACTCTACTTACATCAATAGCCCATATTCGCACATAAGAAGGGTTAATACAGAATAATCCACAAATTTTAAAACACCATAAAACTAGTAAAATATAAAAAATTTCAAAGAAAAAAGAATATTGGTAAGAAATTTACCGGCAAAATCTTTCCACCCACAGCATTAATTATTGTAAATGGAACCTCATACATACAGTAATGCGATAAAGGATGTGGTTTACCCCAATTAGTATATATACTGTATAAGTGCTAAGAGTAAAGAACAAAATGATCGTGTTATATACACAAACGTCATAAAGAAAAAAAGCTCAAAAAGGAGGGTAGTCAAGACAAGACTGAAAACGAGAAATCATTTTAAGTGCAAAACCACTGAATATACTGCAACAGGGACAGTAGACACATTGGTGGATAATTCTAGATGTGTGAATAAAGAGACCCTACGGCATCTCCCTGCAGGACTCATGCATAGTTTTGGAACAGAGCCTTTTGCAGTATATTTACATGCAGTTGTCTACTATTTAACCCATCCTTGTCCCCCCTTGTAGTCCTTAAGATCAGAATTCAGCACGTTTGATCTATGCACACACCATCTCAGCTGTTTCTACAGAGTATCTTTTAGCACCATCTTGAGGATGCAGAGGTGAAGTTGCAACCCTAGATAAACTTGCAGTGTTCTTTACACATGCACTTAAGAAAACGAGACAGGAAACTTTAGGTGGTGTTTTGTTTTGTGCCATGAGACTGAAAAGTGTCAGAAGGAATATAAATCTGCAAGGAGACCACACACCTGGTGTTTCTAGCTTACAGTGCTCAGTACTGCTCTATAATGCCCTCCATGCTGCTACCGCTTGTCATGGTGTGCTTTGGAGTGCTCTTTGTAATCACTATCCTTTAAATATGGCTTTGTATAAATTAGTATTCTGTGTAGGGTGAATTATTTTATCATTTTCTTGAATTTTTTTTCACAGAGCTGGTTGGGTCCTCACTACATCCCATTCCCAATAACCCCATATGAGGGAGTCTCCACTTACACAGAAGATCTTGAAGTCGACTTCAATAATTCAGGCAATAAATTGAAAAATACGATGCTGTTTCTTCCTAAGATGTGTTTAACTGAGAAGAATGACGTTTTCAGAATATGTGGCTGCATGAAAGAGGAGCCTGGTGCGCCATGTGGTTTTCAATGCATGATCTCTACCACCACCACCATTGATGACCTCAATAATGAAGAAGAAAGGAGTGGAGACGATAGCTACCCTGACGTTAATCTTGATAGTGGCAACATGTTGGATCGCCTCCTAGATCAAGGATCAAACCCACAAAGCACAATAACATTAAAGTCTGGTCTTCAGGAAGATTTCCTTAGATCCATAAATATATTAAACTTGGTGTCAGTACCTCCAGAAGAATGGGAACTGCAGGAATCTCCTTCCCGTGAGGATGATGAGAATGTGTTTTATAAGGATGATAATTATAACCCACTGTCTCCGGACTCAGGAAATAGTGGTGACTTTGGCTATCCTAGGATACGCCTGGACATGGACACTATTGACAGTGGTTTTGTAGACTCTGAATGTGGAAGTCCGGTGGACAGTGATTTCGGACATAATGACATTCCAACAAAACCAGATCTGGACAATGAAGAAGATGTAATAAGTAGAAGAAATTATGTGCAGCAATGGGTGCCCAAAGCGCTCTAGTCAAAGACCATGCGGAGGGCTGTAGAATTCTATGGAACTATGGCTCACTCTTTGTATAATGAAGTGCAAGCAACTTCTGTGTTTTCAGGTTGTTGATTCAGGTAGTAGTTGGAAATATGCATGGTTTACTTTAAGAAGGCTTAGAACCTGTCCCAGCCTAGTCCTGCTCACTCAGCTGTTGGTGTTATACTCTCAGTAGAGATATGTGTGCTACCACTGTGTTTAGCTCAAAGAAGAGTGCACATAGTATCCACACCATATCGAAAATCTCATGAGCCGCCCACTGGGGATCAGACCGAAAGAGTAATAAGTGCTCTGCTCGATCATAGAGTTATTAGGTCCCGATTAAGAACAGGGAGGACTAAGCTATCAGTTGTTACAGAGGAGACACTGGTGCAACCCACTAGATTCCAGGTATAAAACAGTGTCTCTTTTATCTGCTCTAGCCCACCAGGGATGTGGAGTTGAAAACTCCCACTGCCTTAGACCTATGCACTGTTACCATAAGACTGGGGCTACATGGTGATTTCCGATGGTGAGAAAAGCAGTGAGACACTGTGATTTCTGGTCATGGAAATGGGATTAGTTGTGTAGCCCCAGACGAAATCCTTGCCAAAACCACCTGGGATGTTTGCATTAACACCTGCAATACTCTATGTACCCTGGGACATTGGCAAAACACTATTGATCCTTTCCTAATGCAGCAATTTTGGTGACAGCATTTTTATTGTCTCTTCACTCTGCCATAAGTGTTTTACCATGTGTGTGTAACTTACCATCGAATATAGTGAAAAACTTTTGATGTATGAAGTATGCACAGCTGCCATATTTTAACTGTGTGGTATAAATGAAATGTTCATTTTATTCTGTGGGTCTATACTATTACAGCGATATCAAATAATACTTTTTTATGTTTTACAAATTTTTGAATATTTTTTCCGCATTGACATATTCTGGGACCCATACCTTTTTTTCCCCCTACCAATGGGCCTGTGTGAGGTTAGCGGTTGTTTGTACTGGTATCATTGACACCATGTACCATATAGTACAAGGTCAACCCAAAGTAAAATTCCAGAGAAGGGTGAAGTGTTCACCATGCAAAATAAATTACATGATATTTTAATAGTTTAAACTTTTAAGACGTAGTGATATCAATTTTATGTTAGTATTTTTATTGCTTTTTAATGTATTGCAAATAGGAAATGGGGGATTTACCTTTACATACTTTTGTGGGTTTTTTATATATTTTTATTTATTAAACATCTTTGTTTTTTCACTTTATCTTTTACACTGTATTGCATTATGAACACAATTCCTAATACACCCTGCCTCTGTTAAGGTGTAGTAGGAGTAACATAGCAGAAATGGGGGATTTTAAGTAAAGGCCCCCTTACATGGGCCGATTATTGGCAAAGAGCCCTCCTAGGCCATCATCATTATCAGCCGCCCAACTCTCATTGTGTAAAAATTTACTTGTCCGTGTGAATGATCCTGCCTTGTTAAGGCACTGCAGCCGAGCGCCAATCTTGTTTGTGGCCGTGGATAGCCACAAATTGTTACGTCTCAAAGGACCTTAAGCCTGCCTACTCTTAACTGCTCCATATTCATGTCTCGACAGGACTGATTAGTTAACAGCTCTATAACTGCTTAGATGCTGTGGCTGCTATTGACTGAAGCATCTAGGTGGTTAAAGAAGTCCAGTAAAAAAAAATTATTAAAGTATTGTATGCTTCCCCCCCCAAGTTATGCAAATCACTAATATACACTTATTACGGGAAATGCTTATAAAGTGCTTTTTTCCCTGCACTTACTACTGCATCAAGGCTTCACTTCCTGGATAACATGGTGATGTCACTTCCTGAATAACATGGTGATGTCACGACCCAACTCCCAGGCTGTGGATGCTGGAGAGGATGATGGCAGGGAGACACTGAGGGACACAGGGCACTAGAGGGACACTGAGCATCCCTCTCCCATCATCCTCTCCAGCAGCCACAGCCCGCACAGCGCTGTGAGTCAGGTCGTGGCATCACTATTTTATCCAGGAAGTGATATCACCATGTTATCCAGGAAGTGACATCACCATGTTATCCAGGAAGTGACATCACCACGTTATCCAGGAAGTGACATCACCATGTTATCCAGGAAGTGACATCACCATGTTATCCAGGAAGTGACATCACCATGTTATCCAGGAAGTGAAGCCTTGATGCAGTAGTAAGTGCAGGGGAAAAAAAAAAACCTTTATGTGCATTTCCCGTAATGTGTATATTGGTGATTTGAATCACTTTTGGGGGCAATATAATACTTTAATAAAAAATTTCACCGGACTTCTCCTTTAAATAGCTGGGATCTGAGCTATCTTTGATCCTGGGCAGTACAGGTTTCAGCAGTAGTAAACCCACCATTTGTTCCCCACTGACATCTTGATGTATGTAACATATGTTGAGAAGGGGTCAAACTATATATCTGAATGCTGTATAACACTATTTATCTGGATGCAGTGTTACTATTACTATGCGGCTATTACTTTGGGTGCTATATGGCCAAATGAATCTGATGCTGTTTTGGATTGTCTGGCTTAAAAAGAAGAGTGGCCAGAATTCTCCCACTCACTAGCCGCAAAGGCTTAGAGGAGACAGTGGCAAATACTGGTGAAGCTCTGTAACCGGCCCAGCGGCTGTGTTACCACAAGTTGCATAAGACTATAGAAACAGTTGAATGTCATGCTAGTCAATTGTTGGTAAGATGGGTCTGAGGGTGTCTGACTGATTTTAACCCCTTCCTGTTTTCTCTCTCTGAGGGTGTGTATCTGATTTATTATTTGTCTACTGTCTGGCGTAGGAAAGGAAGGGCGCATTAAATGTGTTTTATTTAGATGTTTGCTAGTCTTTCTGGTGCACACGTACTAGCACTCAGGAAACCACTTCAATAGATTCACAACAACAATATAAGGGTTGTGCGCCTGGATAAAGCAACATAAACTGAATGAAGGCAAGTTGTTCATCATCGTGTTATGTGAAACTGTTATAGATGTCTAATTGGAAGGGATAGGCAACGTCCAGAAAGTAGTGGAACTACTGTATAGGGGGACATTTTTATACACCAGCGTACTCCGACACTGGTCTTACATTAAGCCCCCCCCCCCCCTTCCCCCGATTTACAAAGAGGAGCTACCGCTGCAGGACCTGTGCTTGCACAAAAATCTACACCTGCACCAGAGACGATGTCGATTTCTGCCATGATTTACACCCAATCATGATAAATTAGGCAAGAAATGAGGCCACGCCTTGCCATGACAAGCAGCAGGTGGCCCCTGCCACATTTATATACATTTATTTTAAAGAAGTTGTATTACAAAGTAATATAACTTTATTAAAGCCCTGTAGTAGTAAAAAAAAAAGTAGTGAGAGGACTTAAAGGAGAAGTCCGGTGAAATTTTTTATTAAAGTATTGTATTGCCCCCCAAAAGTTATACAAATCACCAATGTACAAAATTACAGGAAATGCTTATAAAGTGCTTTTTTCCCTGCACTTACTACTGCATTAAAGGAGAAGTCCGGCCAAAACTATTTTTTTATATGTTATTACTTACAGAAAGTTAGACAAATTTCTAATGTACATTAATTATGGGAAATGCACATATATGGCTATTTCCCTTAATTTAGTAGATCAGGAAAACTTCAGATTCTCTAAAAAGAGATGACGTCACGAACCGGGGGTGTAATTACAATGGATCGCCTGCAGGGGCGCACTATATATAGAAGTCAATGAGTACCATTGACTTCTATATATAGTGCGCCCCTGCTGGACACTCCATTGAAATTACAATGGATGTGTATGTACAGTATACAGTGTTTTTGATTGAATACATTTATGGAATACTTTGGGGAGCAAGTGTTCTTGCCCCCCAAAGTATTCCATAAATGTAATCAATCAGTACATAACAGTAAGCACGCCGCCGCCGCCACCGAACGCCCGCCGAACCGCCACTCTGGACTACGCTCAACTACTACTCTCATCAGAGAGAGTAGTAGCTGGGTTCTATCGCCGCTGCTGCCGCCGCTGGTGCTGCTGCTGATGGGCGCAGGGGGAGCCGCTCATCACTCTGCAGCAGCTATCATCCCCCTCCGCTCCCCCCTCCTCCTCCGGCCAAACTTTACTCTAATGCGATTTGGGGTATAAACCTTTTGATTTTAAAAAAGTTTCCGAAATTGTCCAATAGATGGCACCCTCCATTCACACTGTATAAACAGACGTTCAGAATGAGAGAATTACACTGAATGTATGATATTCTGAAGGATTACACTGATGAAGATCCAGCAGCCTAAGGCTCCATTTACATAGGCACATTACAGCCCGATAAGAGACTTAAGTAGATCTGTAACTACAGATGAGCGAGTATACTATTTGCTTGAGAATTGTGGTGCTCGAAAGTACTTAATATTTGAATTTTGAGTACTACGTGGTATGTGTGCAAGTCTCCTACTGAAATCGTTCACCCATTTACATGGAACAATAATCGTTACTTATGATCGTTCTTGCGGTCGTCTTGTCATCGTTATTGCGTTCGTCACTATTGCGAACGACCGAACAAAGTCTTATTCAATGCGAACGATTTGCGAACGAGCAATGACAAAAATAGTTCCAGGTCTTATTAAACGATCAACGATTTCTCATTCGGTTGTTAATCGTTAACTGCTATTCAGCCGAACGATTATCGCTTAGATTTGAATGATTTATCTATAATCTGAAAGATAATCGTCCCGTGGAATAGGGCCCTTAGATGCATCCATACATGCTCCCCCTGCTGTTCCATTCTTGTGGTGTTTTCATTACTGAACGGTTTTCAGGTGGACCAGGCACCCTCCCCTTTGCTGAGTAGGACCTCTCAAAAGAAATGCTCTAATCTCCAATTGACTTTAATAGAGCACTCAAGTATTGTAAAATACTAGACACAGAAGAGTTCAATACTAGACACAGAAGAGTTCAATACTAGACACAGAAGAGTTCAATACTAGACACAGAAGAGTTCAAAAATTCAGCAAGAAATGAGAAAATGAACTCTAGACATTATCTCCAGGATATCCTCAGAGGAAGGCAGAGTCAGCAGTGAAAACAGCCAAAAACCGCAACAGGTAGATACAGATATGTACACCAATCTATGGTAGATCACAAGGTATAGCACAGAGACTCATAAGTAGGCATACAGAGACACTCATACCAATGTCTAATGCTTAGATTTATACTCAGGATCCTGATGCCCTAGGCTGGTCTAACATGGTGCATTTTTGATGGTCGGGGGCAAAAAAACGTAAAAATGCATTTTTGCCATAAGTCCCAGAAGGTTTGTGATAGGATTATTGTTAAATGTATAGAAACTGCATTTTTACTGTGATTTTTCACAAAATTGAAGCAAAACGTCTCAATTTAACCACAACTTTGTATCCCACAGACAGACAATAATATCATCCAGACTCTATAGTAAGCTATAAGCAGGGCCGGACTGGCCATCTAGCATTTCGGGCAAGTGCCAAATGGGCCGGTACCCTCTGTGGGCCCATGCTGTCTTCCTCCAGGCACAATGACTCCCTCCCCCTACAGTAGGGAGAAAGAGTCGCCGGGCCACTAGGAAGGCAGGATCGGCCCTCGGAGGGCCAGTGTTAAACTGTTCAGCACTCCAGGACACCTTTCCCGGATTCCTGGGTGAGTGCCCCACAGCAAGTGGGCCTGTGTACTCTGAATGGCAGAGCTGAGTTTCCCAGTCTGGCCCTAGCTAAGTATTATGCTGTTTTAACTAAGACCTGGTACTAATGCTAATGTCAGTAAGTGTTTTTATGTTTTCTCAGTACACTACAACACTACTATGACACAAAAGTAACCAAAAATAGTTGGCAAATCAGTTACATTCACACTTAAAAATTTCACACCCTTTTACCTAGAAAACCAATGAAGCAATGGACTATGCAGCTTACATCCTGTGCTGGAGTTTTGTACTTTTGCTACATATATAGCATTATGTCACAATCCTTTATGCTACAATGGTTCTTGCACAGATGAGTAGCTGCATATATATGAACTGTGTTTACAGTAACACTCAAAAAGTCCTTAAAGGGGAACTCTGATGGAAATGTATTTTCTTCAAATCAACTAGTACCAGAAAATTATGTAGATTTGTAAATTACTTCTATTTAAAAATCTTAAGTCTTCCGGTACTTTTCAGCTGCTGTATGTCCTGCAGGAAGTGTAGTATTTTTTTCCAGTCTGACATGGTGCTCTCTCCCTATAGAAAACATTTCCTGCTCTGGACAGTTCCTGACATGGGCAGAGGTGGCAGCAGAGAGCATTGTGTCAGACTAGAAAGAATACACCACTTCCTGCAGGACATACAGAAGCTGATAAGTACTGGAAGACTTGAGATTTAGAAATATATAGAACTTTCTGACATCATTTTTAAGAAAACATTTTTCATCGGAGTTCCCCTATAAGGGTTAGTCTTAGGCAATGTTCACATCTCCTTTTTGCCATACAGTGGCTATATATGTCAACTTACCCCTAGAACCTATGTACTACTTTACCATATGCCTACTTTTTTTTTTTTACATTTGCATTGCATATGTTGAGCATGTGCCGTGCATGTCACCCATAGACAGCAATGTTAAAAAAAATGGATCCGTTTTGTACTCGATTTAGCATACTTTGTAAAAGAAAAAAGAAAGGGTAATGACACATTATAAGCAAAACACACAAAAAGGGCACACTTTGTGCATACGTTGTGCTATAAAAGTGAATGAACGCGTCATAGTGTACATTCAGATGCTTTTTTTTGGTGGGGGGGGGGAAAGAACATGCACATCTCACATACATAATAAATGAGATGTGAACTCAGCCCAACTATGACATCACCATTTCTATCTGGAGTAGTACATCTGCCATACCCCATGTTTTTGCCAAAATGGATGCTGGTGTCTCCTAGTTCCAGCTGGTCCTACACCTAACAGCTGTGTATTCCCGGTGGGGCGCTGCATGCATTTCATAGCATATCCAGGAATAAATGGGGACATTTCATCAACTAAACAGTCAGCACAATGACACCTTTTTATTTATATAAAACAATATAACATGTGTGGTACTCGGCCAGTAGTATTATTGTTGTGACGCCAGTGCTTGTCCAGCACACAGGTGTGATTTTAATACCTGTTTTGTAGATGCCCGGTTCGTGTCCCCAAATGGTCTGCAACCTGCCGGGTTTTTGCGGTTCCCTTGGGCTCTTGTCACGGCAGTCCTGAGTGGCAACTGACCAATCCAGACTGTCGGTACCGCCACCCACAGAAAGGAGAAAAACGACCCAAGGCCTACGGTGTTGTGTGTATAGGTGCTGGTGTGTCTAAAAGATGACAGAGTCCCGATAGTATAAAATTAAAACGGCTTTACTGTCAGACTTTTCAGGATAACAGTACACGTTTCACAGAGTAGATAAATCTTTAAACAGCCTTTAGTCCTTAACCTTTTGTGCTTGAGGAGGTGCCTAAGAAGAAGTAAGAGAGGTAGTTGTAGCGGTGCTTGCAAAGTAGAGTGGAGTAGAGTAGAGTAGCGTAGAGGAGTTGGCCAGAGGAGCACCAACCCAGTGTAGCAATGTACTCTGCCGGAACCTGGAGAAATCTTTGTAGTGAGAAGTTTACTTGTATTTGTGTATAAACTTTAGTCTGCTCATCTTCTGCCCCCTGTTATCGTTGAACCCATCTGTCCGAGTAGGGTAATACAAGCCCCAGCCGTGGTTATCTGGGTGTAGCTAAGTGTCCGGGGGTGTGCCAGTTACCTGCACTGCACGATAGGATACGTAGGCCTTCAGTACTGGCTGCTTTGTCCTATCGAGGCTAGTTCCTCTTGTTTCAGGATACTGCCATGCTCTGTGTAGACGTGTTCTCGGTGTGGGTCAGGGTGTTCCTTGGTGACCTCTCCCTTTAACCCCTTAACGACAAAGGGCGTATAGGTACTCCCTATTGCCGGTAAGGGCGTTCAGAGCGGGGCCGCGCGGCGACCCCGCTCTGAACCGCGGCGGTCCCGGGTGCCCCGTGTAGCCCGGGACCGTAGGTATTAGCGGGCACGGTCCGATTGCCGTGCCCGCTAATACAGTAATCAGATGCAGCTGTCAAACATGTATATGTGTAAAAAAAATAAGAAAAGTGTTGTTGTGAATAAAAAGCCCCCTCCCCTAATAAAAGTCTGAATCACCCCCCTTTTCCCAGGTTATAAATAAAAGTAAATAAATAAAAAAATAAACAAACGTAATCGCCCGAACTATTAATTAATCACATTTCTGATCTCGTACGGTAAACGGCGTAAGCGCAAAAAAATCCCAAAGTGCTAAATTGCGCATTTTTGGTCGCATCAAATCCAGAAAAATTGTAATAAAAAGCAATCAAAAAGTCGTATATGCGCAATCAAGGTACCGATAGAAAGAACACATCATGGCGCAAAGAATGACACCTGACACAGCCCCATAGACCAAAGGATAAAAGCGCTATAAGCCTGGGAATGGAGCGATTTTAAGTGACATATATTTGTTGACAATGGTTTGAATTTTTTACAGGCCATCCGATACAATATAAGTTATACATGTTACATATCGTTTTAATCGTAACGACTTGAGGAACGTGCATAACAAGTCAGTTTTACCCCAGGGCGAATGGCGTAAAAACACATTTCCCCCAAATAAACAAAATGCGTTTTTTTTTTCAATTTCACCACACTTTGAATTTTTTTTCTAGTTTCGCAGTGTACTTTATGCAAAAATTCAGCCTGTTATTGCAAAGTACAATTAGTGACGCAAAAAATAAGGGCTCATGTGGGTTTCTAGGTGGAAAAATGCAAGTGCTATGGCCTTTTATGCACAAGGAGGAAAAAACGAAAACGCAAAAATCGAAATTGGCCCGGTCCTTAAGGGGTTAAAGTGTTTAGAACTGCATAATAGATAAAATAGTAGTAGTAAAATAATTGGTTGTCTCTTGCTGCATCTATACACTCCTGTGTCTAGACTAGACTGCACTCAACTGACTGTCTCCCATACGGCGCTAACTCCTCCTACAGGGGGTGAGTGTGTAGAGAGCAGGGATTGGTAGAAAAAGAGAAAGCACCTCCTATTGATGAGCAACAAACTCATGACATAACAGAAACATTAACCCATAACTTCCTGCAGCTGTGCATAGAATACATAAGCATATAGAAAGCACTGACACCTAGTGTTGAAACTTCGGAATACCTCATCACCACTTTAACCTGTGAGAGAACTTTGTGACAGGTGCATAAGGCACTTAATAGTGGGACACCACGCCAAAAAATTTAAAGTGATAAAAAAACCTAAACAAAAAAAAATACCCCAAAAGAATATCACATGCATACATGAATTAACCTACTAAATTCACAAAGTTATGTACAGTTCATGTGAATATGTTTAAAATATGTTTCCAGTGAAAACCTCAGAAAATAACACATGTAACACAAAAGTATAACTGATACTAAAGTCTGGTACCTTCTATTCAACATAAAAGGCCCCATATGACTGGTTTCCCCTAACACCATATGACTGGTTTCCACAACATGAGTGGTTAGAGTGTAAACCATGTGAACTAGAATTTTAGTGTTGTTCTCTTGTTTATTGCCGTTCATATTGTAAAGAGAATTTGTAACTTCTCCATTCCTCTGAGGTTCTTCCTGGAAATGTATAAATAAAGTGACTACTGGTATTCACTATTCCCTATGCCTATAAATTGTTTCCCTACACAGCAGCGATTGGACAGCGTCACAGTGTAGGGACCACACCCATTTCAGAATGTGAATAGTAACGCCCAGTTGTCACTTTATTCATACATTTCCAGAAGGCATAAAAGAGCAGAGAAACAGCAAAAATCTCTATAAAAACGTGATCCAGCATTGTAATTTTATACATCGTTACATTATGCGTCTCAGGTTATCTAAGGCATATAGTATAATGCAAGGGATGAATATGTATGGATAAGCGCAGGACTGGGACTTGAAATCAGCCCTGGCACTCAAACCTCAGCAGCCCACTTACCATATCATCCCCAATATATTATAGATAGCAGTGTATACATGCTGTAGCGAATTCTGCTTTCATTCTATTTTAACTTGCCATGTTCCTAACTACTTACTTAAATATGTGAACCCCATCATCAACGCATAAAAATAAAGATAAAACATAATCTACTGTGGATTAGATGTGAAATATTTATGTATTTTAGCAGCATCAAATCTGCGATAGATTATGTATGTACATGCCATTAAAGGGAATCTGTGAGGGCCATACAAAGTACAGAGCAGTAGAAAGGTGTGTGGGGGGGGGAGATACAGTATAAGTGACAGGACCTTTAGCCAGTGTAAAATTTTATAATTCTCTATTTCATTACTAGCAAAAGTGTCACAGAGGTGGAGCCAAGCCACAGCTGCACCTCTGACTGACATACATGGTGGTGCTGCGGCTGTCACTGTGACACTTCAGCTGGTAATGAAAAGAATGATTATAAATGGAGTGATTATAGTGCAATTACATCCACCTACTCACAGGAGGCGTCTTCTCTGCATGGATTGCAAGTTATGTTTTTGCTGAAGTTGTTCGATTTTTCTTGCTCGACCATCATGAAGACTTCTCCGGCCACGACTCCTCTCTGTAGCATCTACCAGACAAACATTTTAGGTTCCTCACTCCAGCATCATCCACATCTATATACAAACTCCCCAAGAGTATTGCTTTACACAGTAACCTTGCTCCCTCTGTACCCCCATATAAGCAGTTAGGCCCAGTTTGTGCCTCCAAATAGTAGTCCCCACTTTGTAACATCCCCATATAAAATTACCCCCACACACTTTGTAATATCCCCATATAAAGGCCCCACTTGTAACATCCCTGTATTAAGCAACCTCCCCCCCCCCCATAGAGAATAGCCCGCTTCCCCCCACATAGAGAATAGCTGGCACCCCCTTTGTAATATCCCCATGTAGAACAGGCAGCCCCTGCAGTGCAGCCCCCCAGTGGGGAAAAAAAACAAGCATATTCACCTGCCACATCGCTCCGAGTCCCCAGCAGCAGCGTCTTCTTGCTTCCTGCTGTCCCGGCTCCTGATGGCGTCTTCTGCTCAACCCTCCAGGATCCTCTGCGGCACGGAAGTGAGGTCAGTCGTCAGGGGTGCACTGTAGCAGAGGTGCCTGCGCGCGGCACGTCTGCTACTCAGAAGTGAATTTTAAAGAGGCAGAGTGGCCCCTATGTGTGCGTGCAGGGGGAAGGGGGCCCGTCCTAAACCTGGCACAGCGGGTCAGTGAACAGCGCAGTCTGCCAGATTACCAATCTGGGCCTGGTATGGATTTATGGATGTAAAAAATAGATGGTATATCTGCAGAAAGAACTTACTTCTGTGAGGGGTGTGGATCACTATGCCCCCCCATGCCAAGAACACAGCTCTCATCCTCCACATGTGAGACTCCAGCTTGCAGCAACACCCTTCACTAAGTAGTCATCTCCGCCTCACTAATACAAGCTGTGTTTAGCATCCATCTTAAGAGAATGATGGTTGACCTCCGGGAGATCAACCAAAAAAAATGCAGAGACACCATAACGTGTTTCTGAACGTTGGTGAATCTAGGAACATTGCCGCCTGGGAAACCAAATATGCAAAAATACTGCTGAGACATTATCATGTGTTTCTCAACATCAGTGACTAATGGTGCGTTTACACAGACAGATTTATCTGACAGATCTTTGAAGCCAAAACCAGGAACAGACTATAAACAGGGAATAGGTCATAAAGGAAATATTGGGATTTCTCCTCTTTTCAAATCCATTCCTGGCTTTGGCTTCCAAAACCTGTCAGATAAATCTTTCTGTGTAAACGCACCCTTAGCCAGACCTTCCTCCGGGAAGGAACAACCAAGTTTCCCTAGTCAAGGAAACCACCTTCCAACAAGCCACAGTAAATGTTCCTAGATTTATTGACGTTGGGTGTTTTGGTTGATCTCCCTAAGGTTAACCATCATTCTGTTGAAAGCACTTACTAGGCTTTGCTCCCACTAGCCAGAATCCTACTGCACACTGATGAGGGGCAAATACCCCAAAACAGCTGTCTGTGGATGGATACCTTGCTAAGGTATTTTGCAAGTCCTGTCATTTTTGATTGTGGCTTGTTGGAAGTTGGTTTCATTGACTGGAGACCCCCTTGGCTTGTTGTTCCTTCTCGTTAAAAGGTCTGGCTAGCTCACTAACATTGAGAAACACGTGATGGTGTCTTCGCAGTATTTTTGCATAGCATACATCTTAGGCGTCTTGCTTCCACACTAAAAACTAATTTTTGTATATTTCATTCAAATATCCATTCAAGGGGAAAAATATACATAAATTAGGACTAAAAATGTAATAGGTTAACCAGGTTGCCTCCATTCTGCCAAGTAGGGGGCACCTGGTTAAATGCTTAACCCTTAGACGACCCAGGGCGTATAGTTACGCCATGGAAGTCTGTCCCCAGACGACCTAGGGCGTAACTGTACGCCCTGGGTGTTTCTCACGCTATGAAGCGTGCTCCGGAGCGGAGCGCGCTTCATAGCAGGTGGGGGCCGGCTGCAATCAGCAGCCGGGACCTCACCGGTAATGACACGCTGCAGCGATCGCGCTGCCGCGTGTCATTAACTCCTTAAACGCCGCGATCGCGGCGCGACCGCGGCGTTTAAGTGTGAGTGACAGGGGGAGTCCCCTGTCACTTACCGATCGGGACCCCCGCAGTGTGACTGCGGGGGTCCCGATCGGTAAAACGGGCCGCCGGAGCTCTCTCACCTGCCTCCGTGCGGTCCGATCGGCGCTCTGGTCACTGAGCCTGCACAGGCAGGCTCAATGAGCAGAGCGCCGATAACACTGATCAATGCTATGCCTATGGCATAGCATTCATCAGTGTAAAAATCCAAGTACTGTATGTACAAGTCCCCCAAAGGGACTTCAAATGTGTAAAAAAAAAAAAGTTAAAAACACTAACACACTACCCCAAAACCCCTCCCCCAATAAAAGTCTAAATCACCCCCCTTTCCCATTATATAAATAAAACATATAAAAATAAATAAATAGATAAACATATAATATACCGTAGCGTGCGTAATTGTCCGATCTATTAAAATATAACAAGCGTCATTGCGAACGGTAAACGGCGTACACGAAAAGAGGGAAAAAAGTGCGCGGATTACCGATTTTATGTTACATTATATATATAAAAAAATTAATAAAAAGTGATCAAAACGTCCGATCTTCACAAATATGGTATTAATAAAAACTAGAGATCATGGCGGAAAAAATGACACC
Organism: Dendropsophus ebraccatus; assembly: GCF_027789765.1. Classification (NCBI taxonomy): domain Eukaryota; kingdom Metazoa; phylum Chordata; class Amphibia; order Anura; family Hylidae; genus Dendropsophus; species Dendropsophus ebraccatus. The sequence continues at coordinate 94,073,817 of NC_091462.1, read as the reverse complement.
CCATACAGCCCCGTAGGTGAAAAAATAAAACCTTTATAAGCGTCACAATAGTCCCATTTTATTTATAATTAATTGCCAAAAAAAAGGATTTCATTTAAAAAAATATATATAACATTAGAGAATCTGCGTAACCTGCATATGGTTGTGTTCGTACTGACCTATAGAGTAATGGTATCATGTCGCTTTTACCATATAGTGCATTACGTAGACACAGGAACCCCCCAAACGTTACCATATTGCATTCTTTTTTGCGATTTCACCAATTTATATCTTCATAAATAATATATTTGGAATTCCATCATACATGTTATGGTAAAATGAATGACGCCATTACAAAGTACAACTATTCCTGTAACAAATAAGCCCTTACATGGCCTGTAGATAAAAAACTGAAAGTGCTAGAGCTCTTAGAAGGGGAGGAGGGAAAAACGGAAACACTAAGATCAAAATTTGTGCGGTCCACTGGGTCATTTTGGGCCTGGTCCTCAAAGGGTTAAAGCGTAACTGTCATTTCAGGGTCATTTTTCTGAAAACAATAAATATCTATAGTACAAGCGATTTTAAGAAACTCTGTAATAGGTTTTATGTACTAAAAGAGTTTCCTTCTGTACTGAAAAAGCAATCTCCCAGCCTCCCCCCTGACTGCAGAAGCAGCAGGATTTCTGTGTCCATTATGTGGCTATGGAGAGGGGAGGGGCTGTTAGGAGTGACTGAGCACGGAGGATTTCTGCACAGCACAACACCCTGCAATCTTCTCTCAGTAAGTTCATAGATAAGCACTGACCTTTGTGACACCTGAATTTAGCGTTTTAGGTGCCCAGACAGTCTACAAACAGCTGACCTTCATGTCACCTCTTCCTGCTCCCTCATCTCCCTCAACCCCTCCCCCCTTCATAGGCTTACAATGGAGAGAGCAGAGCCCATCTTCACTGGCTTCTCTGTAATGAAGACGTGTTTGCCTGATAATGCACAGATAAGAAGTCAGGGGGGAGGCTGGGAGATTGCTTCTTGAGTACAGAAGGAGGCTTTTTTGGCTGATGAAACCTATTACAGAGTTTCTTAAAATCGCTTATACTACTGATTTCTGCAATAAAAAAAAACATGACAGTTACGCTTTAAGTCTTCCATAGATTTCAATGGGGTTTGCTACTCAAGTATTGAAACCGAACACTCAACCATTTAAGTGCTTGCTCAACACTAGAGATGAGCGAACCGATTCGGCTGGTATGGAATCCGGTTTGGATTTTTGGAAGTCCGCTCCGAAATTTTTTTTTTCTTGCTTTCTAAAATGGCAGCCGCCATTTTAGAAAGCAGGAAGTGTTCTGGGCGGGAAAAGCGCTTTCCCATGATGCCCGGAACACATCCAATCAGCAGGGATTTTGCACTAGCCCACCCCCTGTGTGACGTGGGTATTGCTTTAAACGCTGCTGCTGCTGCTGCTGCACTGAGAAGATATTGTACAAAAGCAAAGACAAAAAAATTATTAGGAAAGCAGAGAGGAGAAACATATAGTGATTGAGAGAGAAAAAAAGAGAGGGCGAAAGATAGATTAGGCATAGGAGAGCAAAGGGTGCACAGAACAAAAACGTGCTATACAGATATACAAGTACTATAGTTGGACCCTTGGGAAGTTTATATGAAATAGGTGTTTTCCTGAGGCACAAATATATACCTTGTACATGTGTGTAGAATAAAACTCTAAAAACTTGCTGGACCTCCACTGGCCTCCAATGACTACTGCTGCTCCTTCACTGCATTTGTGACCTTTTTCCTGCATAGACCCTGTAATGGGGAATTTCCTGCATAGACCCTGTAATGGTGAATATTGAAGTCTAAAAAAAAATTTGACTTTGAGATATTGAAAAGATAATGATGTTACTGACGTGAAGAGCCCTAAATTCAACCAAATACACTACCCCCGTATCATCGGGGGTAGTCTGGTCGGAACGAACTTTTGAAAAGTTAGCTCATCTCTACTCAACACTAATAAAAACCCCTTCATCAGGGAAGGACTGAAATGGATTGGGAGAACTTAAGTGGCCTCCTAACGTACAGTGAGTGGTAGCCATCGGCCACTCACTTTGAGTTAGTGGGGCAAATCTACTATTATGTGCCCCCAAGGTACACCACAAAAAAAAGGCACATTTTTTGGCCTTTACGGTGATAGGTAGGAAAGAGGAGGGTGTAGCAAGGTGGGAGGAGGCATGGCCTCCTCTCACGCCTTAGTTATTATGGTTTATGCCTGCTGAGCAGGTGTAGATTTCTGTGCAGGCCCGCAGCAGGCACAGGTCCCGTTGGCGTGCACCTCTGTACTGTATTTACTGTACTTAGTTTGCATGGGAAACGGCACGGGCAGGACACTTCTGAATCTGCATAGGGGTATGATATTCATTTGTCTAATCTGAGTCAGATTAATCAAATCAGGCCTGCTCCAGAGCTGTATTCATGATTCTGATTGTTGTTGGAAACAGCTCACGTGCTTTTTCTTGCACGCTCCCCTATATGGTTCGGCTGAGCTCTTATCATAATTCGGAACAGTAGCTTAGTAGTTTGGAGTACAGATAACAATAACCTCAAATAATCTCTGTATAGATAATGAGCTACTTAGCAATTCTGGGAGATTGCAGCTCTGAATACTGCAGAATTGTGAATGCAGCTTGCAGCTCTGGTTTATAATACTAAAGTTAATAATAAAGTTAATCAACTTTTCAGGTACATTAACACTATATGTGAAATGGTATTCAAAAAGGACAAGTCTATGTAACCTTAAGATTTAGATAGGGAGACAAAAATGGAGCAGATGTACACAACCCAGATTGGGGAGATACGGTCAGGCGGCTTAACTGATGAGATCTGAAGATTACATTTGACATAAGCAACACTTCTGCTGTTCTTTTTCCTGAGACTATCGTTGACCGAATCTAGACTCAAACGTGACATTTAACTCAATAAGTAGCATGCAATCGCACATAGAGTTTCTATAAAAAAAAGTTGTGTACAACTAGCTAGTGAGCAATGCTATTGGAAGATTCTTGTCTATGACATCACAATAGGCATGACATCATAATAGTCCTTCAGTCCTCCCCAGGCACACGTGTTCACTCAGGGAGACTGACGCCAGAGGGGGGCATACAGTATCTTTTACCTGCTCTCTTCATAGAGCGGGGTCTTACTTTTTTTTTTTTTTTGGGGGGGGGGGGGGCTGAGTATAGCACCCCCTCCATAAAGAGAGCAGGTGGGAGATACTTTACCCCCCCTTTCTCCTCACCCTTAAACAGGCTAAAAAGTCAGTTTGGGGAGGGTTATTCCCCTGGCTCAGACCTACAAAATGGCTACCTGTCTCTGCTGGCTGTACTGTCACCTAGCCACCCCTCCATAAAAAAGAATAGAAAAAGAAATAAAAAGCTATCAAAAAGTCTTGTATACCCAAAAAGGTACTAAAAACAAGGCCTCATCCTACAAAAACAAGGCCTCATCCAGTGGTTTTGTTGTAAAAAAGATAAGTTCAAGCCCTGACATCGCTACGGCAGTGGAAAAATAGAAAGAAATTGTGGCTCTTAGAATGTGAGGATAAATAAAAGAAAGAAAATAGCCAAAAAGCCAAAATTATAATTTTGTACTGCAATGAAGTTGTTTTTTCTGGGTTATTCAGACTTCTTAGGAAGGTTACTGGTTTCACTCGTTTACGTTTCTCTATCTTAAACTGGTTCAAATTGCGGTCCGATTTATGGCTTATGTGATACCTCGATGTAACCAAATCATATTCAACGTTCTTATTTCTTACCCAGTTGTAGGTGTAAATATGTTATTTCATTGTAGATTTAAACCCCAAAAACATAGAATTAGTCATATAACAGTAACTCATAATTCTTAGTAATAGCCAAAGTTTATTTTTATAAGTAGCTCTATCACCCTTACTATATATATATATATATATATATATATATATATATTGTGTGTGTGTGTGTGTGTGTCTCAAGCACATAAAAAGCTGAAATAAAAAAAGGAAATGTGAATACAGCCACTTAAAATATACCTCAGGTAACTTTTCAGGATGACATATGTGTATACAAGCCTTGTATATGGCAGTTTTCCCTTCTGCAGACTTCATCTTTAATTTTCTGTTGTTCTTGAGCAAGTGGGAGTAGTCTAGCCTCTGTGATGTCTCCCATATACTGCGCACACATGGAGGAGGGGATCCTGCTCTCATATGTCTCCATATCTACCCTAAGAAGCCGCAGCAGTGGGGAGAGCATTATAGAGCAGATGTGAACAGTGTATGCTGTTTAGGTCTTTATACACGCTGTAGACACAAAACAATAAACATTTAGTTAGGACTAGTTGCAAAAAGCTACACAAGGCTGGACATATAATATCTGGTATATAACAAAATATTAAAAATAAACATTGACAGTAGTCACCAGTGCCTTATAGGACCCTGACTGTGATAGAAGTCTCCTAATAGAGGCCAAATGATGAGCTCCTGATGACCACTGATGAGTGGGAAACGCATAAAGCTGAATGTAAGTTCTAAACATGGACTAATCAAATACCAAGAGCAACTCAAGGGTTAAGCTAAGTAAATTTGTTACATGAATGGACATAAGTCTATATAAGAGTGAGTGCAATAGGAGTGCTATACATCCCAAAATAAGGGGTAAACTATTTGCCAGAAAAATCTGCGAAAGGAATGCATGTAGAAATGTATAAAATTGCGGGACTGAGCAATCTAAGAAGTAACGTTTCATTTGCACAAGAGTGAATTCGCTATAGAAACACATAGAGGGGACTTATCTAGACTGAAGTACTTGTATGCCGGTCTTAAATTAGGCCCTGTCCCCTTTCCGCCTCACTAAGAGGCAGAGGCTTCCAGCAGGTGTAGATTTGTATCAAGATTTACACCTGCTAACAGGCATAAATCATGATAAATGAGCGCGGAACGAGGCTAATGGTGCATTTACACAGGAAGATTTATCTGACAGATTTTGGAAGCCAAAGCCAGGAATGGATCTGTTTATAGTCTGTTCCTGGTTTTGGCTTCAAAGATCTGTCAGATAAATCTGCCTGTGTAAACGCATCATAAGCCTCTTCCCCGTCTTTCCACGCCCTCGAGCCCGCCTATCAGGTAAGCGGAGGATGCGGCAGGCTCCCTGGTGTATGCCTCAGGCAGGACTTTCATAAAAGTCCTCCTAAGTGTGCACAGTATCAGTAGGTAGAAAAACTGGGGGATAGTGCAGTCTTGAGTTTTTGAACTGCATGACCTGGCCCTTATGAACCCTCGGGAAATAACCGTTAAGAATGTAAATAGTATGTGGTTTTTGTAAAGATATTTGTGAAAGTATTTTAAATGCAGGATGTAAAGGTTATATTTTATGAGATTTTTTGGGGTAAATTTTTAAAGAATTTAGCTTAAATTCGCTTTGTCAATGAATCGAATTTCTGCTAAATTCAGTGTATATCCAGCCTCACTTAATTTCAGTTTGCTCCTATCTATCTATCTAGTCCAAGAATCCCGCAGCACATCCAAATATAGTGGCAAATCAAAAAGGTGTTTTATTCCATATTCAGTGGAGAATTCACATGCAACGTTTCAATCTCATCACAAGATCTTTCTCAAGCAAAGATCTTGTGATGAGATTGAAACATTGCATGTGAATTCTCCCCTTAATATGAAATAAAACGCATTTTTGATTTGCCACTATATTTGGATGTGCTGCGGGATTCTTGGACTATTTAAAGGGGAGATGTGGATTCGGTCTCCAGCCGCGGGCACTGTTGAAGCAGAGTGCTCTCCATTGTGGAAGTCTATCTATCTATCATCATATCTATCTATCATATTTCCTTTAGGCTTCTCTTTAGGATCTAAAAAATGGCAGAAAAAAAGCGAATCATTTAAATGTTGAAAAATAAAAAATGGCAACAAAAATACACACAATAAGTAATAAATGCTTGAAAGGCAGGAAAAGAATGCTAGTCAAGTACAGGGCGCACTTCTTTCCTCTCTTCATTGGACTTTTCCATGTACCAGTCTCAGTTTCTAACCCCTCATTGTCACATGATTGGGTACGTTATTGTTACATGTAATTTGTTATGGACCAGTATTGGGTGATTTTATGAAAATATATGACATGTTATATTTTATTATTCTTTGTCTGACTGCGGCCCTGCAATCAGTGATTCCCGCACTCTGTTCTCTACTGGTTTTCTTCTTTACTCTCTGACCTCCTTCCTCTTCCTGTCAAGGTTCCTCAGGCATAAATACTGGGCCCTCTTTCTCACTCTATACTTTCCCCATCAGGAAAAGTATCAGCAGATTTGGCTTTCAGTACCATCTCTACACCAAAGACACCCAGCTACTGTTTCCCCGAAAATAAAACATCCTCTGAAAATACTGGAGGATTTACAGGATAGCTTAAAATAAGGCAACCCCCTGAATATAAGGCATCCCCCGATCTTTAGACCCCCTCTGCCACCAGGGTTATGTCTGATTATGCTGGTTTGTGATGACAACTACTGTACAGTAAATGTTAATTTTTTTTCTTTGCTAATTTTTTTTGTGAATTCTTCATGGAAAAATAAGACATCCCCTGAAAACAAGACATAGCACATCTTTGGGAGCCTCTCTGCCATCTCACACATTGTGTCTTCCCTATATCTTAAACTAAATCTTTCTAAAACTGAACATCTTGTTGTTCCTCATCTATTAACCCATAGCTGCACCAGGACGTTATTGAACGTCCTCGTGCCGCTATGGGAGTTCAGAGGGGGGTCGCGCGGCGACCACCCTCTGAACTGCCGCGATCCCGGGTGCCGCGAGTAGCCCGGGCTCGCGGCTATTAGCGGGCACGGTCCGATCGCCGTGCCCGCTAATTAAGTACTTAGAAGCAGCTGTCAAAGTTGACAGCTGCTTCTAAATACTTGCTAATCTCCATACCTGGTGGTCTAGTGGGGGGATCGCCCCCCTGCGGCGCGATTGCGGGGGGGCGATCCCTGCATCCATCCCGGGCCGGGGTCTGCTCCGTAATGGCGCTGATCCCGGCTCGGCATTCTATTGCTTTTGGCTGCAGCAGCCAAAAGTAATAGAACACCGATCTCATGGATTCATGCAGTATAACTATACTGCATGGATCTCTATGAGAGATCAGAGTACATATACTAGAAGTCCCCCAGGGGGGCTTCTAGTATATGTGTAAAGTAAAAGAAAAATGTATTTTTAATAACACAAAACCCCCTCCCCTAATAAAAGTCTGAATCACCCCCCTTTCCCCATTTTATAAATAAAAATAAATTAATTAATTAATAAACAAACATGTTTGCTATCGCCGCGTACGTAATCGCCCAAACTATTAATTAATCACATTCCTGATCTCACACGGTAAACGGCGTCAGCGCAAAAAAATCCCAAAGTGCAAAATTGCGCAATTTCTGTCGCATCAAATCCAGAATAATTGTAATAAAAAGCGATCAAAAAGTCATATATGCGCAATCAAGGTACCGATAGAAAGATCACATCATGGCGCAAAAAATGACACCTCACACAGACCCATAGACCAAAGGATAAAAGCGCTATAAGCCTGGGAATGGAGCCATTTTAAGTGACGTATATTTGTTAACAACGGTTTGAATTTTTTACAGGCCATCAGATACAATATAAGTTATACATGTTACATATCGTTTTAATCGTAACGACTTGAGGAACATGCATAACAAGTCAGTTTTACCCCAGGGTGAATGGCGTAAAAACACATTTCCCCCAAATAAAAGAAATGCGTTTTTTTTTTTCAATTTCACCACACTTTGAATTTTTTTCTGGTTTCCCGGCACATTTTAGGCAAAAATTACATCTGCCATAGCAAAGTACAATTAGTTGCGCAAAAAATAAGGGCTCATTTGGGTCTCTAGGTGGAAAAATGCAGGCGCTATGGCCTTATATACACGAGGAGGGAAAAACGAAAACGCAAAAATGAAAACTGGCTGTGTCCCCTAAGGGTTAATCTACATTTCCATCTCAGTGTGTGGCACTACCATAACTCTCAAGCAGTACACGCAATGTCTTGGGGTTATGCTAGACTCTTTTATAGTCCTTGAATCTAGAGATGAGCAAAGTTACAATAGGAACGAAGTAAAGTGCTTCGTTCCTACGTGCATTCTAAAGAATTAGCAGTACAATAGCCAGAAAATCGCAAAAATGCAACAAAAACACTAAGTGTGAACGCAACTAAGAATGGGGGTGATTGGTTAAGCTTTCTAATGGTAGTATTCTCCTTGTTGCATATAGCAACCAATCACGACTCAGCTTTCATATTCCCAGAACAATGTGAGAAATGAAAGCTGAGCTGTGATTGGTTACTATGGGTCTCTTGCTATAGGACAGCACAATACATTTCCCTTAGTGTCCTTAGTAGCCCATGGCAGCCAATCAGAGCTCCCCTTTCACTAACCCACCCTACCAGAGCAAATAATATGTGAACGCCAAGCTGTGATTGGTTACTATCCGTAAACAAGGACACTGTGTGACAAATCTACCGAGACCCCGTCCACCGAGTGTCTGGGCAGAGTACACTCCAGTGGGAGAGCAGCTGCTCTTTTTATTAACCCCTTAAACGCTGCAATCTATAGCGATCTCAGCGTTTAAAGTACTCAGTGACAGGACAAGCTCCTGTCACTGACTGATTGGAACCTGATCCCGATCGCTTGTACTGACGGGCAGGGGTAAGCCACTTACCTCCGTCCTGTCGGATGGGCGATCCATGTATAGAGTCTGCCCTCGGGCAGGCTCTATTCATAGATCACAGATAACACTGATCTATGCTGTGCTATGCAGTATATGCAATCTATTGATTAAAAGTGTTTAACTAAAAAAGTATAATAAAAAAGTTTTTAAAAATATTTTAAAAAAAAAACCTTATAAACCCCCCACCCAATAAAAGTTTTTTAAAAAATAAACATATAGCATGCAGAATGGTTCGATCTATTAAAATATAACATTATTGTTCCCGCACGGTGAACGGCGTAAAAGGAGGGGGGGGGTCCATAGAAACCGTCATAGATAGATAGGTACTTTTACTAATATCACAGTCATTCTTGGATATATTTCAATTACAGGTTTTGGTGGATAGTAGCACATGTTCAGTTGTACTGTATACAGCAATATCCAGTTACTACTCCATATTCAGCTTTGAGACAATATGCAACAATTTTACAAAGTTACTATAGTGAAAATAAAAAAAAATCAATTAAAGGGGTCTTCCATAAATTCTTAGCCTGCACTTCAATAGAAAAAAACCTATACTTATCCTCCATTGTTCCCCTGCTAAGTCCATGTAGGCTCCCTTCCGTGCTGCAATTACTTTTATCTGTGTCACACAAGGTCCTTCCTGCTCAGCCAATCAGGGCTGAGGTGGGCGCCCCTTAGGCCACTGACTAATTGACCTGTAGGTTCTTGTGTGACACAGATACAAGAGAGTCCAGCACAGCTGGGGACCAACACAGAGATAGTAAGTGCAAAAGGGGGAGCAAGAGGGGTAAGTATAGTTTTTTTCTCTTTAACTGCCCACAGTTAAAGAAACAAATCTGTAGAATACTCCTTTAAAGGGGTTGTTCACCAAAAAATGTTTTCTTTCAAATCAACTGGTACCAGAAAGTGCCTGAGATTTGTAATTTACTTCTATTAAAAAATCTCAAGTCTTCCAGTACTTATTAGCTGCTGTAGTGTATTCTTTCCAGTCTGATACAATGCTCTCTGCTGCCACCTCTGCCTGTCACAGGAACTGTCCAGAAAAGTAGCAAATCCCCATAGAAAAACCTATCTTGTTCTCCATACTGGAAAGAATACCACTTCCTGCAGGACATACAGCAGATAATTATTAGAAGACTTGAGACTTTTTAATAAAAGTAAATTACAAATCTCTGGCACTTTCTGCCAGCAGCTGATATGAATAAATTTTTTTGGTAAACTATCCCTTTAACATTTGCTTTATAAATTCTAGAAAAGATTTGAATATGATAAATAATATGATTCAAAACGGGCATCAGGGTCTTCTGCACATATATACGTACTGAGCTACTAGAGCGATATATATAGATGTGACTGTAAATGGGATTAGATTCCTGTATGCGTAGGCTTACCATAAGTGAACTTGAACTTTGTGACTTTTGGGTAAAGTGTACATATTAAATATAGATATGAAGGTCTATGGAATGATATTATAATTTGTTTTGCCCTTTTCTTTTTCCCTTTTATATCTGAGTATTTATATGTTATCTGCTTGTCATCAATTGTGTAACCTATCTATTTATATTACATTCGTATTTCCTTCCCTTTATGGTAGAATATTTCTATTTTCAGCAATTATGAATTCTGTTTTTATTCTGAATAATAAATAATAATACACTGTAACAGCAAATATTTGTCATTATATGGCGGCCATCCACTCAATTTCAACATTGTGTGAACAGATCCTTCATGTGTTTTTAATCCACTCTTGGTTAACCCCTAGACGACTCAGGGCGTATAGTTACGCCATGGAAGTCTGTCCCCAGACGACCTAGGGCGAAACCGTACGCCCTGGGTGTTTCTCACGCTATGAAGCGTGCTCCGGAGCGGAGCGCGCTTCATAGCAGGTGGGGGCCGGCTGCAATCAGCAGCCGGGACCTCACCGGTAATGACACGCTGCAGCGATCGCGCTGCCGCGTGTCATTAACTCCTTAAACGCCGCGATCGCGGCGTGACCGCGGCGTTTAAGTGTAAGTGACAGGGGGAGTCCCCTGTCACTTACTGATCGGGACCCCCGCAGTGTGACTGCGGGGGTCCCGATCGGTAAAACGGGCCGCCGGAGGTCCCTCACCTGCCTCCGTGCGGTCCGATCGGCGATCTGCTGCACTGAGCCTGCACAGGCAGGCTCAATGAGCAGATCGCCGATAACACTGATCAATGCTATGCCTATGGCATAGCATTCATCAGTGTAAAAATCCAAGTAGTGAATGTAGAAGTCCCCCAAAGGGACTTCAAATGTGTAAAAAAAAAAAAGTTAAAAACACTAACACACTACCCCAAAACCCCTCCCCCAATAAAAGTCTAAATCACCCCCCTTTCCCATTATATAAATAAAACATATAAAAATAAATAAATAGATAAACATATAATATACCGTAGCATGCGTAATTGTCCGATCTATTAAAATATAACAAGCGTCATTGCGAACGGTAAACGGCGTACACGAAAAGAGGGAAAAAAGTGCGCGGATTACCGATTTGATGTTACATTATATATATAAAAAAATTAATAAAAAGTGATCAAAACGTCCGATCTTCACAAATATGGTATTAATAAAAACTAGAGATCATGGTGGAAAAAATGACATCCCATACAGCCCCGTAGGTGAAAAAATAAAACCGTTATAAGCGTCACAATAGTCCCATTTTATTTATAATTAATTGCCAAAAAAAAGGATTTCATTTAAAAAATATATATAACATTAGAGAATCTGCGTAAACCTGCATATGGTTGTGTTCGGACTGACCTATAGAGTAATGGTATCATGTCGCTTTTACCATATAGTGCATTACGTAGACACAGGAACCCCCCAAACGTTACCATATTGCATTCTTTTTTGCGATTTCACCAATTTATATCTTCATAAATAATATATTTGGAATTCCATCATACATGTTATGGTAAAATGAAAGAAACCATTACAAAGTACAACTATTCCTGTAACAAATAAGCACTTACATGGCTTGTAGATAGAAAACTGAGAGTGCTAGAGCTCTTAGAAGGGGAGGAGGGAAAAACGGAAACACTAAGATCAAAATTTGCGCGGTCCACTGGGTCATTTTGGGCCTGGTCCTCAAAGGGTTAAAGCGTAACTGTCATATTTTTTTTTTATTGCAGAAATCAGTAGTATAAGCGATTTTAAGAAACTCTGTAATAGGTTTTATCAGCCAAAAAAGCCTCCTTCTGTACTCAAGAAGCAATCTCCCAGCCTCCCCTCCTGACTTCTTATCTGTGCATTATCAGGCAAACACGTCTTCATTACAGAGAAGCCAGCGAAGACGGGTTCTGCTCTCCCATTCTATCCTTATGGAGGGGGGAGGGGCCGAGGGAGATGAGGGAGCAGGAAGAGGTGACATAAAGGTCAGCTGTTTGTAGACTGTCTGGGCACCTAAACCGCAGGATTCTGGGGTCAGAAAGGTCAGTGCTTATCTATGAACTTACTGAGAGAAGATTGCAGGGTGTTGTGCTTTGCAGAAATCCTCCGTGCTCAGTCACTCTTAACAGCCCCTCCCCTCTCCATAGCCACATAATGGAGACAGAAATCCTGCTTCATCTGAAGTCAGGGGGGAGGCTGGGAGATTGCTCTTTCAGTCCAGAAGGAAACTCTTTTGGTTTATAAAACCTATTACAGAGTTTCTTAAAATCGCTTGTACTATTGATATTTAATGTTTTAAAAAAAATTACCCTGAAATGACAGTTACGCTTTAAGCTGGGTTCACACTATGTATATTTCAGGCTGTATTTGGTCCTCATGTCAGGTCCTCATAGCAACCAAAACCAGGAGTGGATTGAAAACCCAGAAAGGATCTGTTCACACAATGTTGAAATTGAGTGGATGGCCGCCATATAACGGTAAATAACTTCCATTATTTCAATATAACAGCCGTTGTTTTAAAATAACAGCAAATATTTGCCATTAAATGGCGGCCATCCACTCAATTACAACATTATGTGAACATAGCCTTTCTGTGTTTTTAATCCACTCCTGGTTTTGGTTGCTATACAGCCTCAAACATACAGCCTCAAATATACGTAGTGTGAACCCAGCCTTAGTAAGGTTGCAAAATACTGACTGAAATATAGTGTGTGTGATCCCAGCCTAATAATGCTCATCTATTCCAGGCCTGGAGCAGCTCTTCTCCATCTTCTAGCTTCCACCTTGTCAGCCGCAGGATGGATCCTTCAGATTACGTCATATCATTGCGCCTGCTGGAAAGATCATGTCTTATAGGCTACAGACACAAAGTGCCCACGGCCTATGATAATGAATAGAGCAGCAGGAGGCTATTTCTTATGTTCAGCCCGCTCACCCAGTTAGCGTGCTAAACATTATAGCGGCGGGGAATCCCCAGAAGCTGAGTGGCCACAGCTTCTACGGCTGCTAAAAGGGGGATGTGAGCCGGGCAGAACTGGTCAGCGGGTCAGCATGTGGTAAAATGAAAAATTACAACACAAGAGTTTGTTTTAATTTTTATATCTTTTTTATTCAGGGGATACTTCGGGTTAAAAAATTTTCTTGCTCATACACATGGGGGGACATTTACTAACAAATCTAAAAACACGATTTTGTCAAAGATGTTTTGGCATAATTTCCAATCTAATGTGTTTAGTCAAATTTATGTAAATTGTCTATTAGCATTGTAAATGTGTCTTAAAAATAATGGTCTTTTAATTAGTCTAATAAATTCACCTGGTTTGGAGCAGACGTAGCGATGCGCCAGTATATGCGACTTTTTAAAAAATTGCGCAGTTAATAAATTTAGCTAAAAAAGAATTCTGGCGCAGCTCCTGCAGCTCCTGTCCTTACCCAGCATGAGCAATCATATGATCGCCAGGAGGCCATATTGATGATCCATGCAGAGTTAATTGCTGACCAGCCAGACATTTGAAGTCAATGGGCGGTAAGCAAGCAGTTAGGCTATGTTCCCACTAGGTAAAAATAATGGTAAATAAAATAACGGCCGCCAACACAGACAGCATCAGCATCTCTGGCAACCGGCCCGGCCAGGTTGCTAGGGGCGTGGCGGCGTCCTTTGATCTTGCTGTGGGAGGGGCTTCACCGCCCCCGGTCAAGCAGCACAGATGCCCATCATTGTGAATTGGCGGCCGGCAACGGCAGTCAGCTTGAAGTGTGTGGTCTGGGGCTGGAGTCTCAGCCTCCATAAATATACTACTCTATATGTCTTCTTTGCCTGATTGTTACATTACCTTTTCTTCAGATTGTAATCCTGGTTCTTAAATTTTGGCTTTGGCTTTTTGATTACTCTATTGACTATGTTTTTGTACTGCGCAGAGCGTTAGTTGCTTTTGATTCCTGACTACGTATTATTGTGTTTCTCTTTCTTCTCCGTTTTTTGTGTTACACCTGTGCAGGCCAGGGACTGTCGACCAGTTATCCACTGCCACTTAGAACAGTTGAGGTAATCAGGCAAGAACAGTCAACAGACGGATGTCAGTGCTAGGACATCACCTGTCTTGTGTCCTCCAGTCCCCAAGTCCTGATACATGTCTTTTTTTGGTCATAGCTACTGTTTTTTTGTAACCATTTTAGCAAATTAAAGCCATCACTGGCTTAATCTGCCTTAACTGGATGCATTTTGGGGCCAAAATGGTAAACAGAAAAAAAAGACATTGGAGGAGATTTATCAAACATGGTGTAAAGTGAAACTGGCTCAGTTGCCCCTAGCAACCAATCAGATTCCACTAAGCCAGTTTCACTTTACACCAAGTTTGATAAATCTCCCCCATTGTGTAAACATAGCCATATACTGTATTTCCAAGCCAATACTGCTAACACCTACATAGTGAAGGGTGTGTTGAGAGTTAAGGGCGTATGAGTTAATAGTAAAGTCCCTTGGAGGAAGAAGTAACTTCTAATAGTTATCCGTTGGATCAATTTTTCCATTGACTTCCATTATTTAAAAAACGGATCAAAATGGAACCTTTTTGGGGGGGGGGCGTACAGTCATGGCCAAAAGTTTTGAGAATTATGCAAATATTAATTTTTACAAAGTCTATTGCTTCAGTTTTTAAAATGGCAATTTCATATACTTCAGAATGTTATAAAGAGTGATCAGCTTAACAGCAATTACTTGCAAAGTCAATATTTGCCTAGAAAATCAACTTTATCCCCTAAAACACATTTCAACATCATTGCAGCCCTGCCTTAAAAGGACAAGCTAACATCGTTTCAGTGATTGCTCCATTAACACAGGTGTGGGTCTTGATGAGGACAGGGCTGGAGATCAATCTGTCATGATTAAGTAAGAATGACACCACTGGACACTTTAAAAGGAGGCTGGAGCTTGTCATCATTGTTTCTCTTCTGTTTCCCATGGTTATCTCTAAAGAAACGTGTAGTCATCATTGCACTGCACAAAAATGGCATAACAGGGAAGAGTATCGCAGCTAGAAAGATTACACCTCAGTCAACAATCTATCGCATCATCAAGAACTTCAAGGAGAGAGGTTCCATTGTTGCCAAAAAGGCTCCAGGGCGCCCAAGAAAGACCAGCAAGCGCCAGGACCGTCTCTTAAAAGTGTTTCAGTTGCGGGATCGGGCTACCAGCAGTGCAGAGCTTGCTCAGGAATGGCAGCAGGCAGGTGTGAGTGCATCTGCATGCACTGTGAGGCGGAGACACTTGGAGCAAGGCCTGGTCTCAAGGAGTGCAGCAAAGAAGCCACTTCTCTACAGAAAAAACATCAGGGGCAACTCGATATTCTGCAAAAGGTACAGGGAGTGGACTGCTGAGGACTGGGGGAAAGTCATTTTCTCTGATGAATCCCCTTTCCGATTGTTTGGGACATTTGGAAAACAGCTTATTCGGAGAAGACGAGGTGAGCGCTACCACCAGTCTTGTCTCATGCCAACTGTAAAGCATCCTGAATCCATTCATGTGTGGGGTTGCTTCTCAGCCAAGGGAATCGGCTCTCTCACAGTCTTGTCTAAAAACACAGCCATGAATAAAGAATGGTACCAGAATGTCCTCCAAGAGCAACTTCTCCCAACCGTCCAAGAGCAGTTTGGCGATCAACAATGCCTTTTCCGGCATGATGGCGCACCTTGCCATAAAGCAAAGGTGATAACTAAATGGCTCAGGGAACAAAACATAGAGATTTTGGGTCTATGGCCTGGAAACTCCGCAGATCTTAATCCCATTGAGAACTTGTGGTCAATCATCAAGAGACGGGTGGATAAACAGAAACCAAAAAATTCTGCCAAAATACAATCATTGATTGTACAAGAATGGACTGCTATCAGTCAGGATTTGGTCCAGAAGTTGATTGAGAGCAGCCAGGGAGAATTGCAGAGGTCCTGAAGAAGAAGGGTCAACACTGCAAATATTGACTTGCTGCATTAGCTCATTCTAACTGTCAATATAAGCTTTTGTTACTCATAATATGATTGCAATTATATTTCTGTATGTGATAAAAACATCTGACAAACACACATAAAAACCAGAGGTCAGCAGATCATGTGATCAATATAATATTTGTGTCATTCTCAAAACTTTTGGCCATGACTGTACACAAAAACGTGGTTAATTCTGTGTTTCTATATGTTAAAATTAACCATCTAAAACTAGAAACATATGTGAGCATAACCTTACTCATCTCTCCACGCTCCAGAGATCTTGTGCTATTACAGCTTACCTACAGTATACTGATCATACTGTGTAAAATTCACATTACTGATTTTTTTTTACATCATAATAGCACAATGCTAAGTCACTATTAACAGCCCATGTCTGCGTACGTGTCCCAGGAGAGATTAAAATAAAACCTCTATATGATTATCTATATCCTCCCTCCCCTTTCTCAGGAAATAAAAGGGTGATTTTTTTGGGAGATAATGTATTTTCTGCTACTGCTCACCCACTCATGAGTTTAGCAAAATACAGAACAGTCTCAGAGTGAAGAAGAGCGGTCTGCTGGCAGGTACTGACATTACTCTGCAAAGTGTCTTACAAAGATTTCATTTTTTTCAACATTTTTCCTTTCACTGGTAACTTGATTTTTTTTTTTTTTTATTATTTAAGCTACATAATAAGTTACATAATGTTTTGTCATGTATTCTTTATAGTTTAGTACAACAGTTAAATGTTTAAAACTGTTATTTATTTTGAATATTCATCTTTATTGTTGCTCCTGTCTGTTATAGTTGTAGTACTACACTTTAAAGGGGTTTTCAACTCAAACATAACTTTTCATATGTTGCTGCCCATGGTGAGACTAACAATAACAGTTATTATCTATTCAGTCTCCTTGCCTCAGTTCTGAGCTGCTGCTTTCTGCTAAAAACACTAAAATTCTGTGTGTGAGCTTTTCTATCTGTCTCCCTCTCTTCCCCCCTCCCTTCTGAGACGGCTGATGTAAACAAGTCCATGACTCGCTTTATCTGTAACATTGTAGCTCCTTTGTAATGATGTGAACTCATCACAGTGAGTACATTAGCAACTTGATCTCAGAATAACCCTCCCAACATTACAAAAAAGCTACAATGTTGCAGATAAACCCTGCCAGGGACTTGTTTACACCAGTTGTCTCAGAAGGGAGGGGGAGACAGAGAGAAAAGCTCACGCGCAGATTTTTGTGTTTTTTGCAGAAAGCAGCAGCTCAGAACTGGAGGAAGGAGACTGAATAGATAATAACAAGTATGGAATTATTTGTTAGTCTCACCATGGGCAGCAACATATCAAAAGTTATGTTTGAGTGGAATAACCCTTTAATGTTACCTTATTTTTTCTTATCAGATATGTATAAAATTAAAGCTATTGTTTAAAATGATTTTATTTAATGTTATTACTCACTAGAAATGAAAGGAAAGGTAAAAAAAAAAAGTGTTTAAGATCAACTTTTGAAGTGTAAATCAGGATGTTGCAGGTGGAAAATGATTGTTTTGTTCCAACCAGACCTGTCATAAGGGTCACATTTTGTCTCAATCATATGGTTCTAGTATTGGTTTTAGAAAATCTCCCCCCCCACCCACTGAGCCTTGTTTGCTTCTTCTTTTTTGTGGACGTTGTTTTCATTGATCAGCGTTTAGTGAATGAATGAGAGCAGTAGGAGCCAGCATTCAACAACAGACGATGTAGTAGTATTCTGCATGTACTGTATATCAACCTACGCTCTTGATGTAGAGATTGTACAGTACTAGAGATGAGCAAATTTGCTGAAAGTTCAGGTTCACATGGAGCCCAATGATCAGCATTTGAATTCCGCTGCCTGTAGAAGGTGGATGCAGCCCGAAGACTGTTTGCAGTATCAATGTCTTCCAGGTAGTTCTCGGGCTGCATCTATCTTCTCCAGGCAGCAAGATTCAAATACCGTTCGTTTGGGTCCATGCAAACATGCATACATAAGTGGTCATCCGGCTGTTATGTGTAGGCGCAATAAAGTGAGAAAACTTTTGCAAATCGGCATCTAGGGCTATAAAATAATAATGTCCTCATGATCAGTAGGGGTTTTGCAGTCCAACCCCTACCGACCAACTAGTTATCGCTCAACCTCTGCATAGGCGACAGGCAGAATATGTGAACTCCTGCTTTCAGTATGTTAACACACAGTAAAATAAAAGCTAAGTACGGGCGTAATTTTGAATGAAAATAAAACAATGTGTGAACAGATGGAAAAAAAATAAGCATATTCATTAGTTTGACAGTCATAATCAACTATGGCCGTTATTCTATACGGTGTGTCCACTTCCGGCCAGTTCCCCCCTTTATTTACTCCTACTTCTTTAAAGGGGTTATCCAGCGCTACAAAAACATGGCCACTTTCCCCCTACTGTTGTCTCCAGTTTGGGTGGGGTTTTGAAATTCAGTTCCATTGAAGTAAATGGAGCTTAATTGCAAACCGCACCTGAACTGGAGACAACAGTAGGGGGAATAGTGGCCATGTTTTTGTAGCTCTGTTCACACAACATGAACGACCGGCCGTTCTGTGACCTCGGACGGGTCACAGAACGGCCGGTCTCTGCACAGATCATCCCGGCCGGTACTGCAGTACTGTCTGGATGATCTTTATGGCCGTAGTGTTCTGATGCGGGCGCATCAGCACGCGCCCGCATCAGAACTCCCCATAGAACTCCCCATAGCCGGAGCCGCTCGCTTCATTGTGTGAACTGACAGGATTTCCTACGGCCGCAATTCACCGAATTGCGGCTGCGGAAAACTGACATGTGTACACGCTCCGGCCGGGATCCCATAGAACAATAGGCTATGTTCCCCTCCGCACAAAGTTGTTGCCGTACTTTGCAGTATTTTTATGTGGTGTTAACATAGCCTTTGAGTGTACTAAACTGGGTAATCCCTTTAAGATGCCATGCATTCAGACTGACAGCTACTTAATCTCCCTTGACTCCTCCATAAACATCCAAGTCAAGATTAGTTCAATGGAGAGAAGAAAGGAATTCATGATCCCCATTTTCCCTGCCATCAGGAGACAGTCAGAGACTCTTCAGCCCCTATTACACGAGCGACTGTGAGGAGTGAAGGAGTGATGTCAGTGCTTGTTTGCTCCTCGTTTTCCGCTCGCTGCCGCCAGTATTACACGCAGCAGCAGCGAGCGGGTGAGAGCCGGGGGCACGGAGAGCCGGGGGCACGGAAGGGGTGGCAGGGTGATCGCTTGACGGGCAGCCCATAGCATATAACAGCGGGCTACTGCCGCTGCTCCTATTCCATGGAGCGACAGCAGCAGATCGCTGCTATATGAGTTGTTTGTCTTTCAACATGTTGAAAGACAAACTACTACAATGATCAGCCAACATGCCGTTCATGTCGGCTGATCGTTGTGTTCTATTACACAGGACGATTATCGGCCGATAATCGTTCGGTGTAATAGGGCCTTTAGGCATGGTAATCTAATGTATATAGACAACTTTACACCCTGGCTCCTGGGGCAGAGCCCACCCTACCCCTGGATAAAGAATCATATACTTACCCTTTCCTGCCACTCCGGATGCCAGTCCTGCTTCAGAGAAATCTGCCGGCTTGTCTACACACTCATTATGCAAATGATCAGAGATGAGTCCGATGTCCATACGAAATCACACAACGTTTTTTCAGCTCTGTTTAAAATTACGTCTGTCATTTTGAGTCCAAAATAACGGAAGTCATTTAGCTGTCTAGCCTTCCCTTAGTGCAATGATGGCGGCTGTTGGTACATTATTCTGGTTTGGGATTACTAATTGGCCTTTGGGTGCGGCTTAATTGAAAAGTCAGTTGAATTATATATTAAAAATGGAGAAAGAACGATGACAAAAGAAAAACTGCGTGTGAACAACTAATAAAAAACGTCCGCTGTTTGCAAAACAGGTCAGAAAATAATTGTCATGAATGATCATTATTTTGACGTCCGTGGTGATAACGTCCATTATTCAACACATTGTGTATATTGGACGTCCGTCTTTCTATTGACTTCAATGCATTGTAATGCAGTCAGTTAAATCGCAGCAATAACGGACGGTTTTTTAAATAGCAAAAGCAGCTGTCTTTTCTCTATTTTTGATGTGTGAATATAGCCGAACAGTGATTTCCTATGGACAGCGGACATAGACATCCGGAGTGGGACCGTCAGGAGAGGGTAAGTATATGATCAGGGCAGTATTAAAAGCTGCTGCTGCCCTAGGCACTAAACCTAAAGACGCCCTATCTTCACTCCTTACCAACACCGCCATACTGTTACTGGATAACACCGCTATACCAGACCTGAGTAATACCACCATACTTTGACTGGATAACACGGCCATACCAGACCTGACCAATACTACCATACCCCCCTCTCCCCTCGAAAAGACACCAGATTTACTGGCAAGTCTGAACAGAAGGTGGGAGAAAATGTAAACAAAAAAAAGTTGTCCCCTTCCCCCTGCTCCCTGGTGCTGCCCCCCTCCAAGGTGCTGCCCTAGGCACTGGACCACGGGTGCCTAGTGGTAAATACAGTCCAGTATATGATTCTTTATCCCGGGGTAGGGTAGTCTCTCAGGTGCCAGGGTGACAGGTTCCCTTTAACCTTGGCATAACTGTTTTCAGTCAGCATTCGAATACCGCTGGCTGAAGCAGTTGGCCATAGGATGTATCCATGTTTTCACTGACTCCATAGCACTGCATCCAACTTCTTCAACCACTCGTATTCAAATGCCGAACGATTGGACTTAAAGCGACTCTGTATCCACAATCTAACCCCCCCAAACCGCTTGTACCTTCGGATAGCTGCTTTTACTCCAAGATCTATCCTGCGGTCCGTTCGGCAGGTGATGCAGTTATTGTCCTAAAAAACAACTTTTAAACTTGCAGCCACATGCCCTACGGGCAAGGCTTAGAATATCTGTGCCCTAACCTTGCACCACCCCTCCATCCCTCCTCCCGACCCTCTTCATCACTAGGAATGCCACTGCATGCTGAACATTGCACAGGTGCTTAACGATCCAGCCCATGTGCCGGGCTGACACAGGTGAGGAATAGGTACCAATCTGCCTGGAGCATTCCTAATGATGAGGAGGGCGGGGAGGAGGGACGGAGGGGTTGTGCCAGCCTAATGCATACACAATCTAGGCCACGCCCGTAGGGCACGGGGCTGCCAGTTTAAAAGTTGTTTTTTAGGACAATAACTGCGTCACCTGCCAAACGGACCGCAGGACAGATCTTGGATTAAAAAACAGCTATCTGAAGATACAAGTGAATTGGGGAGGTCAGATTGTGGGTACAGAGTCACTTTAAGCATGTTCCAGTTGTGCTTATCTCTACTCATTATATTATAGACTAGTTTATGGACTTTGTCTCCCTAGGAGACTAAGTCAGGGCCATAAAGTTGAGTCTTTACCTATTTGTCCAATAAAACTACACTGTATAATATGAGCAGTGCAGGAGCATCATAGTCGGATCAATGTTGTATCAGACACAAACCTGTCATGTCTACCTTCATTCCAGGTTATACCTCATTCCTGAGGTCCAGGGACTAGCTGGACTAGCCACATTGCTTCTCCTTCCTCCAAAACTTGGAAATGGGCAATCACCAATGAAATGAAGATATTTCGGACAATGCAGCATCATTATACACACATTTTTTTCTCTGTTTCAGGCTTAATACGAGAATGAGAAGATATGCTGTGGACATCTGTATATTGCTCTGCATACATCTGATGATATACCATAAAGCTGATATGTGTGATAAAAGTAGGTAGCAGAAAACGTATATTATATTAAAGGGATTTTCCAGCCTTTTAAAATTCATAGCCTATCCTTATGCTGTGTTTACACGGAGCGATAATTCGGCCGATCGTACGAAGAACGATTTCGAAGTAACAATTTTTTTTTATAACAATCAGCGCTTAGATGGAACAATATATCGTACGGAAAATTTGTTTTGCGATCACTTAAGCCTATCTCTCACATAAGTAAAATCGGTAAACGACTGTTTACACGGAACGATCTGCAAATTTTTTGCAAACGACGATTTAAGAACATGTTGTAAGATCAAAATGAACGATTCCTCGCTCGTCGTTTGATCGTTCGTTGCGTTCTGCGTTTACACGTTCGATTATCGTTCAAATTCGATCATTATCGTGCAAATTCGAACGATAATCGTTCCGTGTAAACGCAGCATTAGGGTAGGCCATCAATGCCAGATAGATTCAGGGAGTCTAATGGTGCATTTAAACAGAGAGATTTATCTGACAGATTTTTGAAGCCAAAGCCAGGAACAGACTATAAACAGGGTGCAGGTCATAAAGGAAAGACTGAGATTCCCTGTCTTTTCAAGTCCATTCCTGACTTTGGCTTCGAAAATTGGTCAGATAAATCTGCCTGTGTAAACGCACCATAACTGTCAGTTCCCCATTTGATCAGTTACGATTTACATTGTAATTGCAAAAGCTGTATATTTGGTAGTGGGGGTGCAAGGTATTTTAGTGTCGTCCCATTTATAACCACTATCAAGTCTTGATAACCCCTTTAAGTACTATATGCTACTATAAATGTATGCTACAATAAAAGTCTTGTATGATGGTGTTCCATGATATAGAGATTTTCCTAACATTCCAAGCAAAGGGGGCCCGGTGTAAATAACTGCCATTCCCTTACGTCCTGTTGGCCTCACAATAGATGGGGTGTCTCCGCCCCTGTGAGACCCCCAGGACGAGAGGAAATTTTAATAAATGTTTGCTCCACCCCCTCCCGGCTATAAGATGGCCTCCTGCCCCCATACCTCCAGTTTTTTTCTTTCGTCCTTGTGGACCCAGATGAGAGGAAGGCCGGGGGCTTGCTGCTCCTGGTCATTACTTCGGGAGCTGAACGCGGCGGTATCCGGAATCAAGCAGTGTTGAACTTCCGGTCCGCCGCGTCCAGCTTCCGGTCTCCGGATGGGCGCCGCCATTTTGTTGTGGCCGGTGTCCTCCGGTATAATCTAGCGGCGTTCCTGCAGAGCAGGCGGACGGCAGGCCAACGATAGGCCGGGGAAGAGAGGCGGCCTCCTAAGGAACAGAAGACCAAGAAGAGGATTATTCAGCAGCCGTCCGCATATCGGCCCGGTTTTTTTCCGGGCAGGCAACCTTCAGGTATGCTTAGAGCACCTCCCCTTAGGTGTGGCTAAGGTCGGGCGGTAGGGGGAGGGGCTTAATTTTGGCGCTGGGACACCATTTAAAGCAGCCTAAGCAATGGGGCTGGCTTCCCTTAGGAGTGAAAGCCATAGACTGCTGTTACCCCTACTGCGTGGAGTTACTGCGGCAACTACCTATTGTAGGTATTCGATGCTCTGTTCTCTGAGGATTATTGTTAGGTGAAATTTTATCTCTCTCGCCTGGTTATAGATGTCTTCCAGGGAAGGATCTGGGGGTAAACATTCCTCTAAGAGGAGGCACCTTACATGCATCCAGTGTGGTGAGTTTTTTCCCCCACACTATTCGATTTGTTTTTTTCTGCTGTAATTACAAGCAGATTATATGTTGCAGAAAACCCTTTACCTGATGGATGGGAATACCTTAAATGCCAACTATGTCGTCAGCCACCGCCGAGCGCGCCTACCCTCTCAAATCCGGATAATGAGGAGCCCACAGTTCAAGATGTGGTCATTTGGGTAAAGGACTATGTACATCACTCAGTATCCGGGATTAATAGGTCCATTACTGACCTGAAGGAGACGATACTGCAAGAGTAAGTTAACTTGATGCCCTTAGGACTGGTGTAGACAGTGCTTAAAAAGATTATTTGTTTCTCGTAGTAGAAAACGTACAAAGAGGAGCCCGTCGCCTATGCAATATTCCCCTGCTGGACATCGCGGTGAGAAGTCTACTCAGGAGGTTTGATAAATTAACTTACCTGTAGCTTATTAGCGTTTTTCTCCAACAGAGTATACTGTTATTGATGAGGTGGAGTCCTCACTTTCCGAGGATGAGGAACCAGACCCGGGCAGATGTTATTTTCCGGTAGAGAAGTTCCCTTGGCTCGTTAGAGTCGTGAAGATTCAAAATCATCCGGATGATGGGGAGAGGCCGTCTACGTCCAAGAAAGCCTTTGAGGTCAGTGAGGAGTTACTGAACTCAATGAAGGCCGAGTGGCTGAAACCAGAGAAAGCCCCGGTTCTTAGTCGGAGATTTAAGACCCTCTATACACTCTCTGAAGAAAAAGTAAAGTAATGGAAGGCACCTCCAAAGGTTGACGTGGCGGTAGCCAAGCTCTCCAGAAGAACACTTGTTCCGTCGGATGATGGCAACAGCCTAAAAGATCCTATGGATCGCCGTATGGAAACATCACTCAAGAGAACATATTCTTCTGCCTCGGCTCAGGCTGCGGTTTCCATAGCGGCAGCGGAGGTTAGCGTGGCACTTAGGAAGTGGTTAATGACCCTTCAAGAAGATGTCGAATCAGGAGTGAGGCGAGAAAATATTCTTTCCTCTTTCAGGTATATCAATATGGGGGTTGATTACCTGTGTGATGCTGCTCGCCAACAGGTACGCCTATCTGCTAGATCCATGTCTCTTGCCACTGCGAGCCGTAGAGCTCTGTGGCTTAGAGCTTGGAATGGAGATAATTATTCCAAAAACTTTTTAAGTAGTATAGAATATATACCTGGACGTCTCTTTGGATCCGAACTCGATAAGCTGATGCTAGATCTCTCAGATAAGAAAGGGAAATCATTGCCCCAGCAACAAAGATCCTTTCGGAGGCCCTTTCGTAGAGAGAGAACCCCCAAAGAATGCGCCAGTATCGATACTCCACCAGAGGAAGAGGAGCATACTCATCTAGAAGAGGCTCTAATAGACAACCCCCCAAGACCCCAACTAAAGCCCGATTTCTGACTATGCCAGCCTACCCGTGGGGGGTCGTCTAAGTTTTTTTGCAGACGCATGGGATTCCAAAGTCAAGGATCCCTGGGTCAAGAATTTGGTTCGGGAGGGTTACTCCCTTTCCATGGATCCCCTACCTCCGGAGAGATTTCTAATCTCCAAACCTCCCAGGGCTCCCAAAGACAGAATACTTCAGGTAGAGATCCAGACATTAATTTCAAAAGGGGCATTGGAGGAAGTGCCGTTCAAGGACCAGGGAAGAGGTGTGTATTCTCCTGTGTTCCTTGTACCAAAGCCGTCCGCAAAGTGGAGGCTTATCATAGACTTAAGATTTCTGAATCGCTTTATAATAAAGAAACATTTTCGAATGGACACCATTCGGTCTGTTCAATTTGTGTTACAAAAGAACGATTTTCTTGCGACCCTAGACTTGCAGGACGCTTATTTTCATGTCCCCATTTGGCAGCCTCACAGGAAGTACTTGAGGATCGCAGTGACCATAGAAGGGACTCTACGCCATCTCCAGTTCAGAGTGTTACCTTTCGGAATCAGCACCGCTCCGTATGTCTTCACCAAGGTAGTCTCTTCGATAGTGGCAGAGCTCAGACTACAGGGAATCCGGGTCATTCCCTACCTGGACGACTGGTTGATCATGGCAGAAAGCATCAACCTCCTACACACACAGGTTCGTACTGTCCTCCTTTTTCTTCAACAGCTGGGATGGATTGTCAACTTGGACAAATCGGACCTAATACCAGAAACCTCTAAGATCTTCCTCGGTTTTATAGTAGATTCCATTCAGATGCGCCTTTTTCTTTCACCACAAAGAAGACTCAGAATTTATCAAGCATGTCTGTTTCTGTCCAGACCCAGACAAGTCCCCATAAGGACAATCATGAGATTCCTGGGGCTCCTATCCTCCACGGCAGACGCAGTCCATTGGGCGTTAGGGCACATGCGCACATTACAGACAGAGATGCTTCAAGCCTGGGACAGGTCCCTATTATCACTGGACACCCGGATCACCCTCTCAACCAACAGCAGGAGATCGTTACTTTGGTGGAAGGACCTAAAGGATGGGAAGGAATTGGAGGAACCAGAGTGGATTTTCCTCACCACAGATGCCTCAGGGACCGGCTGGGGGGCACACTTAGAAGATCTCCAAGTTTCAGAGAGGTGGACACCAGAAGAGATACAGCTCCCCTCCAACACGAGGGAACTAAGGGCCATATCTCAGGCCCTTCGTCATTTTGCTCCTCTTCTTCTCGGGAAGGCAGTACGGGTCCGGACGGACAATATAGCATGTGTGTGGTATATCAACAAGCAGGGAGGCACCAGATCCCAATCCCTTCTGAGAGAAGTGGCAAGGATCTTCAACTGGGCAGAGGGGAGGATAACCAGGTTATCCGCGACCCACATCAAAGGGGACCTAAACATCCTAGCAGATCGCCTCAGCCGAGGACTTACCATTCCGGGAGAGTGGTCTCTGAACGAGATCCTCTTCAAGATGCTTGTGGAGAAGTGGGGTCTACCGCTGATAGACCTGATGGCAACTCGGGACAACGCCAAATTGAGCAGGTTCTGCTCCCTTTATGTCGCAGACAGCCCAGAGGTGATAGATGCCATGACAATACCATGGACTTTCAGACTGGCCTATGTGTTTCCGCCTGTTTCCATGATACCGCGAGTATTGATGAAGATCAGGCTGGACCAAGCTTCAGTCATAGCCATCATTCCGTTCTCGCCGAAGAGAGCTTGGTTTCCGGTGCTCATGGCAATGAGCAGAGGGAATTATTGGAGACTACCACTGTGGCTGAATCTCATCACTCAGAGATCACAGCCTTGCCAGAATCTGAAAGCGTTCAACCTCACAGCGTGGAGGTTAATGAGCCCATACTGACAGGAGAAGAGCTCTCACAAAGAGTACTTCAGACCTTGTCCCACTCAAGGAGCGCGGCCACAAACAGGTCTTACACAAGAATCCATAAAGTTTTCTCAGCTTGGGCAGCAGCCAGAGATGTGGATTCACGGTCACCCTCGACAGCACAGATCCTGGAGTTCCTGCAGGACGGGTTCGACAAGGGCTTAAGACCTAGTTCTCTTAGGGTCCAAATCGCGGCCCTATCCGTCCTGTTGAAAATAAAACTGACACAAATTCAAGAAATTAAAGATTTTTCCAGAGCCATAGATAGACTTAGACCTCCCATCATTAGACCTACTTCTCCTTGGGATCTGTCGACAGTTCTTAGGCAGCTAGGTGTACAACCGTTTGAACCTTTAGAGGAAGCTGAGTTAAAATTTTTAACGCTCAAAGTTGTCTTTTTACTTGCGGTCGTCACAGCAAAAAGAGTCGGGGATCTCCAGGCACTAGGTTCAAACGAACCATATATAACTTTGTTGCCAGATAAAGTTATTTTAAGATATCTTCCGGGATTCAGACCCAAATTTGCCTCCTTCAGTAACCTTAATCGACCCATTGTCATTCCGAACTTCGTTCCCACAGCTGAAGAGGCCTTGGAGAATTCGGCGTCCCTAGATGTGGTTCGATGTTTAAGGATATACCTTACAAGAACACAGACGTTCCGGAAGGACGAGAATTTGTTGGTTCTTTTTCAGGGTCGATTTAGGGGGAAAAGAGCATCAAAACCGTCCATATCAAGATGGATCTGCGATTGTATACGGACATGTTATACCTCAGCAGACCTACAGCTTCCGGATTTTCTAACGGCCCATTCCACGAGGGCCGTGTCTACTACATGGTCAGAGAGATGTGCAGTTCCCATAGAGGATATCTGCCTATCAGCCACATGGACCACGCCAGTAACCTTTATAAAGCATTATCGCTTACACTCCCTCCTGACCGACAGGACGGCTTTTGCCAGTTCAGTCCTTAATGCTGTGGCGTTTGAGGGCCCTCCCTATGGGGGTACTGCTCGCTAACTCCCCATCTATTGTGAGGCCAACAGGACGTAAGGGAAGTTAACATTAAGTATGTTAATATGTTTTCCCTGAGTCCTGTTGGCATCACAAATTCCCCCCCTAAGTAATAGTTATATTTTTTATTTTTTTCTCCTTGTTATATAACTGGAGGTATGGGGGCAGGAGGCCATCTTATAGCCGGGAGGGGGTGGAGCAAACATTTATTAAAATTTCCTCTCGTCCTGGGGGTCTCACAGGGGCGGAGACACCCCATCTATTGTGATGCCAACAGGACTCAGGGAAAACATATTAACATACTTAATGTTAACTTATTTCAATATAACGGCCGTTGTTTTAAAATAACAGCAAATATTTGCCATTATATGGCGGCCATCCACTCAATTTCAACATTGTGTGAACAGATCCTTTCTGTGTTTTTTTTTTCCCCAAACATATTTTTATTGTTTTCACATTTACAACAAAACAGCAGGTAAGCAAAGAAAAATGCAGTAGAATCACACTTGCATGCCAAATGAGTAATCCAGATAAAATCCAGAGTGTGAGACAAATATATGGGGTGCCTGCTGTATAAAATATTCCCCTAAAACATCCCCCCCTCACCAAAAACAACCCCCCCTTCCCGGCAGGAATAGGAACTCGCATCCACCTGTCAAATACATTACTTAGTCCTGGATTTTCAGGACTCCTAAGGAGCCCGCAATATCTGCCTTCAGATACCATGTGGTGTTCCGGAAGGGGAACATCACCCTCCCGAATCTCTGCCTGGTCTAGAAAAGTAATTACAAACGTCTTCCATTTTTTAAAAAATGATTTTGCTCTCAGTTCCCTTGCTGGTTCAGCGTCCAATAGGTCCAATTGCAAGTAGTGTTTCATTTGTGAAAGGATGTGTTCTACAGAGGGCATCTCTCCCGTAAGCCACCTTGCCAGTATACCACGTTTAGCTACCAAAATCCATAAATGTAAGAGATGTGTAATCTTAACATCAGGTGGGGGGATATGTAACAACATAAGGTGGGGAGTAAGCGGACAGGTGAAATGCAGTTTATTTTCCAACCAGGTCAACAATGTCGACCAAAATGTCTGGACTATAGGGCAGGAGTATAAACCATGTTCCAGATCCGTACCCACCTCTCCACATTTCGGGCATGCTATAATTCTATTGGGATGAGCCGGTGTTCTAGGGAATGTGAACCCAAACGTGGCATGGTGCATTATTCGAAATTGGGATTCCCTCCACTGTTCTGAAATAACAATTGATCGTATAATATTCCACCCCTTCAAGGCTTGAACCAATAAATCTTCCATAGGCCACTTCCCAATAGTTCAAGATAGTGGATGCCGGTCCTTTGGTAACTGCATCTCTAAGGGTCATATACAGAGCAGAGAGAGAGTGCATAGGAATAGAGGTAGTAACATACATAGTTATGGGATTAGAAGACAGTTCTGTACTTAAGTTGCGTAGGCGGGAGAGCAAGAAACTGTGAATTTGGTGAAAGGCCAGGAAGTGACCCGGACCCAGCCCAAACTTAGTCTGTAGCTCGGGGAAGGTAAGATACCGTTTCTCAGAGGTGCACACCAAGTCCTGTACTTTCAAAATACCTCTAATCCTCCAGTGGGTAAAAAGGGGGTTTTGCTGTCCCTGTGGGAACGCTGGGTGGTGCCAAAGATCTAAAAGGGCACTAACTTGCCAAGGGAGCCCCAGGAGTTTCCGCCCTATTTGCCATGCCTTAATAGAGTCACGAAATAACAAGCTAAGTTTGATGTCACGTGGCATGTACCCGTATTTTGTGTGCAGTAGGCTATTAAGGGACCAGGGATGCGCCAGGTGGGCCTCTAATGTATAGTTGGAGTAAGTACTAGATCCTCGTAGCCAGTCCAGCCCATGTCTCAGAAGGCAGGCAATATTGTATAAACGAGCATCGGGCAAGTTTAAACCTCCCCTCTCTTTAGGCAGCATGAGCTTCTTGTGAGCTATTCTTGGCCTCTTTGCAGACCAAATAAATTTACAGATAGCTGTTCTGATAAGATTTACATCAGCATGTTTTAATAGTAACGGAATGGTCTGGAGTGGATACAGAAGCTTGGCAAATCCTACCATTTTAACTAGGGCCACCCTGGCGAAAAATGAGAGAGGTAAGTGGGACCAGCGTAGGAGGTCAGAGCGTATTTTTTGTATTATGGGAGGGAAATTTAAGGAGTAAAGGGACCCCGAGTTGGTGCTGATCTTAATACCTAAATATGTAATAAAGTGCCTAGTGGATCGAACCTGTAAAGATAGTGGCGTCAGAGAGCCAGGGGCTGGACAACGGGAGAGGTCCAATAAATTGCTCTTGTCCACGTTGACCCTGAATCCAGACTGCTGCCCAAAGTCATGCAAATATTGAAAAACTTTTGCCAGGTCTCTACCAGCGTTGTTCAAAAAAAACAGAAGGTCATCGGCGAAAAGAGCAATGCGTACCTCATGTACCCGGACTTTGACACCCTCAATATCCACCGCTCTCTGTAGCCTAAGGGACAGGGGTTCGATAGCCAAATTAAAGAGGAGGGGCGAAAGGGGGCACCCCTGCCGCGTCCCCCTTTGCAGTGAGAAGGCGGCAGAGAGGAACCCTGGTTGTATGTATCTTAGCTACGGGAGATGTATACAAAGCTCCTATATAGTTCATGAAGGGCCCCGTGAAACCCATCTGGTCCAGCACCCGCAACATCCATCCCCAGCTCACGCTGTCGAAAGCTTTCTCGGCGTCAATAGAGAGTAGAGCTGGAGATGGATGCACATGGGGTCGGAGTGTTATCTCATCCAACACCGCCATCACTTTGCGTACGTTCATTACTGCAGAACGCCCTCTTACAAACCCAACCTGTGAGGGAGAAATAAGATCTGGGAGAATGCAAGCTAGTCTCTCTGCCATGATTTTGGATATCAATTTCAGGTCCAAGTTCATTAAAGAAATTGGCCAATAAGATGCTGGGGAGTGAGGGTCCTTGCCGGGTTTCAGTAATAACTTTATGTGAGCGGTGTTGGACAAGCTAGGGATAGGGGCACCGCCCAAGTAAGAAGAAAAGAGGGATAGCAGTGCTGGAGAGATGTCGTCACTTAAGATCTTATAAAAGTCGGCTGAAAACCCATCAGGGCCGGCGCCTTATGAGACTTCAGCGTAGATATAACTTGTTTAAGTTCCTCTAGTGTGACAGGTGAGTTGAGAATGGCTAGCTGTTCCTCCGACAACGCTGGTAGTGTATGGTCCTGGAGCCAATCCGGCACCACATTATTATCAGTCCAAGGCGGGACTGAATATAGAGTTTCATAGTATTTCATAAGTACAGAATTAATTATCCGAGGGTCTCTCTGTGGAAGGCCATTAGCATCAGTGAGTTGTGATATGTGGTGAGGAGTGTATGTTCCCTTTGCAAAACGAGCCAGTAATCTACCAGCCTTACTACCGTGGCGAAATAATAAGGCATCATAGTAAGATCTGTTCAGGTTCTCTTTTCGCTCTATCCACTGCTCATAATGTTGACGTGTGTCCTGCCACTTCTTTTTTGTGTCTACTGAGGGGGAAGTTAGAAAAGCTGTATAAGCATCTCGTAGTGTAGTACTCAGCTGCCATAGCTGTACTGAAACCTTTTTCTGCATAGCAGCTTTATATGCCATTATGCGGCCCCGAAGAACCGCTTTAGCAGTGTCCCCAAACAGTAGCGGTTGGGACACATGTCCCGCATTATCCGTGGAATATTCCAACCACCACGCCTTCAACAACGATTTAAAGCCATCATCTTTGGCTAAACCAATAGGAAATTTCCATAAAAAATCAGTACCTCTAGGTAACTGAGTATGGAAAGTACATACTAAAGGAGTGTGATCTGATATGACCATATCTTCTAAGGTGTGTGTGTTTAATCTAGGGAGAAGAGCAGCTGAAACTAACACATAATCAATGCGTGACCATGAACCGTGTACTGGTGAAAAATAAGAATATTCTCTCGCGTCTGGGTGTAAGTACCTCCATGTGTCCGTGAGGTGTTGGGACTGGCAGAGGGACCGAAGCGGTGTGACAGCAGCACAGGAGGTACGTGAACCAGTGCGGTCTTCCACAGGAGATATAACCTCGTTAAAGTCTCCCGCCACTAGTGTCAGTGGTAACTGAGCAGACGCCAGATGACGGGAGAGATTGGCATAAAACGACTTGTTAGGGCCATTAGGACCATAGACATTATAAATCAATATCTCCTCTGTAGGGAGGCGTATACGTAATGCACACCATCTACCAGCGTCATCGCAGGAAAAATGCAAGACCTCACCTTGAAACGCTCTATGGATCAGAACGATCACTCCCGCCTTGTTATTTACCGCAGATGATCCATAAACCTCCCCGACCCATAGCTTCCGCAACCTTTCAACCTCTGCCTTTTCAGGTGGCGGAGGACCTTCATCCTTTTGTGAGGGGAGCGAAGGCCTTTTATGTTCCAGGATACCCCACGTAACATAGTAATAATGAGATAAGCTTAATACCTAGACAGTGCCCATTCGAGTTCCCCCTTCCTGCAGGATCCCACCCAACCTCTTCCCCACCCTCCCAACCAAACCCCCCTCCCCCCCAACAGAAAGAAAAAACAAGCTCCCTTAAAAACATTCTCCTATCAAGGAAGCGCCGTTTCTGGACTCCACTTTTTTCCAGGCAGCAGGACTCTAACCAACTGCAAGTAATAACACCAGATAACACATAAACCTTCACCCCGGTCCCGGAGTAAGTATAACAGTAGTAAAGAGATTCGCTGCATTGGACAAGTCCCCGATCACAGCATGTTAAGACTGTAGTTAGTGTTAACCCCGAAAAGCTTGGCGGTGCAAGTAACAAACATTCACAAGGCAAACCCTTCAGCTGAGCAGGAGTAGTCCAACACGTGAGGCTGTCTTAGGCATGTGGAAGAGAAGAACGTCGGCGTCTCTGCTCTCTTGGCGGGCTGAACCAGTCTGATCCCTGCCGGCGAGGTGAAGTATTGTCTCCCCACGATGCGGGAGATTTCCTGGGGCTGCGAGCTCTCCTTGGCATAGCGGGGTCAATGTTAAGTTCTTGTGAAAGATGATCCTTAGCATCATCGGGAGAGTGGTAGATGGAAAACGAGCCATCCGAGTGGAATACACGCAAGGTAGCTGGATGGAGGAGGGCAAAACTGATCTTCTTTTGGTACAGCACAGAGCAAATAGGGGAAAACATCTTCCTCCTTCTTGTCGTTTCAGCGGAGTAATCTCCGAAGATCAGGAGCTTGTGATCTTTATAAAATAGGCCCCCTTTCAGACGGCGGAAAACTCGCATAATGTCAGTTTTATCCGCATAGTCAAGATAGCGCACAATCACCTGCCTTGGGCGCGCGCGGTGTTGCAGCGCAGCGTGAGATGTGTCGCCCGCTGCAGGTCTTAGGTCTGGACCCAGGCGGTGCGCCCGCTCTACTTTACATACTCGGTCGATGTTAAGCCATTCAGGGATCAGTACCTCGCAGAAGTGCTTTAGATCTTTTTGGAGAACCGTTTCCGGCACCCCTATAACCCGCAGGTTATTCCGCCGGGAGCGGTCTTCTAAATCTTGGATCTTATCCCATAACTTGCGGGTTTCTTGGGCGAACATACCCTGCGGAGAGGATAGAGTGTCCATCTGATCTTCCATATTTTGGATGCGTGTCTCTATCTCCTCTATCCGCTCCCCCTGCTGCTTCACTTCAGCTTGGAGTTGATGAAATTGGTGGGCTATGGTGGTTGCCAGGGTCTCTTGGAGGTCAGGGGCTAACCGAGTGGCTACCTCACCTGCCAGTTTTACATAGTCCACGTGTACTGAGGACGCTTCCCCCCTTCCATCTGATGATCTTTTTGTGGAGCGAGTGGGAGAAGCCGTTCTCTGACCTGCGTCATCTCGGCCCTCCGCCATGCCGGTCTCCTCACGCTGTGCAAGATTTTTCACTGAACCTCGGGTTTTCGGGCCAGGAGTCTGCAGAAACTGGTCCATGGTGATAGACTATACCCTTGGGCACTTAAGTCGGGTAAGTTGTGCTGTGGTGCGGGTGTTAGCAGCTAATTAGCAATGTCGGGACCCGGAGCTGCGGTCTGAGCCGTCCTCACTGCATGGCGCCGGAACCGGAAGTCCCTTTCTTTGTTTTTAATCCACTCCTGGTTTTGGTTGCAATATGAGGACCACAATACTGACTGAAATATACGTAGTGTGAACCCAGCCTTAGGCTATGTTCACACTACGTAAGTCTCCGGACGTAGCGCGTTCCGTGAATAAGCGGCCGGAGACTTACGTAGTTTGCTTACAATGGAAAGTATACGATGTACGGCTTCACAGTTCACACTACGTCCGAACTTACGCCCGGATCATACACGGCGCCGTAAAAAATGAACCAGACCATTGTTTGAGGACGAAAATGCCGTAACTTACGCCCGTAGCGTAACATGCGGTCCCGTACGTAGTGGTGATTGCTTCATTTTCCTAGCTTTTTGTGCCGATCCAAAAGGTTCTGTGGGGTGTCCGGGGCTAGGCGAAGATTTCCAAGTAAAAGACCGCTGTCAGATCGCTACGTAGGGCGCTCGGGAAGCGTAAGTAGATTTCGGGCGTAAGTTTGCGGACCGTACGTAGCCGGCCGCAACTTGCGTAAATTCCCGGACGGAGTTTAACACGTATATGTCCGGCCGCGAAAATATGCGGCCGGACATATACGTAGTGTGAACATAGCCTTAAACTGTATGGGATAAGGATTTCAAGATTTTTCTGGATCAGCTCTCTGCTGTGCACCATGCCTTGCAACCACTAGGCAAAGTCTACACAGAGTCTGTATGTTCTCCATGTACGGTCATCCCAAATACCCCAGTTTACTTCCTGACCAAAAAATAGACCGATAGATTAGTTCACTTCCTATTCAAAAGACGTTATCATTACATTTTTGTGCAAGTAGGAGAAATTAGACTGAGAACAGGGACTGATGTCTGGGATTGATTATGATGTATATGCGGTGCTGTAGGAGACATTACTGATATGTAAGAAGCGAAATCTCACCAGCTTATAGATTCCTATCAACTAACAGGTTTCACTATACAAAGAAAAAAAAACACCATGAAATTCTAAGAATTACATCTCTATTGATTAATGGAACAATTTTAAAACCTCCTCTTTTAGGGCGCTGTCCCACAGTGGCTGGGCCCCGTGCGTCATATGTGCAGTGAGGGGGCACCGCTTTCTGCATGCAAAATTTATCAATATATTTCCACATTAGGCTGGATTTACACTGCGTTTATCCAATTTTTAAATTGTTACTTCTAACATACACAAAAATATGGTCAACCAAGTTTTTTAAAAAAAAATAATGGAAGTCAGTGGAAAAACACATCTAAACTGATTGCACACAATTGCATCCGTTTTTTCATCCATTTCTTTTCTTAAAACGTATAGGTTAAACAGACTGCAAATAAATAAATAAATAAATAATGATCATGATCAAACAACGGTCATTATTAATTAAACAGGGGCAAATAAAGCCTGGGCCACATTGCTGCAAAACAATGAGCTTTAATAATGATCATTAAAGGGGAACTCCGGATAAGAAAAACTTGTTTTCTAGTAAAAGTGTTACAGGATTATGACTATCAAAATATCGATATTCCTATTAAATATTAATAATTAATATTCATAAATGAATATTAATATCCTAAGGCGAATATTAATATTTCCTATTAATAAATACAACACTGATAATCACTCTTGTGATTATGCATGTGGTATTATTAATATAACTCCTGTTTATGATTCAATTAAGGTGCAATATTGACCCTAAACATCTAATCAGACCATTAACAATCAATATTACAATACAGTACAGTCTCAGCAATGCTAGACTGTATTGTATTGAGACACACCTTAATCGTACCTAACGTTTCCCTTATTCCTATACAGCTACTACACTACTATACCTGTGCTTGTATAACAGATTGAGACAATACCGTGTTAATAATAATCCAATATTTATTATACACACTCAATCTACTCTATACAAATCACATACAGTATAATTAAAACAATAACAATAATAATAATCTACAACACCTAACTATATTCCCACCCACGTATCTAATACACACACACAATACTGTACCAACCCACCCAGACCTATGACCAGACTATCCCTAAAAGGGGGGAAGCAAGGGGTTAACAAAGGGATAAGGAATGAAGGGGTTCTGTGGTAGAGAGAGAGAGAGAGAGAGAGAGAGAGGCTGGGAAGCAGGGAGGATACTTAGACCACTTCTTGTGTAGGGATGATCCTGTGGAGCAGATGGTCTGTTGGTTTCAGTGGGGAAGATGGAACTCCCACTTGTTGGTCTTGATGGGCAAGATGGAACTGACCAGGGCTACCTCTGGTGGTCTATTTAAACTTCCTGGGGGGGTGGGGGGCGTACCCAAAGCTACGTGCCCGAGCATTGACGCAGAGAGATGATGTCACCATGCTCATGCACGTACAGGTATTTGTGCCCGTGCACAGTTGTGCCCAACGTTGTGGTGGGATACAGATGTCATACAGGAATACAGCTATCTAGGAGACAAAGGATCAAAGACCCCTGTCTTCCTGTATTACAGGGTGTAGTAACAAAGATCAATGATCCCAGAGAGAGATATGGTCCTATAGATAACTCTACAACAAAAGGGTCTGTGTGATTACAGTAAACATACCTGTGTTATTCAGGAGACGCCACTGTAATCAACAGTTGGCCTTATTGTCCCCCTCCCTAGCCCAGCAGACATATACATTCCTCTGGGAGGGGGCCTTTGAGTATCATTCTGGGCCCTCTCTCTCTTCAGGGATAAAAGATCATATATATATATATATATATATATATATATATATATATATATATATATGCGCACCACCTTATAAATATCTGGGGGATACACTTCCCCTGCTACATTCCCCCTGTTCGTCGCCTTAGTAACGCGACAATGCAAGTTGTGGGAAGTGTATCGTTGGGATGTATTTGCTTACTCAACTCCTCCTAATAACAGGCAACAGTTCAGGATGGAATGAAGTATAACTCTTATTCTTAGGTATCTAGACATCACCCAGTGCGACCATCACCTGTCCTGCCCTTCACCGTAACCGAGCATCTCCATCCACAGGATTCCCCGCTATTCTCTCTGGATCTTTCTTGCAACTGTCTTTAGACTGTCTTGGAACTGTCTTCGGACGATCTTGGAACCATTGTCGATGTGTCTGTCAGTTAGTGCCCATATTCAGGGGTTTGCCTATCCCAATTTTGTCTTGTACTGTGCAGACTCTGGAATGGCCTCAACCTTCTTGCTTTATTGGTAAATCCACATAGCACCTTCTCTGTTTCGAGGTACGACTGCTTCAGGATACCTTTTCTTTTGGTCTAGGCACGGCTTTCATCCGACACTCTTTCTTTATTCCTTGATTGAAGATATTGATGAGCAGGTTTTCCCATGGACAGATCTGCAGGTCTTTACAAGGCAGGACAGGATTTCTCGAGTAGGGGTAATGTCACAATACCTAAGTTGACTGCAGGAATTAACACCGTCTAATTCTAACAGACATTCAATCCATCCCTTACAAACTTTACCACGACAAGGGTTGAGTTAGCAAATATGTTAGGGAGGGGACCTGTCCCTAGGGGATCTAATCTACTCCCCATTCACACACAACAAAATCTCCCCTTCCCCCACCCCACATAATTAAACCAATGTAAAGAAAACAGTATTCACAAAGTTAGGGGGTTCCAGGACTGCATAGAGATTTTGTGCTGGAACCTTCCACATATGTACACAGTCCAAGATTTCAGGAATTCAACTGTGCTGGGTCCTGAATCTTCGGCGATTTGCCTCATGGAACTCTGTCTGGCTCTCCTGTATCTGGTTGGCAAGTCTTTTTACCCTCCGGTAAACCAGATACAGTCCAATGTACATGATAACAACCAGAACCAGAAGAACTATCACCGGATGGATAAGCAAATTAAAAAAGGATGTGGCTTTTGAGCTGTAGCCAAACAGACTTTCCCACCAGGAAACCTTCGCATCATTGTTCAGAATATTAGTAATTCTTATAATTTTGGCTCTGTCGTGCTCGAGCCGAATGGTAGCTTGGCTCTCCGTCTCTTGAAGATTTCTGAGTATCTCTTCTTCTTTGGTGAAATCTAACAAGAGACGCTTAAGCTCACTGCCAAAACCAAGGGGAATCCTCTGAAGTCTCACAGGAGTGTCAGGGCGAATGTCAAACCTCTTCTCCGGTGTGATTGGAGTTCTTCCCTGCTGCTCTGCGACATCTACACCTAAAACGGGATTAAGGGTACAATATGCTCCTGGGAGGAGTTCTCCTCTTTCGGTGCAGTTAATTCCGTAAACAGAAAAAGACATGTTGTGCCCTTGGTACCAACACCAATACCCCTGACCCATATATCTCAGACGGGAGGACGGTATGGGATTGGCCTTCATCTCGCAGGACCCCTCGGAGTCCCAACAGTGGTGTCTAAGCACCCGATCCTGACTACCTTGGCAGAGGATGGCATCCTCTTTCCTCCAACATCCCTCTGTGTCAAACAGATAAGGATGGCCTTTATAATAAGTTAAGATGTCCGAGGGGAGCTGTGGGTGAAGTACTGTCCAGTTATTCAATACAATCCCTAGGTTGATGGCACTGTACCCCTGTCTGAGATTACCTGATACAGGTGCCAAAGATGACGCAGTGCAACTGAGATTTTGGCATCCATGCCACTGAACCACCCACCAGTTAGTGTGGTTGTCTGCAAAGGGGGAGATCAGGGAACTTACCCTTTGCCGGAGGTTGAATGGGAAGTGGCCCCCGTATAGAGAGGACACAATATGTTTAAGGTTGTCTGAGAGTTCACTTTGGACCTGCGTACATGCCAGGGCGAGCTGAGCACTGTTTTGCTCTTCCATAATACCCACAACTAGCCGTCTAAACTTCTCTCGTAGAGACGAAGATAGAGAGGTAGTGGCATCAATGTGCGAATGCTGCAAACCCTCTAGGACGTGGTTTACATCAAGCTGGGTCCTAAATCCTTCCCCGGCATGTTGTGCAATGTCTCCAAGTTTACTTCTCAGGACTTCCATATCCATAGTGTTTAGGGCACCCACTCCCAATGCACTTCCTCCCAATCCCATGGTGATTAGATCTCTCCTCCCCCTGACCTTCCTGTGTCGAGGATCATCTTTTCTCACTTCTTGCCCCGTCTCTATCCAACCTTTCATCAAGTCAATTTGGTTCCTCACAAACTCCTCACATCTGTGATCCCAGTGATCAACTCTGAAGTCATCTACGGAAATTTGCCAGGTATACAGGACGAATTTAGTGCCCGTGATGATCTTCCATGGGGATGACAGTTGAGGAGCTATGGGATCTGCTAATTGATGGGTAGAAACTTTGCAAGAATCCGAGTGCGGTTTGACTGGTTGGAGACCTTCGACTTCATATGGGACTCTTACCACTGTCACACATACTTGACCTCTCCCACTGAACTGGTACCATCGGTCGCTATCTCCAGCCTCTAACGCTAGGTTCCCCACAGGTTTAGATTTGGACAGATAGACCCACTGTGTAAAGGACCAGCACCCTTCATCTACCGCCTCACAAAAAGGCCACCTAAACGGACCATCTATATTGATGTCAAAGTTAATGTCCCTGCCTCTGGGGTCTTTCCAATCAGTAGACACATATCTGTTCCGGAATTCCTCAGTCATAGGGGTACCATCCATCCATACATCCACAGTTGGGGTATCCACCCCGTTGCATACTAAATCCCACCTCCAGGGATTAGCATCTACCGTCACCATCTGTGTATCCGGTTCCCAGTGGGCATAGGTGATGAAATAGTATCCTGTCACCTCCGGTACACAGTCATCTCTCATGATCGTAATCATGAAAGACCGGATGGATGGAGATCCCTTTAACTGAGTATACCTCAGATCCTTGGCATCAGTCCGCACTTTTAAAACTGTTGCTCGATACAAGCCCTCCAGTTTTACCGGACCACTCTGATCATTCCACAAGGCCTGACCAGAGCTGCTGCAGTTTAACTTTAACATCAATACACTGGTACGTAAATAGTCCGTAGACACATGTCCCTGGACATACCTGGATTCCCTGGTAATTATCATCTGGGAATCCCTCAACATACAATAAGCTTTTAGGGTGCCTTTTACAGGTATGGGTCTATCAAAATATGTCCTTACTCTTAATCCATCTTGGCCACCCTTACTGGTGAAGGTAGCCTTGAGGATATACCAGCCGCTGTACTCGGCCCCAGTGACATCTTCAGGACTCAGCTCCCCTTGTTTTGTACACAACACCAAGGTGGTGTTGGCTTCCACTTGCTTGTAGGGATGCAAGTGTGGGTCCCTAGACACCCATCTTAAAGACTTGATGGGTGTTGGATCTGAGTCTTGAAAATGTCTGAATTCTTTGAGGCAAAGGGCATGTAAGTCATGTTGTATGGAAGACACATTCTCCACGGGTGTGTAATGTTGTGCGACTCCATCGGCAAAATCCTCTCTCTGGAACCCATATAAATACCACTGACCAGGGGTAAAGGTAAAGTTGCTGTAAGGCTCCAGGATTTTGCCCTCTAAGCATTCTACCATTAAGAGCCCTAATCCCTTAAGTGATGATCTGTCCATCCCATTGATAGGTTCCAGACCCTCTCCCGAGGAGGCTGAGCCTGCCATAATCATGCTTACCACTAGCGTGACAAACTGGAGATGTACCCTGTTCAGGGGGTCCCTATGTCTCTGGCTACTTGGTTTCCTGGTGTCCCTCCATCGAGTGATCTGTTGAAAAGTGTGTTTGTTATTGAAAAGTGTGTATGATAATCAGGTGTAATTTGACCTAGGGATCCACCTTCGACCTGCCAACCCCCCCTTCACCCAACTCTCTATGTGTACATTATTAAATTGGGGAAGCTCGGGTGGCCTTTGCTTGGTCGATGTGGATCCAGAATGTTTCCTGACATCGGCGGGATCTTTTCTTGGTTGTCATCGGCCTTTGTACCTTTAGCATTGTGTCACCCAAGACCTCAAGGACCTGATAAGGTCCCTCCCAGTTTGCGTCCCAGGGTCCAGATCGGCGGAAGACTTTCACCATTACCATTCCTCCTACAGGGGGCATTGGTGTCTCCCCCTGTAGATACGGTTTGTGCAACCGTATAGCTGCATGGGGTAGTAACTCTTTCAGGTTCTGTTGAACCTGTTGGAGGAACAGATCTCTTGCGATGGCATTCTTCAAGGGCTCAGATACTTTAGGTTCATTAGGTAAACACAGGGGCATTTTCCGTCCAGTCATCAGCTCAAACGGAGTGATACCAGTACTGGTTGCCTCTGTTGCGCGGATACCCATCAGCACCGCCGGAAGGGAAGTTACCCATGAGGAACCTCTTTCCAACAGTGCTTTAGAAAGCCGGGTTTTGAGGGTTCGATTCATGCGCTCCACTATGCCCGCAGACTGAGGATGGTAAGGTACATGAAACCTCTGCTTTATGTCCAGAAGTCCACAAAGCGCCTTCATGACCTTACCCGTAAAATGGGTCCCTCTGTCTGATTCTATCACTCTGGGGATACCCCATCGCGACAGAACCTGTTCCCAGAGAACCCGGGCAGTAGTGATGGCTGAATCATTCACTGTGGGAATGGCTTCTACCCATTTGGAGAAGACATCCACCACCACCAGCGCGTAACGGCAGTTACGACTTCCAACTGGTAATGGTCCGATATATTCAATCTGGATTGCAGACCACGGACCCTCTGCAGGAGGAACTCTCTGCAACACCGGCTTCAGGGCAGCAGCCCTTGGGTTAATTTGCGCACAGACCAGGCATTGCTGCGTGACTTCCTCTACAGTGTTAGACATCCCTGACCAGTATAATTTGTCCCTAAGCAGGGACAGGAGCTTATCCCGACCAAGGTGTCCAAACAGCTGGTGGTTAAGTCTCGTCAGCTCTACCTGCAGATGCTGAGGGACTACTGGTAGAGGAAGTGCCTGTGTACCGGTATCAAAACACAGTATCCCCTGTTTGAGTGACCAG
The DNA here is from genome assembly GCF_027789765.1 of Dendropsophus ebraccatus. Taxonomy (NCBI): domain Eukaryota; kingdom Metazoa; phylum Chordata; class Amphibia; order Anura; family Hylidae; genus Dendropsophus; species Dendropsophus ebraccatus. The sequence continues at coordinate 94,031,733 of NC_091462.1, read as the reverse complement.
GGATGCTGTGAAGCTGTGATGTGTGTCATTAGAAGAGGATCTTTGGCTTGTTCCTCCTCAAATGACACCGGGCCTTCCTTGAGATTGGTCCGTCTCACTGCAATCCGGTATGCTGAAATCTGTTCAGCGCCCGGCTCCCAAAAGTCCCCAGAAACTGCGGCTAACTTAGCCAATTCGTCTGCCTTGTTGTCTCCCACAGTCAAGGGCTGGTCATCTCTCTGGTATGCTGGGACTTTGATAATTGCTGCCTCTGCAGGATGTGCCATGCCCCACTCCCACAATTCTGTCAGGACCGATATGTGAGCCAGAGGTTTGTTCTGACTGTCCACAAATCCTCTTCTCTTCCATGTTTCCAGGTGCAGGGTGAGGGATCGGACTACATATGAACTGTCACTATATATAGTCCGATTTCCTGGAGGTTGAAGGAGGAGAGCTTCCTTAACCGCCTCTAGTTCAGCCCGTTGTGCAGACAGGTGACCTGGCAACCTAACAAGACTTTGGGTGCCGGTGGTCTCATCTAGCACAGCAAATCCTGTTACATAGGTGCCATCCAGACAGAATCGAGAGCCATCAACAAAGATGACCCTGTCTTCTGGATGGCTTACGGTCCGGAAAATCTGTGGAGCCGAGATCTGTGACGGCATTCCACAGTCATGTGCGGTCCCTGTCATGTTCAACAACTGGGACAGAACATACTTCGCCTTGTGGTCCACTTTCAGATTCCGCCCACTGAGGTCCATGATTCACCTACCGAATCTCTGTTGGGAGACTCCAGGTAGTGTATCACGAAGCAACAGAACCAAAGGTGAATGCGGAGTCTGTAAAGTGAGAGGGCGGAAGCCAACAATATGCTCGGTCGCTTTGACCGCATAGTGTATGGCAGCCAGTTGTTAAATATATGTGTCTATACAATGTAAGGCTATGTTCACACTATGTATGTGTGCGGCTGTATTTTTTATGCGGCTGGAAATGTGCGTCGGAAACTACGGCCGTGGGAAAAAATAGACACGCGGCTGAAAACATACGGTCATTTACTTATAAATCTGGTTCAACTAAAAATAACAAATAAAATCTTTAGAAAGTGATGCAAACACCTCTGGATGCATCTGGGAAAGCAGGGAAACAGTTTACATGAATCGCTATTACCGGGGTTTGCGATCCTCTGCAGTATGCCGATGTCTCTCATGGTTAATCTATTAAAATAATAAAACACATTTTCGTTGTAATAAAGTCCCTTTCGTTGTTCAATAATTAAATTTAAACGAATCCATCATTTTGCAATTAAATATACTGTTAAAATAAATATATATATAAATAAATGTATATTTATATATATATTTATTTTTTGACAGTATTTTTAATTCCACAATAATGGATTCGTTTAAATTAAATAATTGAACAACGAAACTGATTTTATTACAACGAAAATGTGTTTTATTAATTAAATATTAATTAGTACAGGAAGCTCCATTAAGCCGTTAATTCATATTCCCGGTAAATAGAGCATTCTGTACTAATCATCACTTTACTTTAATAAAAACATCAAATGTTTCTTCTAATTATGTTATCACAATAGCATTATTAGAAGAAACATTTAGAATTATATGTGCGCTCAGCTGATTGGCTGATCGGCTGAGCGCACATATAAAGAGCCGGTCCGCAGTACAGTCACTTCATTGTGCTGCGGACCAGCGAAGAGACAACATCGGGGTGAGTATAAAGCTCTCCCCACCCCCTCCCAGCAAGGAAGGGGGGTCACTTAACCCCTTCCTTGCTGGGATGGGTGCAGTCTGACATCAGTTTGGCCCCCAAGGGGTTAAGGGGGATGCAATACATCTTCCCTTAACCCCTTGGGGGCCAGACTGTAAGCAGCGATCTGTAAAGATGCTGCATACTGTAAGGAGCACAACACCGCTCACAATGATGGGTGTTGTGCTCCTGTTTGTGTGTTTTTTGTGTGTTTCTCCCTTTTTGTTTTTCAGATATCGGTATCCTGTGGATTACGTCCGATTCGGTGGACTACGTCGATGACCAGCGGTTGTTTGGTGTTTTTTTTTTAAATAAAATGGTCAATGAGGGGTATGGAGGTGTTTTTATTTGAATAAAAAAAAATTTCACTTGTGTGTTGTCTTTATTTCTTTACTTTATAGACTTAGTAGTGGAAGCCGTCTAATAGACGGAATCCATTACTAAGTCGGGGCCTAGTGTTAGCCGGTATAAAATGGCTAACACTAACCCCCCATTATTACCCCAGTACCCAATGCCACCAGGGTTACTGGGAAGAGCCGGGTGCCAGTGGTCCCGGAGCGTCAAAATTGGCGCTCCTGGACTGGGGCGGTAGCAGGCTGGTAAGATTTAGGCTGGGGAGGGCCTAAAACAATGGCTCTTCCCACCCTGGTGTTACCAGGCTGCTGTCACTTGGTTTTTAACCCAGCTGGTTATAAAATTATTTTTTTTAAAAATAAATAATTAAAAAAAAACGCATAGGGTCCCCCCTATTTTTATAACCAGCCGAGTTAAAAACCAAACGACAGCAGCCTGGTAACACCAGGGTGGGAAGAGCCATTGGTTTAGGCCCTCCCCAGCCTAAATCTTACCAGCCTGCTGCCGCCCAGTCCAGGTGCGCCAATTTTGACTGGCACCCGGCTCTTCCAAGTACCCCTGGTGGCATTGGGTACTGGGGTAATAATGGGGGGTTAGTGTTAGCCATTTTATACCGGCTAACACTAGGCCCCGACTTAGTAATGGATTCCGTCTATTAGACGGCTTCCACTACTAAGTCTATAAAGTAAAGAAATAAAGAAAACACACAAGTGAAAATTTTTTTTATTCAAATAAAAACACCCCCACACCCCTCATTGACCATTTTATTAAAAAAAAAAAACACCAAACAACCGCTGGTCATCGACGTAGTCCACCGAATCCGACGTAATCCACAGGATACCGATATCTGAAAAACAAAAAGGGAGAAACACACAAAAAACCCACAAACAGGAGCACAACACCCATCATTGTGAGCGGTGTTGTGCTCCTTACAGTATGCAGCATCTTTACAGATCGCTGCTTACAGTCTGGCCCCCAAGGGGTTAAGGGAGGATGCACTGCATCCCCCTTAACCCCTTGGGGGCCAGACTGATGTCAGACTGCACCCATCCCAGCAAGGAAGGGGTTAAGTGACCCCCCTTCCTTGCTGGGAGGGGTGCAGTGCTGGGGAGCGGGTGGGGAGAGCTGTATACTCACCCCGATGATGTCTCTTCGCTGGTCCGCAGCACAATGAAGTGACTGTACTGCGGACCCGCTAATTATACATGCGCTCAGCCGATCAGCCAATCAGCTGAGCGCACATATAATTCTAAATGTTTCTTCTAATAATGCTATTGTGATAACATAATTAGAAGAAACATTTGATGTTTTCATTAAAGTAAAGTGATGATTAGTACAGAATGCTCTATTGCCGGCAATATGAATTAACGGCTTAATGGAGCTTCCTGTACTAATTAATATTTAATTAATAAAACACATTTTCGTTGTAATAAAATCAGTTTCGTTGTTCAATAATTTAATTCTAACGAATCCATCATAGTGCAATTAAATATACTGTCAAAAAATAAATATATATATAAATATACATTTATTTATATATATATATTTATTTTAACAGTATATTTAATTGCACAATGATGGATTCGTTAGAATTAAATTATTGAACAACGAAAGGGACTTTATTACAAAGAAAATGTGTTTTATTAATTTAATATATTAACTATTAGAAGCATCGGCATTCGGCATCATTGCCGGCTATTTTTGAAGTACTCCGTACGGACCGCCTGTCAATCCACGGCCGTGAATTTGCACAGTTCCAGCCGCAAACAATGGTCTTGTTCATTTTTTACGGGTCCGTTTACGATCGGGCCGTAGGCTCATACATAGAGTGCACTGTGCAGCCGTATATCGTATACTTTCCAGCGTACGCATGAACCGGAAAAATCCGGCCGATGATTTACCGCCCGCAATACAGCCGCACAGATACATAGTTTGAACCTAGCCTATTACCATATCTGTATGGTTCTGCCACACTGGTAAGAAAATGGCATCTGTGCAAATCCACATTGTCTCCTGATCCTTCTGCTATCCCCCCTTAGGAGACAAATCTTACATGCCTCTGTCTCACATTGTGTGTGTTTGCTGAGATCAGGCGGATGATGCAGACAGGGGGCAGGGCGTGATGTCCCAGGAGGCTTGGCTGGATCCCCCAATCCCTGGAGTGATTTACCATCTTTGACCAGCCAGAAGCAGGTGCAGCACTAATTTTACTGATTGTGCAGAAGTGTGCAGTGAAATTAGGGCTGTGTTAACACATGTTGGTGTGTCATTGCAGTACTGCCGCATATTCACAAAAATGATGCAGTAACACAAGTAAATGATGCTAAACGGCAGAGAGGATTAGAGCTTTATTGTGGGGCTCAACTTCAAAGATAACAGATGCTTGATCAAAATGTGTGCGTGGAAATAAAAAAAAATTCAAAAAGTTCTTTACTTTATTCCAATATCAGCGTTACAGGTAGAGAATACAGTGTGCTGTGTGGTGTTACAGGTAGAGAATACAGTGTGCTGTGTGGTGTTACAGATAGAGAATACAGTGTGCTGTGCGGTGTTACAGGTAGAGAATACAGCGTGCTGTGTGGTGTCACAGGTAGAGAATACAGCGTGCTGTGTGGTGTTACAGGTAGAAAATACAGCGCTGTGTGGTGTTACAGGTAGAGAATACAGAGTGCTGTGTGGTGTTACAGGTACAGAATACAGCATGCTATGTGGGCTTACAGGTAGAGAATACAGTGTGCTGTGTGGTGTTACAGGTATAGAATACAGTGTGCTGTGTGGTGTTACAGGTAGAGAATACAGTGTGCTGTGTGGTGTTACAGGTAGAGAATACAGCATGCTGTGTGGTGTTACAGGTAGAGAATACAGCATGCTGTGTGGTGTTACAGGTAGAGAATACAGCGTGCTGTGTCGTGTTACAGGTAGAGAATACAGTGTGCTGTGTGGTGTTACAGGTAGAGAATACAGAGTGCTGTGTGGTGTTACAGGTAGAGAATACAGCGTGCTGTGTGGCGTTACAGGTTGAGAATACAGTGTGCTGTGTGGTGTTACAGGAAGAGAATACAGTGTGCTGTGTGGTGTTACAGGTAGAGAATACAGAGTGCTGTGTGGTGTTACAGGTAGAGAATACAGCGTGCTGTGTGGTGTTACAGGTAGAGAATACAGCGTGCTGTGTGGTGTTACAGGTAGAGAATACAGTGTGCTGTGTGGTATTACAGGTAGAGATACAGTGTGCTGTGTGGTGTTACAGGTAGAGAATACAGTGTGCTGTGTGGTGTTACAGGTAGAGAATACAGTGTGGTGTTACAGGTAGAGAATACAATGTGCTGTGTGGTGTTACAGATAGAGAATACAGCATGCTGTTACAGGTAGAGAATACAGCGAGCTGTGTGGTGTTACAGGTAGAGAATACAGTGTGCTGTGTGGTGTTACATGTAGAGAATACAGTGAGCTGTGTGGTGTTACAGGTAGAGAATACAGTGTGCTGTGTGGTGTTACAGGTAGAGAATACAGCGTGCTGTGTGGTGTTACAGGTAGAGAATACAGTGTGCTGTGTGGTGTTACAGGTAGAGAATACAGTGTGCTGTGTGGTGTTACAGGTAGAGAATACAGTGTACTGTGTGGTGTTACAGGTAGAGAATACAGTGTGCTGTGTGGTGTTACAGGTAGAGAATACAGCATGCTATGTGATGTTACAGGTAGAGAATACAGCGTGCTATGTGGTGTTACAGGTAGAGAATACAGTGTTCTGTGTGGTGTTAGGCCCCATTCACACGTCCGTGTCAGTTTTTACTGTCAGGAAATCCTGATCAGGAAGCCTCAAATGTCATCAGGAAAGTATCAGGATTTCCTGACAGTAATCCGTTTTTACATTGAGGAAACCATCAGGTAAATCCTTCAGGATTTCCTGATCAGAAGAAAAAAAATAGGACATGATGGGAGATGTAGTTCTGCAAACTGGATGGTCACAGCTTGCAGAACTACAACTCCCATCATGCCCGGCTGACAGGTCATGATGGGAGTTGTACTTCTGCAACCTGGATGGCCACAGGCTCCAGAAGTACAACTCCCATCATGACCTGTCAGCATTTTTCGGGCAGCGGCTAAGATTGGCGGTGGCATAACGGGGGTCCGGCCGCTGAGGTCCGGAGGCGGAATCGGGGGGGGGGGGAGGAAGTCGGGCAGCAGGCCCTGAGGTCCGGGGGTGGGGGGGCAGAGCGGGGGGTCCAGCAGCAGAGTGAATGGGAGGAGGGAGTCGGGCAGCAGGGCGCAGCAGGAGGCCGGTGGAGGCGGCTGGTGAGGTCTGGTGGAGAGGGCTACGGCGGTGGGGGTGCACAGACAATTCGGAACCCCGGACGCTTTCCTGATGTACATCAGGAAAGCGTCCGTGGTTCCGGCGCTCCCATAGACTTCTATGGGGGCGTCCATGCCGGATTTCCGGACGAAAATAGGACAGGATCTAAACAATACGGTACTATTTTCCGGAACGGACAACGGATTTTTCCGGAAGGGTGTCCATGACTAATTCAAGCCTATGGGTCCGGAAATCCAGACGGTTTTTCCGGACGTGTGAAGGGGGCCTTACAGGTAGTAACTGTGTGCTGTGTGTGCAGTGTCCCAGAACAGCCATTCTTATGCTCATGTTTTTATTATAACTAGTTCTGTTCTGGAAAGCTATGGTCCACTGCAAACTGCGTGTATTGTTTCACCCTTCTCAGTATTCAGGTCTGCTATTTCATTCATTTATTGCATGTGTATTCAGGTATCAGTGTCAAAAGGTATTATGTCGCCTCCTAGTGTTCAAGGATGGTACTCCTCATGTATATTCCTCTGTATATGCCTAATGGTGTGATGATGCAATGGCTGGATGTCACGTGACTGTGCCCTGCTTCCATGGTAACACCAATGGTCATCGAGCTTTTGGCTGGGGTTACCATGTGACTTCCTGTGCTACCTCGGTCTATTCCCTGCCACAGAGGGGGTAGGTCGTGAGTCTAGTCTTGTCCTCCACCATCAGGAGACAAGTTGTGCTTTTGTCCTCTCTCTCCCTGCTAAGGAGAGAGGCCTCTGTGTGCTCTGCTGCTCCAGTCCACTGGCTGTGTTCCTGTCTCGAGTCTCAAGATTCTCATCTGGGTGTCGATTCTTAAGTCATTCTTCAATTCCTCTCATCATCATCTCCTCAAATCATCAACAGCAAGTATTTCATTTAAGTCTCATTCCACCCAGCATCTCAGCTTCAGTTTCACTACTACTCCCATCATTCAGCACGCTACTCTCACAGCCTATTGCAGCATCACCCATTACTCTGCTTTATCCAAGATTGCCTTATTCCCCGTTGCATCCGGAGAGACTGTTACTACTAGTTACCACCGTTACAATAAATATACAACTACCGTTGTTTCTGAACCTTGGCATTGGTGTGTTCATTGGTGCCCTGACTAAGGACAACGAAGAATCGCACGCCCAGTATTCCCGCATGGTCAGGAGCCCGGTTTCCAGCTGTATCACCCTTGTGCCTACACCGTGACCACACTACATCCTACAGCTGCCCCGGTTCCTGCACCCTCACAACATCTGCACTGCGGAAGTGGCCCCCAGGGGCCAGGGTGTAGCATTTGGCGTCACGAACAGGATCACGTTTGCATTATGTGCCCCCAAGACTGTGCCGCAGCCCCAAAAAGACTTTGCCATATCACCATGGGGGTAATCGAGGCACTCAGGGCCCTGAACTGTACACAAGATGGCCGCCGTCTTCTTCAATTTCTAACTGCGCCATACCCCGGAGAGGAGGGGGTTAATTGCCATGCTGCCCAAGCGCGGGAATCGCCCGGCGCCATGGACTTTGCATTGACTGCTCCTGATTGGCTGCCAGCGCCAGATGACGTCACTGTTGCCAGGCAGACTGCTGGGCCGGAACTTCAGCCTCTGCGCTCCGCCTCCCCCCAGGTCCTCAAGACCACGCCGGTGCGTAGCAAGATGGCGTCCTGTGAGGAGTGTAACTACGCGGCTGCCGTACTGCCTCTACCGGAGCGTCCTACGCTTCTGTCCGAACTCGATCCAGCCTGTTTGCTAGCCCCGCTGCCCTCCGATAGTGACAGCAGCTGGGGATCTGTCCGGTCCGAAGACGGGGATCAAAGCCGGGCCTCCGCTCCACGCTCCCCTGATAGCGACAAGGAGACGTCTTCTGGACTCAGCGGTGCCTCCAGCCCTGAGCATTCTGTCTCCTCCCGCTACACCTTCTCCACCGGACCATCGCTTTCTACCGAGGACGACCGGATCCTGGACGGGTCTTCACCGGTGCCTCCAGACCCTGACCCCGGGGGTAAGAGTTTCTTTAAGGGCCCAATATCTCCGGGCCTATGGCGGCCTCCAGGGCGTGATTCTCCGCCCCTACCACAATGGGTATTCGGCCGGGAGCCCAAAGTAATGCAGCTAGTAGAGGATTTACAGCGGGCTCTCTCTCTCTCTCCGCCCGCCACTAAAGCTGCCCCCGCTATGGCTACTACTGTGCCTTCAGCCTCCACTATTGCCTGGCAGTCTACTGCAGCTACTACCGCCAGCGATGCTGCCTCCACCAAAGCCGGCCTAGTGCCGGAACCACCGCCATCAGTGGCCTATCCTGATTATGCCCCACTCTGGGGTCATCCATATACCCCCTACCTGGGGTCTAATGCCGCATCCGAGCGGCTCTTCATCCGCAAATTGGAAAGACCAAGGCCAGGTGCAGTTCCTTTGGAGAGGAGAAGGGGGACTATCACAAAATTTGACAAGCAGCGGGGCTATGGTCTGGTGATGGACTCATACACCGGACTGCTGGTGCTGGTCAACAGGCGTGCAGTGATGCGAGATTACCAGCCAGCCTACCTTAACAACCTTACTCCTGGAGAGGTCATTGAGTACACCCTGATAGGGTCCCCAAAAGGTCCCTGGGCTGCAGCAGTCACCCGGCCTAAGAATCCGATACAACGGCCTTTCCTACCAACTCCATCAGAGAACTGGGAAGAAGACTGGCAGGATTTCAAGCCTCTGGGCTCTATCACTGCTGCTTCCAAGGCCCCAGGTTCAGCCACTACCACTGCTCACTCCACTGCTCCTGCTGCTGTGGCTAAAGCCGCCTGCTCGACCACCTCAGTGACATACCACGTGGCTCCCATCATTTCCCCCATCACCACAGTGACCCCTAGCGTTGTGGTCACCACCGCGGCAGATGATGCTCCTGCTCCGGCTTCCTCCCGGTATCACCCCTGGGAGAAGAAGAGGGGTGCCACTTGGGGTCCTCCAGGACACCTCTATTAAGTGTTCTCCCCGAAGGCTGAGTTCTATGACTGTTTTTTTTCGTGTGCTGTTAAACTGTTTTGTTATGCAACGTTCAAGGTTTGTGCCTGGTCCTCCTGACCAAGTTCCCTTATTATCATCCAGCTATGTGCTGATGGACACTCATTGACCAAACTGTTCTTCAGTGCCTGTCCCAGAGCCTTTACATGGACGATGTTCTATATTGCCTAAAGAGACTCTACCACACAGAGACACTTATCCATTCCTTCCTAAAGCATTTTCCAGATTATGTGATTGTCAGAGGTTTATTATTGTACTTCAGCATTGCACTTCAGTAGTCAAAAGTCTATTTTCTTGTCAGAGTCATATATATATATATTTTCCTACCTCTGAGTGAGCAGAAAAGTCATTTAGATAGTCTCAGAGTAAAGTGTGTCTTTTGAAGAAGTATTTTTTTTTTCACAGTGTATATTTTCATGTCAGAGACAGTTTCCTCCTCCTCTGAGTAAAGAAGTCAGTCTACATATTTATATCTATAGCCTCAGAGAAAGTGTATTTTCTAAAAAGTGTATTTTTCAGAAGAATCTTCTATTTTCTCCATGCATAATCTCATTGTGTATTATTATCATATCTATAGCTGGAAAGATTTAGTTGAGCCAGTTCGTATGCAGATTTTCTTCAGATTTTCATTCAGATTTCTCTCAAGTATCTCCCTCGCAGTATTTGTTGTCTTTTGTATTTCCCTTCCTTTTGTTTCCAGTATTTGTTCACCTCTGTCTTGTCCCAACACAGTAGTTATCACACATAGTCATACCTAACATTCACACTGGTCCATACATATTGCACCTTGGATACCTTTTCGTGTGTTTGGCCTATTGAATAATTGTGTTGTATGATTGACCGGTATGTAAGGGGCCCCCATGTATGTTTGCTTTTATTATTTTGTTCTTTTCTCTTTCAGGTGTCCAAGTCACTTCACACAGACACGCCATGGTAGTACACAGGTCTTCACAGTTTTCTTTCCAGTAGGGTAACTCATTTCCATTGGAAACCTACTGTCAAACTGACTGGAATATTGAGGGTCGCCCGCCAGCAGTTAAGTTGTCCTGACTTCCATGTCAGATGGTCCACGCACTAACTACCTGTAACCAGAGTACTTTAGGCAACCCTAGGTGAAGTCCTGCCACTAGGGTTTTTCTTTCTCTCTCTCTCTTGTCACCTGTGCCTTGAGCGTGGGAAACACACATCTACATATTCACTCACACTAACATTCTTTCCTCTTGTCCTGTTGTCCTGGTCCTCTATGTTCATTCGACCACATCTACCTCAGCTTGTGGTTCGCCGAGGTTGGCTCATTTCTAGTCGGGAGGTATGCAGTGTCCCAGAACAGCCATTCTTATGCTCATGTTTTTATTATAACTAGTTCTGTTCTGGAAAGCTATGGTCCACTGCAAACTGCGTGTATTGTTTCACCCTTCTCAGTATTCAGGTCTGCTATTTCATTCATTTATTGCATGTGTATTCAGGTATCAGTGTCAAAAGGTATTATGTCGCCTCCTAGTGTTCAAGGATGGTACTCCTCATGTATATTCCTCTGTATATACCTAATGGTGTGATGATGCAATGGCTGGATGTCACGTGACTGTGCCCTGCTTCCATGGTAACACGAATGGTCATCGAGCTTTTGGCTGGGGTTACCATGTGACTTCCTGTGCTACCTCGGTCTATTCCCTGCCACAGAGGGGGTAGGTCGTGAGTCTAGTCTTGTCCTCCACTATCAGGAGACAAGTTGTGCTTTTGTCCTCTCTCTCCCTGCTAAGGAGAGAGGCCTCTGTGTGCTCTGCTGCTCCAGTCCACTGGCTGTGTTCCTGTCTCGAGTCTCAAGATTCTCATCTGGGTGTCGATTCTTCAGTCATTCTTCAATTCCTTTCATCATCATCTCCTCAAATCATCAACAGCAAGTATTTCATTCAAGTCTCATTCCACCCAGCATCTCAGCTTCAGTTTCACTACTACTCCCATCATTCAGCACGCTACTCTCACAGCCTATTGCAGCATCACCCATTACTCTGCTTTATCCAAGATTGCCTTATTCCCGGTTGCATCCGGAGAGACTGTTACTACTAGTTACCACCGTTACAATAAATATACAACTACCGTTGTTTCTGAACCTTGGCATTGGTGTGTTCATTGGTGCCCTGACTAAGGACAACGAAGAATCGCACGCCCAGTATTCCCGCATGGTCAGGAGCCCGGTTTCCAGCTGTATCACCCTCATGCCTACACCGTGACCACACTACATCCTACAGCTGCCCCGGTTCCTGCACCCTCACAACATCTGCACTGCGGAAGTGGCCCCAGGGGCCAGGGCGTAGCATGTGGTGTTACAGGTAGAGAATACAGCGTGCTGTGTGGTGTTACAGGTAAAGAATACAGTGTGCTGTGTGGTGTTACAGGTAGAGAATACAGCGTGCTGTGTGGTGTTACAGGTAGAGAATACAGTGTGCTGTGTGATGTTACAGGTAGAGAATACAGCATGCTGTGTGGTGTTACAGGTATAGAATACAGTGCTGTGTGGTGTTACAGGTAGAGAATACAGAGTGCTGTGTGGTGTTACAGGTAGAGAATACAGTGTGCTGTGTGGTGTTACAGGTAGAGAATACAGCGTGCTGTGTGGTGTTACAGGTAGAGAATACAGCTTGCTGTGTGGTGTTACAGGTAGAGAATACAGCGTGGTGTGTGGTCTTACAGGTAGAGAATATAGTTTGCTGTGTGGTTTTACAGGTAGACAATACAGCGTGCTGTGTGGTGTTACAGGTAGAGAATACAGCGTGCTGTGTGGTGTTACAGGTAGAGAATACAGCGTGCTGTGTGGTGTTACAGGTAGAGAATACAGTGTGCTGTGTGGTGTTACAGGTACAGAATACAGCGTGCTGTGTGGTCTTACAGGTAGAGAATACAGTGTGCTGTGTGGTGTTACAGGTACAGAATACAGCGTGCTGTGTGGTGTTACAGGTAGAGAATACAGTGTGCTGTGTGGTGTTACAGGTAGAGAATACAGCAAGCTGTGTGGATGGGACCACAATGAAATCATAAATTACTGCAAATAATTCAGTAACACAATGAAACTGCAATGTGTGAACACAGCCTAGATGTTCTGCAACAGCTTTGGGCGGGGAATAGGCAGGGTGGAGGACTGTGATCAACAGCTAAGGGAAAGCATTGTATTCTGGAACCTGTAGTACTGTGTACAACTGATAAACCAGGAAGTGCAGAAACACAAAACAGAACAAAACCCCCTCAAAACAAATGGATTTTTGGTAGTTTCAAAACTGGAATGGATAGGTAAGTAATTCTATATGCTTCTGCAGAAGTTTTTTTTTTAACCTCTACCTGGAGTTCCCCTTTAATAACGATCATTGTGGGATCTTAGCCTAAGGGTGAAAATGCTGACCAACATACCATGTGTGAGGCTGGCCTGGGTTTTAGATTTGTTAGCTAAAATAGAACAAACTCAATAAGAATCATGTCATCAGGGCCATGCCATAACTGGTATGTACCATAAATATCTAGACACAGGAACATTTTTATATTTAAAAAAAAATCAAGAGAAAATATATGTAAAGATGTGTGATTTTCTTTTAAAATGAATTGCCATAAGTCAAAGCAAGGAAATATTGCATGGGATAAAATTCTGTACATTTATGGGAGGTGAGGTGGAGATACATGTGACATGAGTGCTACTGACTCCCCTTGCTCCTTCTCTACCTCTTATTCATTGTCAATGCAAGGGAAATCAGAAGACCTTAATAAGGCCAGTGGAGAAAGGAAACCTGAACTGAAGAAGTTGGATGCAGCCCTAGGGAGTCCTGGAAAACACTGATACAACCTATGGCCGGAATCACTAGGGGCCCTGCAAAAAACTGACAAGTTCACACAACGGAGCGTGCGGCTCCAGCCGCACGCTCCATTGTATGCAGCGGGGAATTCAGATGCGGGTACCCTTACAGTAAGATTGTCATTTGTTTCCCATATCAACAAACCCTTTATTCTAGACACTGATGGAGACCTCTGCATCTGAGGAGACAGGCATCTATCTGTTGGCATTAAAAACTATCGTGTCTGTAGGGGAATTGGATTGTGACTTTGGTATTGATGAGTATTCCATGCTCAACTGTGTGTAATTTATGTAATTTACAAATTATTTTATTATTCAGCAATGAAGTTAGAAAACCCGGACTGCTACTCAAATTATGCCCATCGTATAAGCTGCATCTGGAACAAAGGATCACACCCTGGAAATGGACCATTCCATTTGTAAGTATTGAGCAATTCTGATTTACTGCAGTATCCACATTTATCCAAAAAATCACATTGGTTTTGGTGAGTGCTCTACTCCCCTAATACTAAACACCAACTCTCAGTTTTGCTCTTGGGCCCTAAATCTCAATGAGAATAAGTTTATTTTGGGATTGATGAAAACATCCAAAGACACCACGGACTGACATCAGCCATACATAAGCTCTTTTGTTAAAAAAGTATACTGTGCTGTATATGTATGTGCACTTTATGCTTTTCTATGGTATAACGCACTCTGCCACAATAACAAATAAACTTAAACCCTAACATAAAATATACTACAAAACAACAAAAATTATTTATGAGTTAAAACTGAAAAAAAAAAACAGTTTTCCGACCATTGTGGATTTCATTTTTACATTGTTCACTTTGCTGTAAAACTTACGTTTTCTTTTTTCTTTGGGTCACTATGATTACAGTGATACCCAATACTCAGTTTTTTTGCAGGACCATTTATACTTTTGTAGTAATACCTTTTATTCTACCACAAAATATATGGTGAAACTGAAATATTATTACTTAGTGGTGAAAGTACCAAAAGTTATTTTTTTCTTTTTGGTGAGGGATTCGTTTTTACGTAGTGCACTTCGAGGTAAAAGTGATCAATGCTATATATAGCAATTATATAGCACTGATCAGAGAGATCTGCGTGAAACAGACCCTAGTAGCAGATCACTGAGTGGCCAGCATGGAGGCTTTCAGCAAGCCTATAGCTGCCATGGAAAGCAATCACCACAGTCACCCTGTGCTAATCGATCAGAGACAAGTGTCATTCCATCACTGAAACCCTTATATGCCGCAATGAATAATAATTGTGCCATTTAAAGGTTATGTTCACACACAGTATTATGGCTAGTATTTCTGTCAGTATTTTCATCAGTATTTGTAGCCAAAATCGTGTGGAACTATGATGGAAAGATTTGCACAGCTTCTGTGTTTTCAACCCACTACTCGTTTTGGTTGAAAAAATACTGACCAAAAGACTGACAGAAATACTATGTGTGAACATAATCAAAGGGTTAATGGCGGACATTAACATGATTGCTGATATCGGTCATTAAAGGTTAGTATTGGCTGCTAATAGCAGCCTGTACTCTTCATCACTGTAGTGAGCTATAGTATAATAGTAAAAGCATGTGTACATATACAGCACCTGTCTATAAAGCTCAGACAGCTTTGCTGAACATGTACATTATGTGTCACCAAGGGGTTAACAGATCACTACATTCTGACTTATAATTTTTACTAATTGCATTCTGGCTGAGCAGCCAGTCCATCAGCTGGGTCGCGACATGTCAGCTCCATAGATCTCGGAGATCGGTGGGGGTCCTGAGGCTGGTCTCGCCACTCACCATGGGCACGGGGAGGGGTGAGAACCTACTCCTGATCAAATTTCCCCCTGCCCATGCCGGCCGCAGGGTTTTAAAATCACCAGACTTCTGCTGATATGACACCTAACCTTGGGCTGTTATGGCACTTTTTATGGAAGAAAGCAGCCATGTTTTTTTAATCCAGTATAATGCTATGCTCACACAACGTATCTTTTGTATTAATCACGGCTGTTGTTACACATTACAACAACGGGCGTGATTAATACAAAAATGGGATCTCGGCTTCAGTGTATAAACATAAGGGGAGATTTATCAAACATGGTGTAAAGTGAAACTGGCGCAGTTGCCCCTAGCAACCAATCAGATTCCACCTTTCATTTTCCAAAGAGTCTGTGAGGAATGAAAGGTGGAATCTGATTGGTTGGTAGGGGCAACTGAGCCAGTTTCATTTTACATCATGTTTGATAAATCTCCCCCATAGTATACTCTCCAGCCAGGATCGTTAGCGTCCGCAGTAAAAAATGACATGTCAGTTTTGTGCGGCTGCTATTCATATGGTGAATTGGGATGCGGAACGGCCGATGTTATACAATAGTGTGAACCCGGCCTAACACTTATAGTGGTATTAATAGTGCCAAATTAAAGCTTTAAAAAACATCAAGTTTCTATACATTTTCCAATGTTATTGAGCATAGATGGCCATGAGAATTGTACTTTTTTCCTAGTCAGTAAGTTTCAAAGACAAGGCAAAACAACATGGACACAAAGATGTAATCCTGTTTGGGATATCGTAATGTGAAAAAAAAAAACATACAAAACAAGCACAATTGTCATTGAGCACAGAGTCAGTATCCACCGGTACCAGTTTTACGGCCATCTTTTTGGACAGCCGTCGTCCTGATGACAAAAGACGTCTGTTTTTTGATAATGACGGCCCAAATATTAATTGTATTTGGTGCTAACTGACAGCCCTCCATATAAACGGCCGGCATATTGACGTTGTTTGAACATGGCCTAAAAGTTTTTGAATTCTTATTCTTACTTATTTCTTATCCCTCCCCCTCTTCCCAAATTGTTCTCTAACTTTATTGCAGGACTTTGATAGATACCTATGATGATGAAACCTTTGGCTGTAATCTTGTATCCAGCACAAATGATGACAACTACCAATGTAACATAACCGGCTTGGATTTCACTGAAATAGATGAATATAAAATAATGGTGGAAGACTTTGCAACTATCGAACGATTCAAGCCACACTGTAACAGTAAGTCATAAACCTATAGTGGTAGCAGTGCTGAATTTGATATAAAGGCTATGTTCACACATACAGTAAAATAAAAGCTAAATAAGGCTGATGAGTAAAAATAAAAATAAAATAAAAACAGCCGGAATTTACGAAACCATGTTCTTTATTTGGACAGCCATAATCAATTACTGGCATTATTTTCCTGTTGACTTCAAAGGAGCCCATTAATATATTAAAAATACATTTTTTTAGCTTTATTACATGGTGTGTGAATAAAGCCTTTGACACACCATAGCAGACTTGGCTATAGTTGCAAGAAAACCTAAGCGAATCTAGGCAGTCCGTAACCTTCTGCAATTTGCATGGACCCATTTATTGAAATTGCTGTAATTACAAGACGTACTAAGGCCTGCCAGTATTTTCTTCAGCACAGATCACGGCCCCATCATGGACTCGTAACAACTAGGCATGTGTGTAATCCATGCAACATTGTGTAGATTTGTCAAACCCCTACATGTTATGGGACTGTTATCTGTGCCGCAAAAAATGAACAGATCCTAGTATGGACCGGAACTGAATAGATCAATATTCATCTATAAATAGATCCGTGCATTGAGGATAACTACGGATGCACATGCACATAAAGTTATGCGTACATAAATTTATATTTCATAAATTTGTTTGTAATTGCGGATCTGAAATTACGGATACATTTACGGAACATGTAAATAAAGCCTAAGGCTATGTTCACACTATGTAAGAGACCGGCCGTTCCGTGACCCGTCCGGGTCACTAAACGGCTGGTCTCTACAAAGATCATCTACAAAGGTCTCTACAAAGATGATCTTTATGGCCGTAGTGTTCTGATGCGGGCGCATCAGCGCACGCCCGCATCAGAACTCCCCGTAGGACACAATGAAGCAAGCGTCTGGAGCCGCTAACTTCATTGTGTGAACTGACAGGGTTTCCTACGGCCGCAATTCACTGAATTGCGGCCGCAGAAAACTGACATGTCAGTTCTTTGCGGCGCCGCACGGGATCCTGGCCGGAGCGTATACGATGTGTGTACGCTCCGGCCGGGATCCCATAGAACAATAGGTATTGTTCCACACCGTGCAAAGTACGGCCGTTGTTGCTGATGGCAACAACGGCCGTACTTTTACGTAGTGTTAACATAGCCTATGCCTAGTTTTACACAGGTCCCATCTGAAGCAGACTGCAAAGATAACTACAGATTCCGCCCTAGGGATTCCTGGAAAACACGGATATAGCCTATGACTCCATAGGGCGGCATCCAACTTTGTCAGCCACCGGTATTCAAATGCTGAGCTAGCGGACTCGAGTCACGCTCATCTCTAGTGGCTGCATATCATCCCAGCCTGATAGTGTTTACCGACACTGACACATGGAAGTGTGTGATAGCAGAGGTGACAACCTTTAAAAGCCAAAATGGCTGCCATAATAATAGCTAAAGGTCTTTATCCTGAAGTGGCAGAAAAGGAAGATTCAAGGACTTCTACAGTATAATAAAAACATGTATTTTTAAGCCTTGTGTTTTATAGTCATTTTTTATTTCTATTTTTTTTGTTAAGTCAAGCTGGATCCACCTTCTGATCTTTCCTATAACTGCACTGACACTGTATGTAATGTAACATGGGGAGGAAATAGTGAGTTTGGAGGAAATACCAGGATACAATATGAATTACAGCTCAAGAAAGAAGCATCTGGACAGGTAGGTAACACACTCTTTTGCCATATGTTTGCTCAGTAAAGTACGCTGACAATAAACCACATACATGCTATTAGGTTTACCTTGGCAATACAAATTGAAATGTTAGACAGAGCCCCCCGCCTGTCATTAGAATAGGTAAGCCATGTCCTCTGTTCTCCACTGCAGTAAACGGTAATTGTATGGAACAGTATATGAATATGGAGCCCTACTGGAGATATGGAAACAGCTAGGTGCTCTCACTGGGCTATTTATGTTCCTCACATATTGAATTTAATTGACTGACAGTGAGCATACATGACTAGCTATTGGTGAGTTCTCCAATAATAAGACACAACACCAGCATGGATTGCATCGGCCACAGCAGTTTTTTTTATTAACAAGATATAATAAAATTACAAACATTTTAACCTGACATCAACCCTATGAGGTCCCCCCAATAACAGCAACAACTCTTACAGACATGAAGGAGGTCCTTGAAGCCCCAAACCAGGCAGTCTGCAACCTAAACACTCCCGACTCACACACGGGTTCTACCTCCAACTGAATCGCACTTGGCTCAGAGGCCTCTATCCCTGTGTGCCCTCAAAGTCACCTGATGACTCCCGGGCTGAAGACCCCCACCAGCCAGACCTGGTTACCAATAAAGACCGCCATGTCCTCATAAGGTAGGGAGTCCGGAACTAGTCGTTGGTTCCCCCTCTTCCATCTCCAGTGCCAATGTACCACTCCAACTTCAAGGACCCCCCACATCCCACACCAATAACTGCTGTGACAAATTCGAACTCCAGACTAATCCCCATCCGCCAGCTGCTGAGACCACTGCACCCCATGCTTTAACCAAAAACAACCTCACAAGTTTAACCAGGGAGGGTGGGTGGGAGTTTTGCTCCTCTAATGCTGACAGAAAACTTGCCTATACCTTTAGGCCGGCCCTTCCAATGGCCGCTGAGGGGTGGGGCCTATGCGGTGATGACGGTGCGGAGGGGTTAAAGTTACGATGTGGGTGGGGCTAAGTGCCGTTGCACCCGCAAAGCCCCGCCCAGGTAGCACAATCCGCAGATGATAAAAGCACCATGATGCATTATATAAAATAAGGTATGAAAACTGCAAACTTTACCCTTTCCACCTGTGTACAGAAGTCATAATGCAAAAAGGGGGTGACATTCTTTGTGGGCTAAGGGTCCGTTCACACTGAGTAAAACTGGCGGAATTTCAAGTGGAGACTGTGCCGCGCACACCGCTTGAAATTCAGTCTGTCACATTGATACAATGCGATGCCTCGCTTGCCTCCGCTCTTCGCCGACATGTCAATTCTTTGGGCTAAGGCACTTGAGGCTTTGCATTGAATCAATGTGGTAGGCTGAATTTCAAGCGGCGTCCGCTACTTTTACTCAGTGTGAACGGGCCCTTACAGTTGGAATAAATGCAAAAACCTTGTGGAAAAAGTGTCAAAACCACCTTTGAAATCATGTGGTTTTATAACTTTTAAATCAGATTTAAAAATAAAATCCCCCATCAATAAACACATGTCCCCTTTTTAGTGTGGTTCTGCAAGGAAGCTCCTATTGAAATCAATGGAAACTCACTTGAGGTGAGTTTTTTAGAGCAATTTTGCCCATGTGTATATAAATGTTACAGGAGTTTTATTAGCATTGGCATCTTATTCACAAAAAGGGCGTTCCCTTTGTATAATAATCAGACACAAAAAAAGAGAGGTGATTCGTACGTATCTGCAAGCATGCTGGGTGACTGCTTGGATGACAGGATAGCTCTCCACAGCCACCAACTTGGCTGACAAAATTTACAAACACTCATTTTGCTTTTTGTAGGAATAGCAGCTCTGAAGCAAAAACTTCTGCTTTTCCAAATACTGAGTAGACAATGAGATGAGGAAAATTCCTGACTATGTTTTACTATTTGTATGAGTTGCACTTTATAAGCACAGGAATGTACATTAGGCCATGTTCACACAACGTAAGGTTTGTATTAATCACGGCCGTTGTTCCCGATTTGCAACAACGGCCGTGATTTATACGAATCGTACGTTGCACTGCAGTCAATGGGATTAAGGCTGTATTGTGTACACATAGTATACGTTCGGGCCGGGATCCCTAGTGGATCATTGAATAGCGGCCGCACAAGCCTGACAGGTCACAGAATGGAGAGTGCAGCTCCAGCCGCACTCTCCATTGTGTTCAATGGTTAATTGGGATGCGGCTGCACACGGATGCGCCCGCATCCCAATTCAACAGAAATAAAGATCATCCGGGATGATCTTCACTGACACCGGCCATTCTGTGACATGGCTGGGTCACAGAACAGCCGGAGTCTAACATAGCCTTATACTGTGAGCTCTACTTGTGGGCCTCCCATAATGCTAGATGGCAGGAAAGTGAGCATACATCTCACCTAAGGGGGTACTAGTGTGATGGGTTGGAGGATTGGGGTCTGCTCCTGCGTCTATGATGAGGAGATCAGGTTTTTCATTGATTTAGTGACAACAGATACCATTCATCCATTTATCTTATTACAGGAAATGATAAAAAACACAGTCCATGACAAATACATGGAGTTTATGCTATCAGAGTTAGATGAAGGTGCCAACTACGTCCGGCTTCGCTGTAGAACAGAAAACCAACATGACTACAGAAGCCGCTGGAGCGAGTGGAGTGCAGAGCTTAAGATTGCTGGTATTTTATTATCTCCATTACATTGTTATGGGGTTGTTAGAGAATAGATAGCGTATGCTTTTTTTAGTAAGAGCGCCACCCTTATCCATAGGATGTGTCCAGTATTACAGCTCAGCATCTCAATGTCAATGAGCTGAAATGAGCAGTCACAGCCTATGGATAAGAGTAGCACGCCTTTCCCATTTGCGGCTGGGGGTTGTGGAATATTCCTGGCAAAATCGGGACTGTTGGCAAGTATGATAAGGGATATGGCAGCTTAAAGTGACTGTACCACCAGGCCCAGGCTGAAGCACTGGAGGCAGGCCGACCCACCCTTAGTGGGAAGAAACTCCAGCCCCTTCATGACATGACTCCATTAGAATCAATGGAACCCTATCATAGAGGGGCTAGGGTTTTCTTCCACTAAGGGTGGGTCGGCCTGCCTCCAGTGCTTCAGCCTGGGCCTGGTGGTACAGTCACTTTAAATGGAATTTTTTTTTTAACAGGGAGAGGGGAATAGCTGCTGTTACACACATGTGGCTGCTGCTTATCTCCTATGGGAACAAAGGATCATACAGGATGAAATCACTTCTTTATCTCAATCTCTTGGGGGGGGGGGAGAGTCAGGAGACCCCCATACACATTAATTGGGGCCAGGTCATTGATTTGGGGTCTGAACACTAAGACCCCAATCAATAAAAACATTGGACATGTATGACATTTGAAAAGTTTTCTGGGCTGACAGGTAAACCTTAAATAATTAGGCAGCCCCACATTATTTATCCAGACCACCAAGTCTCACTAAGCCCCATAACCTTAAAGGGGTTCTCCATTTTCTATACATTACTCTGAATAAATTCTTCAAATTTGTGGACAATTTATAATATACCAAGACTAAACATTCAGCCTGATTATAAATTGTGGAAACTTTTAGTTTTTTTTTTTTTGTAAAGTGTAATAGCAAGATTATTTAGGGAAACTGGCAAGTTAGGTATTTCTTCATAGGAGTTGAAAACGTTTTTAAAGGCAAAAATACATAGTTGTATACTGTTGTTGTTACTTCCTATACAGTGGTCTCTCAACTTACAATTACCTCAAGATACAATTTTTTTTTTTTTAACATACAATGTTCCTTTAGACCAATGAAAGTGGCCATTTTACTGGTAAAATCACAGTATTAGTGAAGTGGATAGTGACTGGCTGTCTAGTATCCCCTCCCTTTAGTACAGTGTGATACTACATGTCCTGTGCTGTTCTTTACCTGCGCCAGGATGAGCTGCTCCTTTGGATACCAGGTGAGGGCGGCTTTATTTTATTTTTCTGAGACCCCGTGATCTGTACAGGACCCTGAACACGCTCCCGTCTTCTACAAAGAAAGTAGCTCTTTCTGACTGTTGTATATAAGGACTTGCTTAATCCATATTAGTTAGTTGCTTATTTTCCTTTAAATTTTCATTTTTTCTTAATTTGGGATGACATTCCGGGGGGTTCAGAACCAATTACCAATTTTCCATAGAGTTTTGGTCTTAACATACAATGGTTTCAACATACAATGGTCGTCCCAGAACCAATTCATATTGTATGTTGAGGGACCACTGTATTATAATTTCTGTATTGTCCTATATTGATGATACATGTATTTTATTTGTTTTCCTTAATTTTTTTTTAGTAATGAAAGAAGGACAAAAAGAAGACATCATTCATATCATCACTATAATAACCCTACTGACACTGACACTTATTCTGCTGTTTCTGGCTTTAAGCTTCAACCTATCTTCAAGGTATGTAAAATGGATAAGGGTATGAGTAAGGATATGGGTACAATAGATAGCTTCCCCCAAAATGATCTGATCACTGTGAATCCAGCTCTAGCTGTTTTGCCTGGGGATTTTGTAGCTTGCCATACAGCGCCCCAACGCAGGGGTCATTTAGTATTACATGCTGGCCATTCAAATTTTGTTGGAAGCAACTAACAATCTAATGTATAAAGGGATCACCTGACATTCCTGATGGTAGAAGCAAACAAAAATGTTTTAACCCCTTAATGACCAGGCCAATTTTAATCTTTGCACCTTCATTTTCCCTTCCTGGGTTTGACAAACCCATAGTGCCTTCATTTTTTCATCTACAGACCATTTTTTTTGGTGACACTAGTTGTACTTGTAAGGACACTCTTCATTTTTCCCCTCCCTCTAGCTGTGCTGCCCTGCTTTGTGGTGAGTCTGTCCATAAGATGGCCAACATGGAGGAGCATGTGACCATGCCCATAGACATATACAAGCTCAGTGGTAGACACTGGGGGGGCGGGGCATGGTCACATGCTCCTCCATGTCGGCCATCTTATGGACAGACTGAGCAAAGAGTAGGACAGCACAGCCTGGAGGAGGGGAGTCTGGTGTTAGCTCTATGAGGTACAAAGGGAGCTGCTGTCAGTTGCTTTCACACTTACTAATACAGTAAACTGAGCTATTTTACTATAAAGCGAATAACCCCTCTACAATTAAAATGATACCCAATTTATATAACCTTTATTTTATTTTACTAATTTTTAGCGTATGTTCACACTGAGCAAATGGGTGGAATCCCGCCTGCTTCAGGGTGCAGACAGCATCTCTATGGGAGGTCTTGCGTGCCTCAGCTCTACTCTGCTCTCCACTCTTAAAAAGAAAAAATAAATGTGTTTAAAATTTTCTATTCTTACCCTTATAATGCTTTTATTTCTTGGTCTATGGGGCTATTTTAGGGATCATTATTGCGCCATAATTGTACTTTTTACCATTACTACACGTGCGTATACTTTTTGATCACTTTTTATGTGATCAAAAAGTATACGCACGTGTTATGAGACTAAAAATCAGCAGTTTTGCACTTTGAAGGTCTTTTGCGCTTATGTCGTTTACAGCATGAGGTCAGGAATGTGATAATTTAAGAGTTCGACTGATTCTAAGGGTACTATTACACCAACAGATCTGACGACAGATTATCTGCCAAAGATTTGAAGCCAAACCCAGGAATGGATTTGAAAAGAGGAGAAATCCAGTCTTTTCTTTATGACCTGTTCTCTGTTTATAGTCTGTTCCTGGGTTTGGCTTCAAATCTTTGGCAGATAATCTGTCATCAGGTCTGTTGGTGTAATAGTACCCTTAAACTTTTGTAGTGCCCCTAGGAGACTTCTATGAGTCATACCATGATTGCTTCTAGAGATCAATGCAGTACATATAGACTGCATTGATCCATGTTCTTGGCACTTGATTGCTACAGGCTGCTTGTAGAAATCGCCGAACTATAGCAGCAACTAAGGCCTGGTGGGGGCCAGCCGCTATAAGAGATTAAAACAAAAGTAATATTCATTCACAGCTCTTTTTACATTATAAATGTTTTCTTTTGCATTTCAGAATAAATGTCACATTTTTGAAGAAAATTCCAACAGCAGCTAATTTTTTTCATCCTTTATATCACATACATGATGGAAATTTCCAGGTAACATGCACAACTGTGATGCTGTGTGCATGCTAAGACATATAAGCTAAAGCAGTCTACTGTATGTTCTCTAGATACAGCAAAAATGTATATGTATGCATGTATACATAGCAGCTTGAGAGTAGCCACTGAGAAGGGTGGGGAGTAGTGTTGAGCGAACTTGCTGAATCCATAATCCTAGTAGCCTGAACAATTGGCACAAATTGGAATGCCAAACCTGAATGTTCGGGAAGTTAGCTCAGTACTTGTAGGAAGCATTTGTGCCATTTTGCCTACTAGGAGTATGGATCTATAGCTGTAATCACAGACGATTAATCACTTAGATGCCTCAAGGCCCTATTCCACGGAATGAATGTCGTTCGTATTCTGCCGATATCGGCCGCTACGAATGATAATCGTCCCATGGAATAGAGTGCAACGATCAGTCAACATCGTTCATGTCGGCTGATCGTTGCA
This sequence comes from Dendropsophus ebraccatus, assembly GCF_027789765.1. NCBI lineage: Eukaryota > Metazoa > Chordata > Amphibia > Anura > Hylidae > Dendropsophus > Dendropsophus ebraccatus. Next base: position 94,007,082 of record NC_091462.1, on the reverse strand, counting down.
GTCGCTTGTTTTTCAACATGTTGAAAAACAAGCGACTGATACAGCAATTATCTGCTGCCGTCGCTCCGTTGAATAGGAGCATCGGCAGCAGATGCTGCTGTATCCTATGGGCTGCCCGGACGATCCCCGATCCTCCGAGCGGCCCGCCCCCCGCAGCTCCCCGCCGCCCCTCCCGCACTCACCCTCAGCGGGGAACGAGGAGCAAACGAGCGCTGAGAGCGCTCGTTTGCTCTTCTTAACGACCGGTGGAATAGGGGCATCAGACTCTGCAGTTAGTAGGGACTGTGGCATCTTATGGGTTAAACAGGAGGTCATCTTTCACCTAAATAGCCCTCTTGCTAAATGATTGCTGAATGCTGAGTGCTTTAAATGGCCTACCATCTTAGTTCTCTCACTACACCCTCAATAACATTTTTGAGTCCTGTAAAGAGAAGGGGATACATTTAGGAAAATGACCAAACATAGTCACTATTAGGCCTGCTGAGAACACATCAGAAACTTGGATAAGTCAGATTGGTGGGGGACCAAGACCCAGAATCCTGGCACTCTAGCAAACAGGTGATCTAACTGAGCTTTTTTTTTATTACCTTTATTGGGGATTGGTCATCAATAAATTTAGCCTAGAAAACCCCTTTAAATAGATCCATAATCCATAATAGATCGTTGCGTCGTTTGTCTTTCAAACATGTTGAAGGACAAAAGACTGATACAGCAACGATCTGCTGCCGTTGCTCCGTGGAATAGGAGCGTCGGCAGCAGACGCTGCTGTATCCTATGGGCAGCCTGGATGATCCGCACCTCCCCGCGCCCCCCCCCCCCCCCAGACTCACCCGCTTGCTGCTGCCACGTGGAATAGCTGCAGCGAGCGGGGAACCAGGAGCAAACGATAAATAGCGCTCCTTTGCTCCTGTCAGTCGGCCCATGGAATAGGGCCTTAAAGTGTGGGGCTACATGGGGGGTATACTCTTTTGGGACTGTTTGACCAAAGATCATGACATTGCACTGTGTGGATAGTCCCAAAAGAGGCAGCAATTGCGACCCAGCAGCTGCATGGATTCCATCTTCAATGGACATCTTATAACAGTCCCTGCCACAGTGTGACCCCATTTACTTACGTTAGGTACAGTGCAGCGCCCTGCACACAATACACACAACAATGTTTGTACGCAAATCTCTGTTGTGGCCAAAACCATGTTGCATAGTGGTTTATACAGGTCTTCTGAACTCAAATGATAGATGAGAATGTGAAAAAAGTATTTCTTCCCCTCCTTCAGGACTGGACGAAATATCCAAATAAATGTAAGGAAGATAGGAATGGAGGGAGAAAACATGGCTTCCCGCAGGACACCGACCTATACAACACCACTGTATTGTACTTCCAGAAAGAAGCCGTAACCCCTGTGAAACTCGAATCTCCTCTCTCGAAGGAGGACATCTCCATGAGCCATGACACCCACAAATCCATGTCTGCCACTGATCCACTGGTGGAGAAGGAAACATCTCTAAATGGAATTTATCCCACGTTCTTTGGCAGTTTTCCTGGTTTTACCAATGACATCATGAATGATAAGGACGTTGTTTGCAGTTTGGATTGTTCAACAGATTATTTTTCCTATGAGGGAAACTACATGGCAAATTCAAAAGAAATCACAGAATAACTCAGATCTCACTCATCTTTTATCTTCAACTTTAAAGACTATGTGACCAGCACTAATCAGATCCAATGGGCAAAATTTCTTAGTATTGGAACTACTTTGGAGCAATAGAGACCTTGATTTAGGCCTTATTAGATTGGAAATACTATGTAATAAACTGATGTAACCATTCATACAGTGTACTATAGCCCAGAGCATGTTATGAAGCAATGACCAATAAATGCTACATTTACAATACATACATTAAGGCTGCGTTCACACGTACCGGATCCACAGCCCTGCCCAGTTAACTCTATGGGCAGACAAACGCACATCCCGCTGTGAGTTTGTCAGCAGCCTGCCCCGTTAACCCCCCGGCCGCTGGAACGTATAATTCTGCTCCTCGCTCCGGCTTGCTTCGGTGCTCCTGGTGTCTTCACATCCCGCTCAGCCAATCAGTGAGCTGCTGCGGGGCAGCGCACTAATTGGCCGAGCGGGAAGTGCCGAGAATCCCCGAACCAAGCCGGAGCGGGGAGCAGGTGAAGTATAGGCTCCGGCGGCGGGGGGTTAACGGGGCGGGCTGCTGACAAACTCGCAGCGGGATGTGCAGTTTACTGGGCAGGGCTGCGGATCCGATACGTGTGGACGTACCCTAAAGAGGTTTTCCAAGATTATTAACCTAGTCTAAAAAACATCCGACTGTATTGCCAAGACAAATCTCTCCATATACTTTTTCAACCTCTGTCAGCTTCTACTGTCATGATACAGCTTTATTTACATCTTAAACTGTTTGTTTACATTCTGTTCTGCTTGTTTCCTTACACAGCACACCTAGTGGCCAGAGGCGGAAATGGAGTGTATACTTGTTACAGGCAAACTGCAGTTTCTGTTGTCTGAGTGCGATACTGTGTTTGTTACTGCGCCTCTGTGTGTGTTACAGTGCGCGTGTATGTGTGATTGTGTCACTGTGTCTTTGTGTCTTACAGAAATCATGTCTGGACAGTTTCTGACATGGACAGAGGTGGCAGCAGAGAGCACTGTGTCAGACTGGAAAGAATACACCACTTGTTGCAGGACATACAGCAGCTGATATGTACTGGAAGACTTGAAATTTTTTATAGAAGTAAATGTCAAATGTCTGGCACCAGTTGATTTGAAAGAAAAAAAAGATCCTCTGCTTCCTTTTACACAACCTTCAAGTAAAACGATAAAGATCCCCATACACCGTCAATAACGATCTTGCAGCCGTTAGTTATATCTACTGTCCACCGCCCATTCTCCCCATACACAGTGACCAAAGATCATTATATTGCACTGTGGATTGTCCCAAAAGAGGCACCCATTAAATCCAGTGGCATGGAATCCATCTTCAATGGATGTTTTATAACAGTCCCTGCCACCGTGTGGCTATGTTGTGGCCAATGCCATGTTGCATAGTGATCTATACAGCTTTTCTGAACTCAGGTTCACCTAGACAGGTGAGAATGTGAGAATCCCATAAAGTGGGGGAGATTTATCAAACATGGTGTAAAGTGAATCTGGCTCAGTCGCCCCTAGCAACCAATCAGATTCCACTTCTCATTCCTCACAGACTCTTTGGAAAATGAAAGGTGGAATCTGATTGGTTGCTAGGGGCAACTGAGCCAGATTTACTTTACACCATGTTTGAGAAATCTCCCCCAAGTTCTTCTCCTCCTTCAGGACTGGACGAAATATCAAAATAAATGTAAGGAAGATAGAAATAGAGGGAGAAAACATGGCTTCTTTCTGTCATTTGATACTACAAAATGAGGTGGATACTTGGCAGTTGGCTCTGAGATGCAGTGCATGCTGGGAAATGTATGTTTTCTATATCTTCCATATAGACTGGCTTTTAATAAAACTTGTAACTCGGGAATGGTGGCAGCTAGAAAGGCGGGAGATAGCTCAAAGGTTTGGGAGCATTTAATTTTTTACCTCTTGGGATTAATACCCCTTTAATCTTTATTCACTTTAATGGAGCTGAGATGCAAAACCTGACCCAAATTGAAGTCAAGAGTAGTGCTGTTTCTGGAAGAAAGTGGCCATGTTTTTCTAACACTGGATAACCCCTAGCTGCACCAGGACATTATTGAACGTCCTGGTGCCACTAGGGGAGTTCAGAGGGGGGCTGCAATCCCGGGTGCTATATGTGGCTATTAGCGGGCACGATCTGATTAAGTATTTAGATGCAGCTGTCAAAGCTGACAACTGCATCTAAATACTTGCTGTCAGCCTTCCCTGGTGGTCTAGTGGGGGATCGCCCCCCCCCCCCCCACCCGACGCGATCGCGGAGGGGCGATCCCCGCATCTGCTTCAGGACGGGGTCTGCACCGGCGCTGATCCCAGCTCGGCACTCTATTGCTTTCAGCTGCAGCAGCCAAAAGCAATAGAACATAGATCTCATTGATCTATGCAGTATAACTATACTTCATAGATCTCAATGAGAGATCAGAGCAGTCATACTAAAAGTCCCCCAGGGGGAATAACCCTAACCCCAGGGGGACTTCTAGTATGTGTGTAAAAAAAAAAAGTTTATTTATTAATACAAAATCCCCTCCTCTAATGAAAGTCAAAATCACCCCCTTTCCCCTTTTTATAAATAAAAATAAATAAACAAAATGTTTGGTATCGCCACATGTGTTATCGCCTGAACAATTAAATTATCATATTCCCGATCTCGCACGGTAAATGACGTAAGCGTAAAAAAATTCCAAAGGTAAAAACTCCCCAAACAAAAAAAATTGTGTTGTTTTTTTTTTCCTTCAATTTTTCAATTTCACCACACAATTTTTTTCTGGTTTCACAGCATATTTTAGGCAAAACTTACATCTGCCATTGCAAGGTACAATTAGTGGCGCAAAAAATAAGGGCTCATCTGGGTCTGTAGGTGGAAAAATGCAAGTGCTATGGACTTTTATACACAAGGAGGAAAAAACTAAGTGCAAACATAAAAACTGGCTGTCTCCCCTAAGGGTTAATCCCTACCCCTGGAAAACCTGGGAATGTCCCCAAAACAGAATGGAACAACATAATATATACATTCAAAATCCTCCCCATTGTGGCTTTGATCTGTGTGGAATTGCCCTGCTAATAATGGAACTGTAATCTGCAATGGCGTATTACGAGAAGGCCATGGCTATACACTACATACAATTCACCATGCTGGAATTTTTTGTAAATTGAATATTTTTAAGGTGATATAAAATTCATTAGGTATGACTGCAACTGTGAATTAGCTCATTTCACTAGGGATCAATGGGGTTAACATCCCGGCAGCTTGATCATATGACAAGATGTTTCTAGAAACCACAGAACATGTTTCCATTACATCGCTATCATCCTTACACTGATGAGCACAGATAGCTCACCAGAAAATTTCACCCAGGTATAGAGAAACTCCAACCCCTCTTCCCACGGCAGCAATTTTTGGTAGCGGCACGTTTATTTCTTTCATTTCCAGAAAATGTTTCCTTTATTTTATTGAAAAATAATTATTAAAATAAATGTATTAAAAATAACGTATTATACAACAAACAAAAAGGGATATAATAAAAAACAAACTTATTTTCGGGGAGAATCCCTTATATGGTGTTGGAGGTAAAAATGACATGTATATATGCATGGAGAAGTCCAGCGAAATCAAAAACTATAGTGCAGGCAGGGGGTGAGGGGAACATAATAAAGAATGTATACTTACCAGTCCCCATGCCCCCACAGCTCAGCATCACCATTGTCTGACTAATTGTTGTGCATTGCCATAAAACGTAAAGATTTTTTCCTCTACTGAGTTGTGTGAGGGCTTGTTTTTTTTTTTGCAGGATGAGCTGTTTATTGCTATGATTTGGGGTAGATGGGAATTTTTCATTGCTTTAAAGGGGAACTATCAGCAGGTTAGACGAATCTAACCTGCCGATATGTCCCTACTGCACAGGAGACGCCGAGGTGGAAGGAATGTCTCTTACCTTCCCTTCCTCCTCTGTGCTGTTCTGGTGCTCCATGGTGTGGTGAGACTGTTAGGAGCACTGCCCACCCCCATAGCACCGATCCCCCAGCCAGGCCGCCCCTTTGTAATGATAATGAATGAAGTGGGCCGACCGCTGGCAGGCTGGATTGGTGCTAGAGGGGCGGACAGTGCTCCTAAAAGTCTCACCAGACCGTGAAACATACACCTAACTGCACCAGAACAGCGCTGAGGAGGAAGATAAGAGACATACCTTCCTCCTCTGCGTCTCCTGTGCAGTAGGGACATATCAGCAGGTTAGATTTGTCTAACCTGCTGATAGTTCCCCTTTAAATGACAAGGTACATTACTATGTAATTAAGTTATTAATGCATATAATGCACTTACCCCTAGAAGAAAGGGAAAATGCCTGGAGAGAGGTCCTCCTCGTCTCCAGCTCCTTCCATCTCATGACATCCATCTCAGTACGGCTATGTTCACACAACGTCAAAATGAGAGAAAAGGTTTCCGCTTTTTCTATTTAAAATGACGTCCGTTATTCCTGCGATTTAACTGACTGTGTTGCTCACCTTTGGCTGTTGCGGTATGAGCCCGACACCACCTGAAACTTTAGCTGAACCAACTTATTGCCCGCTGCCCGTCTGGGGGTCCAAAAATTCGGTGAGAAGATCCAAGAAAGTTTCATTCATCTGAGGTACGATGCGTGGAGTCCCTGGAAGCCTGGCGCATGAGGGAACATAGTCTGAAGACCTGGCTTAGTAAGAGCACGGCTCAATATACTCAGAGCATAATAAGAGGGACGGGCTTAGGAGCCACCCCTTCACTATTTTTTTTCGTATAGCTGGCCGAATACCCCTTAAAGTCTTGTTTATTAGAAAGTAAGGTGAAAAAAAAAAATTCGAAGTTTTTTTTTTTCTTTACTTATACTTTAGTACCTCTAAGAACTAACCACTTGATTGCTTGCATAACACACTGTAACTAACTGTTTATATAACTCATAAGGGGAGATTTATCAAACATGGTATAAAGTGAAACTGGCTCAGTTGCCCCTGGCAACCAATCAGATTCCACCTTTCATTTTCAAAAGAGTCTGTGAGGAATGAATGGTGGAATCTGATTGGTTGCTAGGGGCAACTGAGCCAGTTTCCCTTTACACCATGTTTGATAAATCTCCCCCATAGTCTATATTAGACAGAAGTGCCCTTAAAGGACAAGCTCTCCAGTGCTTCACCTCTGTTTGCAGCCATTGCCAGTCAGCTTGCACAGCTGAACAAATGTAAAGTCTATTGTTCCCTTAGGGCCGGTTCACGGGCCGCGGAATCCCGCCGTGCCCAGTGTCCTGCTGTTAAGTGAATGGAGCTGCCGATGCTCTCCGCTCTCCGAGAGGTTTACTTCAATGGAACTGAGTTTCAAAACCCCACCCAAACTAGAGACAACAGTAGGGGGAAAGTGGCCATGTTTTTGTAGCGCTGGATAACCCCTTTAAAGATCAGGTGATGTGTTGTTGATGTCCAAGGAACTGTCCAGAGCAGGAGAAGTTTTCTATGGGGATTTGCTGGACAGTTCCTAACATGGACAGAGGTGGCAGCAGAGAGCACTGTGTTAGACTGGAAAGAATACACCACTTCCTGCAAGACATACAGCAGCTGATAAGTACTGGAACACTTGAGATTTGTAAACAGAAGTAATTAACAAATCTGCATTATGTAACTCTCTAATTTTTAGAGTCTCTTATATCTTGCAGTAAGGAGTACCTAAAAAGAAGTGTTAAGTCTAGGTCCCAAGGCAATCAGCCCTGTGCTCCTCTCTATGCTGATGCACAAGACGTAATATCACAGTGATACATTTCCACTTATCTCTGATTCATCTACCACACAGGTTTTCACTCATGTACTCTTTAATGGAGTACAGGTTATGGAGTTCTATGAAATACCGCCCTTCAGACATTTATTGTATCATTCAGGGAACAGTAGTTTTACCGCTCCAGAAAATGCTTCTCAGAATCTGAACCATCAGATGTCTGTAATAAAATGATTACAGGTTAGGTTTCTAGATATGGCCTTGGTATAAAACACGATGAAACGGATTAAGGATGTAAGTGACTTATTTTAACCTGTTAAGGACCACAAACCATAAATGTATGACACAAGGTACTAGGTTCTAAACACACCACTGTAAATGTCTGGCATGGATGTAAATACAGCATGCAGCCAAAAACATTAAGGTGTTAAAGGGAATGTGTATGTGTCACCTAGATTTTCTTTTACTGATTAGAATCAGATACTAAAATTTGTTCCTTTATTCTAATCTTTTTCTATTTTCTGACGTAATTTATTTAATTTCACTTTTTGTACATTGTTATGGGGGCTGCCATATTGCCTGGGCTGTTTTTAACAGCATTAAGGGACATGCTTTACAGGAAGCCTCATGGACATGGACGACAATAGACAGACTGTCTCCTTGAGATGAATACAAAACATTACTGAGTGTACTCTGTGACCTTTGAAGAGGTCATTCCGCAGGGAGCAGCTATTGTGTCCTTTATCTACTGGTGTCAGATGTAGCTGCAATGCTGTACACAGGGGCGTAGCTAGGATTCACGGGACCCCATAGCAAAAACATTTAAGGGGCCCCCCTCCCCTACACACAAGACGAAGCACTATATATATATATACATACATATGTATATATATATATATGCTCTGTGATGTTCCTGGCTGCAGCCACAAGAGTGACTGGCAGAGCAGAGAGCCAATGGCTGCTTGCTATGACAGTCCACTGTTTTTACCTATAAGGGCCCATTAGGAGCCCTTATGGTTAAATACATAGGTGCAGGAGCATACTACCTTCTGCTTAACCCCTTATATACTGCAGCGTGTAAGTGACCTAAAGTTTAGAAGACAAAAAGATATATGCTTTACTGCTCATGCAGTGATAACCCCTAACCTCTGCACGGAGCTCAACACATTTTCCTTTCCTACTTCACAGCTGGAGAACAGAGGTCAGAGGTTAATAGAGCAGTTAAGCAGATATCTGTCTTCTGCTTTTAAACCCTTTTTTGTGTTGCAGCATGTAAGTAAACATTGGGTCACTTACACACTGCAGTACATAAGGGGTTAAGCAGAAGGACACACGCTCTTACCTTCTCCCCCCGGGCCCCCCCTCCTGCATGGTCCCCATAGCAACTGCCTACCCTGCCTCTATGGTAGCTACGCCACTGGCTGTACAGATCACTTTACAGCAGCTTCCTCTTATCACCACAGACACAACAAGAAGTCTACGCTTACTTTTAGCCCCAGTGGTGAGAATGAAAACTGCAAGATCTCAGAATTATTATTTTATATTATCAATAAAAAAAATAGAAAATTTGTAAAAATGTCATCAAAAACTTCACACCTACCGGATCCGCAGCGGCTCTCACTTCTGCGGATTCGCAGCGAGATCAGCTGCGGATTCGCAGCGAGATCAGCTGCGGATCCAGTATCAATTCACCCCTATGATAGCACATACTCGCAGCGGGATTTACATCCCGCTGTGAATATGTGCTTTAACCCCCCGCTGTCCGCAGCCCCGCCGCCTCCACCATCCCCGGCCGCATCCAGCAGCCCGCATCCCCCATCCCCGGCCTCATCCCCCCATCCCCAGCCGCACCCTCCCATCCCCAGCCGCTTCCTGCAGCCCGCCGCCGAGAGCATACAGTACCTGTTCGGCGGCGCGGCTGCAGTGAGGCTGCCGACTCCGGTCCCGCTCAGATCAGGGCCGGGGATGCGGGCAGCGGCCGGGGATGGAGGGATGCGGCCTGGTATGAGGGGATGCACCAGGGATAGGCTGATGCTGTTGGGGATGGGGGATGCGACGGCGGGGCTGCGGACAGCGGGGGGTTAAAGAACATATTCACAGCGGGATGTCAATCCCGCTGCAAGTATGTGCTATCATAGGGGTGAATGGTAGCGGTTCTCGCTACGAATCCGCAGAAGTGAGACCGGCTGCTGATCCGGTAGGTGTGAAGGCACCCTAAATATAAAAACATTGTTTAAACAATACGTCACTTTCTGTTGACACATTCCCTTTTAAGTTAGTGTACCACTAATACATCGCATCACGCTTTTCGTCGTTACACCGACGAAACATGTCAGGGAAGGCAGGAAATTTTAACTTACCTGTGATCTACTGTAGGGTTTGGGACTTCCGGGAGCTATTTATAGAGCGTATACCAATCGCTCTTGGACTAACGGCTTTAGCATAGCCAGTCCACATTCTGCTACCCACACGAGGTCTCTGCTAGTACTGTGTATCTCATGCATCCGCCACACTATGCCTGTATGGGTTGGTGACACATAGCTGATGGTCCTCGTGTCCTAGCAAATACCCTCCACACTAGAAGCTCAAGCCGAGATCAATTGGGGCTACTAGAGCTTACGAAGTAACAACTTTGATAGTGGCATTAGTCGTTTCTAGTCGTTTAAAGGGGTTATTCAGCGGTACAAAAGCATGGCCACTTTCCCCCTACTGTTGTCTCCAGTTTGGGTGGGGTTTTGAAACTCTGTTCCATTGAAGTAAATGGAGCTTAATTGCAAACCGCACCTGAACTGGAGACAACAGTAGGGGGAAAAGTGGCCATGTTTTTGTAGCGCTGGATAACCCCTTTAAGTTTCACTAATTCACTGGGTGTAATTTAAGTACATTTTTAGCAATCTAAATAAAAGTTACATTTTAGCCACTGGGGAACAGGGTATTTCCACTGATATCTCAACCGATCAATACCTCCCAGAAAGGCATAGGGTCATTGTACTACCTAGTACATTGCTTCTTAGTTTTTTTACATGAACAGATCCATGCAGTTCCCGCGCACAGAGACGGTTTATTAGCAAGCTCCCTCCTGGCATGAAGCACTGGGGGCAGGCCCGCCGGCTCCCAGTGTGACGAAACCCCCTCCCCTCAGTGACGCGGCTCCATTAGAATCAATGAAGCCTCGCCATAGAGGGGAAAGGAGATCGCCACACTGGAGGCCGACGAGCAGGCCCGCCTTCAGTGCTTCGTATCTGGCCGGTGCTCAGGAATAGACCATCGACATGCACGGGAAGCCAGTGGTAGTTCAAAAAAGGACTGGCTCTGGCGCCAGTCTATTCATGTAAAAAACAAAAATAAACAGTAAACAAGTTGTACATTCACTTTAAGCTGAGAGTCTACTGAGACTTTTCATTTCACACAATAACAAACTTGGGCCATAGTAGTGTGATGTCCCACTGTTGAGTGCCGTATGCACCTGTTTTAAAGTTCTCACTCCAGGTTAAGTGGTGGGTGATGAAGGTATTTTTATAGTTTTGCCACTAGATGTCAGTATTCTTTATATACCTCTGTTCTTGTTTGCACAGCTGAAGTTAGGTTAGGGATACTGTTGCTGTTGTATCATGTGTTCAGTGCTAGCCTATATGAGGTGCTTTCTCTTCTTCGACCTATCCCTGCTCTCCACACACACAGCCCTGTAGAACGGGGTTAGTTAGCTCCATGTGGGAGGAAGTCAGTCTAGTCTGAGACCCCAAAGTGTAAAGATGCAGCTAGAGACGAGTTTGTTTACTACTTAAACTACATATACTGTGCAGTGGTAAACACTAAAAAGTGAGAAGAGTCTGGGAACATCCTCACCCACGCCGTGAACAAGTCTAAAAGGTGTAGGACAGTATCCTAAAACATAAGAGGAATTAGCCTGAATAGGACAAAGCTACCAAGGAAGGTCTACGTATCCTATCTCGCAGTGCAGGTAACTAGGACACCCCCGGGAGCTTAGCTTCGCCCAGATAACCATGGCTGGGGCTTGTATCACCCTATTAGGAAGGGTCACTTGACACTGTAGGGCACAAGGTGGTCAGACACGGTCTATACACAGGTACAAGTAACTTCTTACTCTACAAGTATTCTCTCAAATTCCGGCAGAGGACATTGCTACATTGGGTTAGGATTCCCTCAACAAACTCTTATCCTCTACTCTCAACTCTTCAAGTACCCCTACACCTACCTCTCTTCTCTCCTACTTCTTCAAGCCCCTCCTCAGGCACAACTGAGCCAAGCACTAAAGTCTGTGTAAAGATTTATCTATTTTACAAAAGTGCATTGTACTACTAAAAGACTGCACAGTAAAGCTGTTCTATTTTTCATATGCTTGGGACTCTGTCATCCTTTTTACTCACCAGCACCCATACACATAAACCCCACACCTAGGGTTATTTTTCCCCTTTCTGTGAGTGGCGGTACCAATAGTCCAGGTGGGTCAATTGCCACTCAGGACTACCGTGACAAGAACCCAAGGGACCCATCACAACCCGGCAGGTCACCGTTCATTTGGGGATTACGGCCAGCCACAACACAAAGCAGGTACCAACATAACACCTGTGTGCTGGACTAGCACTGGCGTCACAACCCTTACATCTTTGGCTGAGCTGTCACAACCACCAGTATTATCATCACCTGGTGGAGTACACTACAGTAGCTGGAATGAGACTTCCTACTGCAAATACACAAACACTTTTGCAAGTTGCACAAAAGATGTAAGTCTCTGCCCTTGGGGCACTCGTAGTGTGGGGTGCACATAGTGATTTGTGCAAAATAAGGTAGCCAGACACCAGTGATATCATATCAACAGGAACAGATCTTTACTGCTGCAAGCTTGGTACTTCCCTATAGGATTCAAATACATGGGGGAGATTTATCAAGCTGAGCTGTGATTGATTATTATAGGCAAAAAAGAACATGAAGTCAATATAAACCAACTACACAATAAGCATGAAATATGAGACTCCAAAGCAAAGAAAAAGTTTGAAGCAAGTATGGAAGTAACTTATGCATTTGAGATCAATGAGTGCCATCTAGTGGAACAAAGTCAAACTGCAGTTATAAAAGTAAATGCAGTGACTACAGGTCTTCATAGATGTCAAGTATAATTCGGAAATGCATATAAGCAGGTACTTAAGGGGTACACCAGTATCAGAAATTTTAATTTTTATTTATCACCCTAAGACATGTAACATATTAATATAGTGGTATCATTAATAGTACTGGCATTGTTCTGCCTAAAAAGGAAAATAAAAGGACTACAAAATGTGTATTGTCTTCAGCTGGAATTTGTTGGTATCAGAACTGGGTTACACAGGTAAGCTATGCTATATATTTTAATCCATCCTCCCTTCAATACACTGCAGTTGTGCAGAAAAGCCCCCAAAGTATATTTCCTCCTCCATGCTTCAAGGTTGGGACTGTGTCCTTGGGGTTGTACTCATCCTTTTTCCTCCAAACACGGAGAGTGGAGTTGATAATAAATTTTAATCCTTGACAGCATAGTGTGTTACTAATGGTAATGTATTATACTGTGGTCCCAGCTCTCTTCAGGTCCTCCCATGAAGTTCTGAGCAGATTCCGGACCTTTTTTAGAATCATCCTAAGACGAGATCTTGCATGGAGCCCCAGACTGAGAAGGATTGCTAGATTTGTGTTTCCTTCATTTTCTGATAACTGCACCAACATTTGTTGTGACCAAGCCACTTGCCTATGCAGTAGCGGTCTTTGGCACCAAGCACCCCAAGCAAGCGCTTGGGTCCCCCAACATCCAGGGGGGCCCCCACGCCCCGCTCTTCTCTTGTGCTCAAGACCGCTAGACAGGGCCGCTGCCCCGCTCGCTGCTGTGATCTGAACTGTAACTATGAGCATTCGTAATCAGCGTTCACAGTTACATGCAGCAGCAGCACTGACAGGGCGGGAGCCATTGGCTCCCTTTCTGTCAGTCACTCTTGTGGCAGCAGGAAGTGTTTTCCCTGCGGTCTGGCTGCTCTGTCCTTGTGGTGTCGGTGCTCCAGTGACATCACTGGAGCATCAGCGCCAGGACAAGGGGAGCGCGGCCACAAGAGTGGAGAGAAGAGGAGACGCCCAGACCCAGGTGAGTATAAGTGTTTGTTTTATTGTGTTATATACTATATGGGAGGGAAAGCACACAGGGGCCTGTGTAACTGAAGGAGCGCACAGCGGGGGTCTGTATAAATGGGGGGAGCACAAAGTGGGGCTATATAATGGGGAAGACACAGGGAGGCTATATATAACTGGGGGAGCACACAGGGGAGCTATAGACTACTGGGGCTTCACAGAGGGGTCTATATACTACTTGGGTCAGCACACAGGGGGTCTATATACTACTTGGGGCAGCAGAATGGGGTCTATATACAACTGGAGGAGCACACAGGAGGTCTATATCCAAGTGGTGGAGCACACAGGGGGGCTATATACTACTCGGGGAGCACACAGAGGTCTATATACTACTGGTGGGGCATACAGGGGGTCTATATACTACTGGGGGAACACACAGGGGTCTATATACTACTGGTGGGGCACACAGGGGGTCTATATAGTGCTGAGGCAGCACACAGGGGGTCTATATATAACTGGGGGTGCACACAGGGGTCTATATACTACTGGTGGGGCACACAGGGGGTCTATATACTACTGGGGGCAGCACACAGGGGGTCTATATAGAACGGGGAGCACACAGGGGGTCTATATATAACTGGGGGAGCACACAGGGGGTCTATATATAACTGGGGAAGCACACAAGGGGTCTATATACTGCTGGAGGTGCACACAGTGGTCTATATACTACTGGGGGAGCACACAGGGATCTATATAATACTGGTGGAGCACACAGGGGGTCTATATACTACTGGGGGAACCACACAGGGGGTTTATATACTACTGGAGGAGCACACAGGGGTCTATATCCAAGTGGGGGAGCACACAGGAGGTCTAGATCCAAGTGGGGGAGCACACAGGGGGGGCTATATACCACTAAGGCAGCACACAGGGGGTTTATATACAACTGGGACAGCACACAGGGGGTATATGCAACTGGGGGCAGCACATAGGGTATATACGACTGGGGGCAGCACACAGGGGGTTTATATACAACTGGGACAGCACACAGGGGTCTATATACTTTTGGGGGAGCACACAGGGGGGCTATATATAACTAGGGGAACACACAGGCGTCTATACACTACTGGGGGAAGCACACAAGGGGTATATACTACTGAGGGGAAGCACACAAGGGGTATATACTACTGGCGGCTGCGCACAAGGGGTATATACTACTGGGGGCAGCACACAGCGGTCTATTGTTGGTGAGTGCGTGTCGAGGGGGGGCCCCAGACATAACTTCGCTTGGGGCCCCAGAAATGCCAAGACCGCCCCTGTGCCTATTGTCCCGTAGCCTATCCCCAGTGTCGGACTGGGGTGCCTAGGGCCCACCAGTGGAATTGATTCTGCAACCCCCCCCCCCCCCAACATACACACACACAGTTAGGCTGGGTTCACACTACATATATTTCAGTCAGTATTGTGGTCCTCATATTGCAACCAAAACCAGGAGTGGATTGAAAACACAGAAAGGATCTGTTCACACAGTGTTGAAATTGAGTGGATGGCCGCCATTTAATAGCAAATATTTGCTGTTATTTTAAAACAACAGCTGTTATATTGAAATAATGGCAGTTATTTACTGTTATATGGCGGCCATCCACTCAATTTCAACATTGTGTGGACAGAGCCTTTCTGTGTTTTTAATCCACTCCTGGTTTTGGTTGTAAAATGAGGACCACAATACTGACTTAAATATACGTAGTGTGAACCCAGCCTCACTATGCACGATAATATTACCTAAACATTTTTCGATCTCATGCACATAAACATCAATTGGACTTGATCCTTGGATAGTTCAGTGGAATTGTAGTTGGCTGAAGGAGAGATATCCAATGGTTGTTGTTAAAGGGATTGCTCAGCCAGGGGCTTTGCCTGCGCAGGGGGTTAGTAGAAAATAGAGCTAAAGGAGAAAGTATTGTATTGCCCCCCAAAAGTTATACAAATCACCAATATAGACTTATTATGGGAAATGCTTATAAAGTGCTTTTTTCCCTGCACTTACTACTGCATCAAGGCTTCACTTTCTGGATAAAGTGGTGATGTCACTTCCTGGATAAAATGGTGATGTCACTTCCTGGATAACATGGTGATGTCAATACCAAATACGTTCATTTTTTATTTATTTATTTATTCATTTATTTTTATTTATAAAATGGGAAAAGGGGGGTGATTTAAACTTTTATTGGGGGAGGTTTTTTTTTTTTTTTTTTTACACACATACTAGAAGTCCCCCTGGGGTTAGGGTTATTCCCCCTGAGCTAAGGGTTATTCCCCCTGGGGTTATTCCCCCTGGGGTGAGGGTTATTCCCCCTGGGGGACTTCTAGTATAACTACTCTGATCTCTCATTGAGATCTATGCAGTATAGATATACTGCATAGATCAATGAGATCGTTGCTCTATTGCTCTCAGCTGCTGCAGCAGAGAGCAATAGATTACCGAGCCGGGATCAGCGCCATTACGGCACAGACACGTCATCCCATCGCTGGACCACCAGGTACCGGGAAAACAGGCACTTAGATGCAGCTGTCAACTTTGACAGCTGCATCTAAATGCCTAATTAGCGGGCACGGCGATCGGACCTTGCCCGCTAATTGCCGCGGTCCCGGGCTGCAGATAGCACCTAGTATCATGGTGGTTCAGAGAGGGGTCGCCGCTCGGCCCCACTCTGAACTACCTTAATGACACCAGGGCGTACATTTATGCCCTTGGTCATAAAGGGGTTAAAGGGGAAGTCCCATGAAATAAAATAAAGGCAGGGAGGTGCGGGAACATAATAAACAAAGTATACTTAACTATTTGTTGACAGCTGCCAGCCTCCTGCAACTACTCCTTACACGGCTGAGCATCCAATTGATTAGCGGGGCTGTAACACTGCAACTGGGGAGGCCGGGTATCTGACGTACCCAGATTCCAGCCGAAAATTACAGCTGGAGACCCCAACAGAACGCTAAAATGAGCCAGTGTAAACATACAGCTAAGCACTATGCTCATTTATTTCAGCTTGTCAGTGCTCAGCGATGCTTGTAGAGCATGACCACAAGTGATCACTGTACACTCCGAAGGATCCAACAGAAATCAGGGTGAAAGTGATACCTACTAAATACTGTAACACAGCACAATGCAGGCGATTCAGTAATATGACATCTTGTGGTCATCTTCAATAATACAGGATACGAGTATTAGTTCATAGTATTCTGCGTATGTTTACTACAGATCTATCCTGTGTTGACTTCGCATAACACTCATGTAAAAAATGTGAAAAAGAAAGAAAAAAAAGCCCTGAGTGGTGCAGGCTGTACCAACCACAAGCGTTTTCCTCTACTTCCTGTGTTTTGTCACACATTGCAGCATGGCCCTGTAAACAACAAGCAGTTCACACGCCAGACATATACTTTATAACAGCTGCCTGTGAATATAGGAACTTGACATTTATAGAGCGTTGAAGTATTCAGCTATGAATTATGCATTTTAGGTATTCAAAGTTTGCCCAAAAATAAAAAATTTTTAAAGGGGCACTCTGGCGAAAATCTTCATCTTTCAAATCATCTGGTTTCAGAAAGTTATATAGATTTCTAATTCCCTTTAACTTTAATTAACTTTATTTTAAAATATTTTGTCTTCATGTACTTATCAGGTGCTGTATGTCCTGCAGAAAACAGCATTTTTTTCCCAGTCTGACACAGTGCTCTCTGCTGCCACCTCTGTCCATGTCAGGAACTGTCCAGAGAAGAAGCAAATCCCCAAAGAAAAGCTCTCTTGCTCTGGACAGTTCCTGACACGGACAGAGGTGGCAGCAGAGAGCACCGTGTCAGACTGTAAACAATACACCACTTTCTACAGGACATACAGCAGCTGACTTAAGATTTTAAAATAGAAGTAAATTACAAATCTGTTTAACTTTCTGAAACCAGTTGATTTGAAAGAAAAAGATTTTTGCTGGTCTGCCCCTTTAAGAAATCGCTTAGGCATAATCAGATCTGATCCATAGGAGTCTGACAGCTAAAAACCTGCACAGTTATGGAGCTTAAAGATCCAGGAAACACAAACTCTAGTTGGAGCTATTCGATGATTTGTGCTTATCAGTATGTAACTACAAATATTATAATTAGAGATGAGCGCAACTCCAGCATGCTTGACTCTGATTGCCCGCCATTAGAATACCAGTGGCTGAAGAAGTTGGATGTAGCCTAAGGGAGTCCTGGAAAACATAGAGACAGCCATAGATTATGTTCACACTTCATATTTTTATTGACAAGAACGGCCGTTGTTAGCAAATAAAACCACATACATTTTTGTCATAAAATAATGAGCGGCATTAAAATCAAGGCAAAAGCGGCCATTGGTCACAAAGTGTAACCACAATGTTCGGAAACAGCGGCCACAAATAACTGACGGTGTGGCTCTCATGTCGGCCGTAGTGTTCCTGGAAATCAATTGCTAATTGGCCGGCAGATTTGAATAGCATTTAAATAATGTCCCTGCGGCCGATATGGCAGTATGGGTCACAGGAACATGTAAAACAGTGGCCGTTGATTGACACTGCAAACAATAGGCGTGTCAAACAATGTCCGCTGTTTTACGCAGTAGTACACGCATAGGATACCTGCTTCGTCCATTACTTCAGGAGCCAATCACAGCACAGCAGGACACATCACATACTCCTCTCTGCAATGCCATGACATAATGCTGGTAAAAGCGCACTGAAGAGGCTAGCATTGTGCTGAGCTGATGATTTATACAGTACACTACTAAAGATGGCACAGGGGGAAAGGATTACTGTAATCTGTCTTGCTGAGGCTGTTACTAGAGTTGGATTTCCCCTAACAACCTGCAGCGGTCAGCAAATTACAGAGGAGGGAGACACCTAGTGGCCAATCACATAGACATTAACATGTAGGTAAGTTGTTTGAAACAACCATGTCCATTAACTTTAGGGGTGGGCCCCCCAGAGTCAGTTTTTCTATTGGGCCCTAAACTCCACAGTCTGTCAATGTGCTTTTAGTATTTTGAACCATTCACATCTATCTTATAAAATATCCCCTTAGGTAGACACACTTATCTTTAGGTCCATACAGCACGGCTGCCCATGACTTCAGCTTTTACGAGTCTCTTGGCCCTCCCTTTCATTATTTCCTCTTTTCTGTTCCTGAGAAAAAAAAGGATGCCACAAAACAAATTAGTAACAAAATATAAAACCGCAAACTACAATGGAGCCAGATAAACAGATAAGAAAAATATCATTATTTTATGAAGTTAAAGTTATTCTTACCAAGAAAAGAGGAGAAAACAGACTACACCCAAAACGGTCCTGTGCAAGGCTCGGCCATTGGGAGTCCCAGAAGTTATTACCAATACATGTACAGTGTGTGGTTGTACGCTCCATAGTAAATGTAAAAGTCAATCTGGCAGGATCTGGAGACACCTGGGGACACTGCGGATATGGCAGAACCAGTGTGTAACCACTTCTGCCTTCCTTCCTGCTGTCTACATAGAGTGAATACAAGGCCGGTATACTTCTACATGCACAAAAAAGTCCATATGTCCATATCCTTTCTGTCCCCGCCCTCTTCATCATTAGGAATGCCACTGGAACATTTTCTCCGGGCTGAACATTGCACAGGTGTCTTAACGATCCAGCCCATGTGCCAGGCTGACACAGGTGAGGAATAGGAGGCAAGCTGCCTGGAGCATTCCTAATGATGAAGAGGGTGGGGAGGAGGGATGGAGAGGTTGTGCAAAGTTAGGGCACATATACTCCCGTTTGGCTTCAAGTTTAAAATTCATTTTTTATGACAATAACTGCATCACCTGCCGAACGGACCGCAGGACAGATCTTGGATTAAAAGCAGCTATCTGATGGTACAAGTGGTTTGGGGGGGTCAGATTGTGGGTACAGAGTCACTTTAGTACGTCATGGCACAAACTCACCCAAAACAGGTAACTTCTTTTCTGGGAGAGTTCATGGCTTGGCCTTTTTAATCCACAGTCTTGTAAAACATCTTAAAGGAGTCTAACATTGACTTGAAGAGAAAGTTACTTCAAGAGGTGACACGGGAGAGGGAGAGCTGCTTTACATATCATTTTTCTTGATTCCTCCATGTACACTTGGCAGTGTCTGCATGAATTCTCAAGGAAGAAGGGCGACTAAGCTATTGCCAGACTTTACTGGTGGTGGCTTATGTCTCTAAGAACAAAGCGATCAGGTGATTGAAATCCTACATGCCCTGATCCTGCCCCAACATCTGCCATCATGGGAGAGCTGAGTGACCCCTATACACATTAAAGGAGAAGTCCCACCAAATTCAATAAATAGAGGAAGGTGGGGGAGTGCGGGAAAATGATAAACAATGTAAACTCACCTGTGCCTCTGTAGTGCCACTCCCGAGTCCGGTTGACGGACATCAGATGTCATTTTCTGCTGGAAACCAGGTATGTCACGTACCCAGCTCCTCCAGCTGCAGTGTTACAGCCTGGCTGAGTGATTGCCTCCTTAGCTAGTCAGTGACTAGGGCGATGTCCCACCCTAGTTACTTATTGGCTGAACAGGCAATCACTCAGCCAGGCTGTAACACTGCAGCTGGAGGAGCTGGGTATGCGACGTTGCAGCTGGAAGAGCTGCGGGACACCAGTGACTTTCAGCTAGACCAGAGAGCAGTGCTACAGGGCACGAGCATGGGTAAGTATACTTTGTTTATTATTTCCCTGCACCCCCCCCCCCCCCCCAGCCTTCCTGTTATTTTTGGATTTCGTGGGACTTTTCCTTTAAATAGTCAGCAAACTCTTATCTAATGTATATGTCCAGCTTTAGGAGTGATAGAACTGTTCTGTGGCACTACTGAAAATGCACAGTATACTTTTGTTCATGTACTTACACATTTTATAAAAATCAATAAACTTTATTTAAACATAAATGGACACTGTCAGATATGTCCTTAAGATACATCACCTTCCAAAATGTGTGTGAGGGTGGGTTTCTGTCTTGTTCATCGGCCACACTGTGTAGCTATTGGACATTGGAATAATCTGGACTTACACCTGCCCCCTCCCATCTCACAAGGTGTTTGCGATTGTTATTGCGATCGTTAATGCTGCGTTTAGACGGAACGATTATCGTTTGAATTTGCATGATAACGATCGAATTCGAACGATAATCGTACGTGTAAACGCAGCGAACGATCAAACGAGGAGGGAGAAATCGTTCATTTTGATCTTACAACATGTTCTTAAATTGTCATTTGTCGTTTGCAAAAAATTTGCTGATCGTTCCGAATCCTTCACCGATTTAACCTATGTGCGAGATAGGCTTAAGCATCGCAAAACGATCGCAACATGATTTTTCCGTACGATATATCGTTCCGTCTAAACGCTGATTGTTAAAAAAAAATTGTTACTTCGATCTCAGGAAAACAATGGGTAATGTGCTATTCCTGTATACATTGAGTTCCACAGATCTCATCTCTTCCATCCCCATCAGAAAGTTCAAGGCATCTACCCATATGGCCCTGGATGGGGGAACAGACGATTTCCATAATCTAGGGACAGTTTGTCTTGTGGCAACTAAGAAAAAAAAACAGAAGCCCCTTTCTGACTTCCAATATTAACCCTGGCATGACAAAAAGTAGAGCCATTTCAGGAGTGAACACGATTGTGAGGTGACAGATGTATAGAGAGTCTGAACATCCCTCCACAAAGGTGCAATAAGGGGCACTTTTTGTTTTTTTAATCTAAGGGTCAGTAGGGAAACATCACATGCACTAGCAGTAGTGTTTTTCTTTGCTTACAATGTGTCTTTCGGGTCCATGTTGTTTTTTAGGAATTGTACAACTGTGTAAGGGTATGTTCACACTGAGTAAAAATTCCGCAGTAGAGCTTCTGCTGCAGAATCCTGCCTGCCTCAGTGTGTCAATGGGATACCTCACACGCCTCCACTCTCCGCTCAAACACCGCTTAAGCGGAAAGCAGAGGCAGTCGAGACATCCCACACTGAAGCAGGCGCGATTCCGCAGAATTTCGCCTGTTTTACTCAGTGTGTACATACCCTAGGGCAGAGTTTACACATATAAGTAGTGTCATGCTGCCAAACCGCATGCCTCTTACATCACATGGTTTAGTGACACTGTTGATGGTCATGTGTTTTTTCTTTGGAAGTTTGTGTGGACTGAGCTTTAATGTGAATATATTGTATATAGTGCGACGAAAAATCCATAAAAGCAGTGTCTGAAGAAAAAAAATGCAAAAACATAAAAAAAAAACCTTAGGTTAGTGTCACACTGCATTTTTCCTAATTTTATTTCTACAGCCAGATGTAGCCAGTCCCTAGTGTATTATTATACTCATATTATTGCCATTTTTTTTTAAATGCAGCATGCTTTAAGTAATCTGTTTTGTGGCCATTTTTCCCCCTTAGTCTTCTTTTTAGAGAAAAAAAAACCATTAGCCCCTTAAGGATGATGGTATTATTATTATTATTATTATTATTATTATTATTATTATTATTATTATTATTTAATGTTTTATTGTTTTATTCTTCCACCTTGGCTTTCTTCCCATATACTTGTTGGTATAAAAAAAAACACAAAAAGATTCTTTTTTATCCTCCGTGATGCAGATTTTATTTAATTTTTTTTTTTTGCTCCAAAAATGGTGTGTATTAGCACCTGCGTTTTGAGTGGTGTTGTTCTTCCATTTACAGTTTTCTCATTACTAGTCATGTGATTCTTTGGTCATGTGAGTCAAGGATTTCTATAGAAGAATGTGAGGTGAAAAGAAAAAAGTGAGCATAAAAAACAAACTTTACAAAAGCGGTTTTAAAACCTAGTGAGGTCTATGGGTTTAAAAACATACAGTGGGTGCAACGCGTTTGAAAATAAATTTAATTATATCAGTCCATATAACACCAAAAAATAACACTTTTTAGCTTGTGTTTTGGTCTTTTTTGTTTGTGTTTTGTTTTTTTCCAACCCAAATGAGGAGTGGGTTGAAAGTAAAAATCTTGCAAATTTTTGTAAATTTTTTTATTATAATTTTTCTTTGTCGGTTGCACTCCAGATTTTGGCTAAAAATACTGTGTGAACATAGCCTATACCTGTATGGAGTTACTGTAAGGCAGGCATGTCCAAACTTTTTTCGAAGAGTGCCAAATTTGATGAAGTGAACATGTGCGAGGGCCGACCATTTTACATGCTACATGCTATATGCTTTATAACACAGGCAGATAATAGCAAGCTGGATACCTGGGGGGCCGTAAAAGTTCGGAACGCGGGCCGCAAATGGCCCTCCGGCCGGACTTTGGACATGCCTGCTGTAAGGGCTTCTGTTTCGTACTGTGGTCTATAGTTTTTATTGGTGCCATTTTAGGCTAGAGTTTTCCAGCAGAGTTTGTTTTCTTTCTTAAAAAAAGCAGATGAGAACTATTTATTATGGGGGGGGGGCTTATTTTTTTTAAAAAAAAGTTGAAACTTTTTTTATTATTATTTTTTTTTTTTGCCAAATTTTAGGGGACCTCACTATATGACCTCTTTTATTTTACTTATTATTAATTGTTAGTTCCAGGATATGCTATCAGTGTGATAAGGGGTTAAAATACCAATGCATTTTCATTGCAGCTGCGAGGGAATGGAATGAAGGGGCGACTGGATGCCAGAAGAGAGTGGCATTTGACTTGTTATCGATGTCCCAATTATGATGCAATTAATCATGAGAACAGAGGCACAGCGCCCCCCAGCAGCAGACCCCTGTTTGTGGATAGGTCGTAAGTTATAACAGAAGGTGAGGGTCCCAGCACTCCAAAAATTCTTCAAAGGTAAACATACTTTATTGAATATTAAAAATAAAATTAAAAATGGTCATGCTGCTACAAATGACCTTTGCATTTTGTACGCATGTGCGCGAAAGGCGTAGGTAGTTTGTGGCAGCATGAGCTTTTTTATGTTTATTTTTTATAGCAATCAAGTATTTACCTTTAAAGAATTTTTGGGGTGCTGGGACCATCACCTTTCTTTACTGGCTATTGTTGGACTCGTGCACTCTCTTCTGTCTGGATTTCGTATAACCTCGGCGCAACCCCTTTCAGCTAATTATATAAATTTCCACCTTCCGTTCAGGATAGTAGGAAAGCTGGGTGACAACCCTAGTAAGAGCGTAAAAAAATTTGTGTTTTGCAAACCTGTGGCTTTCCAGCTGGTGCAAAACTACAACTCCCAGCATGCACTGACAAAGTAGGGATACACCATAACTTTGACTACACCTGTGCCTCCTTAGCTGTGGAAAAACTACAACTCCCAGCATGCACTGACAGAGCAAGGATATGCCAACAGTGTTCTGCAACCAATGGCTCATCAATTGGTGGAAAACTACAACTCCCAGCATTCACTGACAGAGTAGGGATACGCCAAGTGTTCTGCAACCAATGGCTCCTTAATTGGTGGAAAACTACAACTCCCAGCATGCCCTGACAAAGTAGGGATACACCATAACTTTGACCACACCTGTGCCTCCTTAGTTGTTGAAAAACTACAACTCCCAGCATGCCCTGACAAAGTAGGGATACACCATAACTTTGACCACACCTGTGCCTCCTTAGTTGTTGAAAAACTACAACTCCCAGCATGCACTGACAGAGCAGGGATATGCCAACAGTGTTCTCCAACCTGTGGCTCCTCAGTGGGAAACTACAACTCCCAGCATGCCCTACCAGCCTTCAATTGTGTGGTAATGCAGAAAGTTGTAGTTTTGCAACGGCTGAGGAGCTACAGGTTGTCACCCAGCCCTTCCAGAAGCAGCAAGAGGACACCTCAAGGACTTGAAGGCGCAAACGCTTATTTATTATTTATTTATTTTTAGGAAGAACCCCATTTTAAGGACACAGTCCATTGTGTGCAGCAGGGAGGAGCCATGACATCTCCTATCCCAGCAGCAGGTAGGAGTGTGAGACGTAAACATCGCTCCAGCCCCAGCAGCCCTGACTGCAAAATGGAGGAAACAAACAAGGAAACGAAGACGCTTTTTCTGTGAATGAGGAGGAGGAGGAGGCGGGGAAAGGCGTGGCCACCTCGGAGCTTAATAAGCGTCCACGTCATCCAATCATCGGCGGGCATAGATCAGCGCCGGCCAATCCGCGGCCACCTCTTAGCCAGAGGCACCTCCCCTTCACCACCACGAACATTGTTGTGGAGTGACGTCAGCTCCAGACGATGCGGGCGGCCATTACTGTTGGCTGCTGTGTGATTCTTAAAGCCATCTGAGGAGAGGGGGAGAAGGCCATGGCCAGGACCACTAGCCAAGTGGTGAGATGCCCGTCTTGTCTTGGGGGAGGCTTTGGGTGGGCACCGGCGCGGGTGAGGGGCCTGGGGGAGGCGGCAGCTGAGGGGAGAGGTGTGCGCAGTGGCGGCGGCGGCGGCAGGCCTCTCCCTCCATAGCTGTGAGGATGGGCATCTGCCCCTGTGCCCTGAGCCTGGCAGCTGCCCACACATGGGGAGAGGGTGCTGCCAGCTGGCCGGCTGTCACTGCCTGTATACACATATATACTCACCGCTGCCTATATATACACACACCTCCAGTGCTGCCTGTATATATATATCCACCTCCAGTGCTGCCTGTATACGTATATATATACCTCCAGTGCTGCCTGTATATATATATATATATATATATATATACACCTCCAGTGCTGCCTGTATATATATATCCACCTCCAGTGCTGCCTGTATATATATATCCACCTCCAGTGCTGCCTGTATACGTATATATATATATCCACCTCCAGTGCTGCCTGTATATGTGTGTGTGTGTGTGTATATATATATATATATATATATATATATATACCTCCAGTGCTGCCTGTGTGTATGTGTGTGTATATACATATCTATATATATATATATATATATATATATATATACACACCGCCAGTGCTGCCTGTATACATATATAAACCTCCAGTGCTGCCTGTGTTAAAACTACAATTCCCATCATGCCTTGACAGCCTAAGCTTTAGCTGTCCAGTCATGATGGAAATTGTAGTTTTGCAACAGCTAGAGGTGTGTGAGGTTCCCTTCCACCCCCCCCCCCCCCCTCCCACTCTAAGGGGTGAGGACCACCTTCGCACCCATATACATAAATGAAGAGGTGTCTCTATTTAATCTTTCTCTGAAAGTGGTAACCAGAGATTGGGCTTTATGTGACTCCCCCAAGTAGTTGACATCTTGGAGTTGTAAACCATGGGATGCAGGATGTATACAGGGGACCTCAGGGTGTAGCTGTAAGTGCACAGAAGTGCAATACTACCGCTGTTACAATGCTGGGAGTTGTAGTTTTGATGAACCACAGGTTGTAGGCAAGGGATTTATGGTAATGCTGGGACTAGTAGTTGGGCAGGAGCTTCAGGCCAGTCTAGTGTAGCAGAGTAGTCCTGAGGCATGCTGGGTCTTGTAGTTTGGTAACAGCTGGAGAGCCACAGATTGGAGACCATTGATATACAGCATGATAATACTGGGACAGGTGCTGCTTTCTAGTATTATCCTTGTGCCAGTTCTGTGTCTGTGAAAAGACTGTTATTTGCTGTGAAAATCCTCCCTTAGCTCCTGTCCCAGAAGAGTTGTCATGTGAACTGGAAAGCACCTATTCTTTAGTAAAGCTGCTTAGGTGTTCACCTGGACAGGACCTTATGTTGTCACTTATCAGAGAATTCCCATATCCACATTCACTTTATTTCCCATCTCTTAGGCTGCCCTTACACAGAGAGATTTATCTGACAGATTTTTTTAAGCCAAAGCCAGGAATGGATTGAAAAAGAGGAGAAATCTCAGTCTTTCCTTTATGACCTGTTCTCTGTTTATAGTCTGTTCTTGGCTGGATTTTGAGACCTTTTTGTTTGCACACTCATTTGAGCGAAGTGTGCATGTGTAAGTGGATCAGGAGAGATTGCTGCCGTCCAAATGAGCGTCGTCAACAGAATTGACAAAAGTTCATGGAGAGGTGACCGTCTGATCCCCCTCTCTTATCCAAATCTTATAAGGTGCCAGAAGTTGTCTTATTATTTATCAGATCCCCCTGAGAGCAGATCTTGGGGGCTGAGACCATGCACTGTATATCCCTTACCGGTAGTCCTGACAGCTCTATGTTACTAAACATGTGCAAGGTATGACACAGTGAGAGCGCATGTCATCTTCTTTTCATTTAACTTTATTTATAAAAGTGTAAACTGTAAGTCCCCCCAGTAAGTTTATACAGCTTCTTATTTGCCTTACTCCCAGGCTCGTAAACAACGTCCTAGTTCCCTTTCTATTAAGTGAAAATGGGAAGTGAGTGAGAATGGTAAACAAGCCGTATTGCTGAATGGTGTGTGCCGAGCCCGGCTGTGGTTTATACAAGTCATTCACAAGTGCATTGTCATTCACAGCCAAGGCTGCATTCATTGGATACTAGGAGAAAAGCGATCTGCTAATCTGTGCGCTGCTATTGGCATCTGCCAAGTTCCCTCCTAGTTTCTCTCCCGCATTTATGGCAGGCGTTGTATTGGATAATTATGGGAACATGTAACTACTTGCGGATAGATACAAGGTTCTGGAATGTGGAGGTGACATTTGCTTGACTTTGGTAGATCAGTTTTCTGCATTATTTCTTTCTTATATATTCGAATAATGGAGTAAAAATAAAATTTTCTGCTGTATAAACTTTCTCCTTGACTCCCTATTTTCATAACAGCATACACTTGGAAATGGACCAAATGTCGCTTGTCATTTGAGGAAAAAAGTTGAAAGTTTTGAGGGCATGTGATGGCACAGTCTCTTCCTACATATATGGAATGAGTCTCACTGTATAGGACGGCATTGTTTTAGTACAGGGTTTTTTGCCACTGCCATTTGCTTAGGGTAGCTTTGCACGTACTGTATCGCTGCGTATTTATCACTGCGTTTTTGGTGCAATTTTTACTTGTGAGTTTTGATTTTCACATGAAAATCATGTGAAAATCAAAACTCGCATGTAAAAATCGCACCAAAAACGCAGCGTTAAATACGCAGCAATACGGTACGTGTGAAGGCACCCTTAAAGTGTACCTGTAGTTTGGGAAAACTTTTAAAATGTCAGAGACGTGTGAAAATTTTTGATCAGTCCACGTCTGAGTGTTCAGACCCGTATTGATCGGGGGAACAAGCATTAGAGGACCATGTTACAAAGCACACTCTCCCCACTCTTTATAAGGGCCAGTTCACACGGAGCAAAAGCGGCGGATCCTGCCTGCCTCAGTGTGTCAATGGGAGGGCTCACACGCCTCCACTTCTGTCGCTGTCCACTCAGAGAATTGACAGGTCAGTTCTTTGAATGGAGAGCAACGGAAGCGGAGGTGCGCACGCCCTCCCATAGACACTGTGGGACACTAAGGGTGGTATTACACGGAACGATTATCGTTCGAAAAATCGTTCGGATTTGAACGATAATTTCGTGTAATAGCAGGCAACGATTAAACGACCAACGAGAAATCGTTGATCGTTTATTAGGATCCGGACCTATTTTTATCGTTTGATCGTTTGCTCATCGTTCGCACATCGTTCGGTGGAATAAGAATTCACAGCTGAAACGTACGCAATAGCGACGATTAAACGACCGCAAGAACGATCATAAATAACGATCATCGTTTCGTGTACTTGGGCGAATGATTTCGGGTCGTTTGCCTTAGCGGTCGTTTAAGATCGTTAATCGTTAGTTGTCGGAAAATTGCTTTGTGTAATAGTACCCTTAGGCATGCAGGATTACCGCCATATTTGCGCTGTGTGAACTCACTCTAAGAAAAAAAAAAAGTTGGGCTCCATAGACCTACATTAGCCCCACCTTTTTTTTTCTTTTTTTTTTTTCTTTCTAACACAGAGCCGGAGTACACTGCAGCTCTATCTCGTGACCGATACAGGTCTGAAAACTCAGACCCGAACCGATCAAAACTTTTGACGTTTCTCTAATGCTGCATTTACATGGAGCGATAATTTGCCCAATCAATCGTTTAACGATTATGAAGCAACGATTTGGTTTTTAGACAAATAAATCGTTAGAAAATTTGTGAGAAAAATTGCTGTTGCGATCGTTTTAAGATCGCTTAAGCCTACCTCACACATGAGGTAAATCGGTGAAAGACTGTTTACACGAAGCAATTTGCAAATTTTTAGCGAACGACCAATGACTATTTAATAACATGTTGAAAGATCAAAATGATCGATTTCTCGCTTGTCACTTGACCGTTCGCTGGTTTTACACAAACCGATTATCGCTCAAATGCCATCGTTATCACGAAAATTAGAATGATAGTAGTTTTGTGTAAACGCAGCATATGACATGATACTTTAAATCTGTAGATTGTATTTTTGCATATATTAAAATCATTACTTCGTGAGCGTAATACAGTGTTTTTAGTAAATTTTGTGTGTCCTGGTTTGACCCTGGTGTCCCAATCTAAGAGTATAGGCTGTGACACTCCGTTCAGCAACCTCAGACAAACTAGCAAAGGAGTTTTCTGGGCAGATTCCAAAGCTTTTGTAAGTTTTGACGTTCATGTCTTGTAAGAGATCGAAAAACTGATGGCAAGTTAAAATCTCACTGAGAGATCTGGTGTGATTTCCCTTCTAAACTTAGTGTCACACACTCGTATTACAGTGGTATATTATGGCAACAACACAAGAACAAATCGCCCCAACCAAACGCCAATTGCTGACTTGCTGAGTGGGCCGCCCATATAGCACACACGAGTGTCATGTCAGGTTAGATGGAGACCTGTCTTGTGGATTGGTCTGGTTTGACTTTGAATTTTGGTTACGTATAATCGCACACAATTTCTTTTTTGGATTGTAAATGGATTGTAAATATTTTTTTTATATTACCATTTATTTTTTTTTAAGTTGTAAAGGACAACACTTAGGGGGGGGCATATGCAGGGCATGCTGAAACCATGTAGTATACCTTTTATATGTCACCATCTCCTGGCTACAGTGTTTTTGAGTAAAAACAAATGCTGAAAAAACTTAGTTTTTAAAAAATACATAATAATTGTGACTTTGGTTAGTTGTATTCTTCTTTTACTTATGTAACACTATTGCTGTTAGTAGTTATATTATGGGTGCAGGTATGAGCCAAGAGCACAGTGGGGGGCCCTGAATGTATATTGGTGGATAAGTTCATTCCTTTTAAGGGTATGTGCACACTACGGAATCTGCACAGATAACTTCCAGTGGATTCCGCTGCTCGCCTCCAATTCTTTGGGCGCCGGACATAGAATGGAGCCTATGGGACTAACAGAACTTTAAGCGGGAATGCCGAGGAATCTGCTGGAAGTTATCCATGCTGATTGTGTATTGTGCACATACCCTGAGTCAGTTTTTTGTTTTTCCAACCTGTGATTCTCCAGCTGTTGTTAAAGTACAACTCCCAGAAGGCTGTCAGGGCATGCTGTGAGTTGTAGTTATGCAACAGCTGGGGGGCCACAGGTTGGGTATCATTTCTCAATAACGGCCTTATACCTTATTGCTGGACCTGTCAACAAATCACATCTAGCTGGTTACCAGAATATTGTGTTGACCATTTTCATTTCTTTTGACAAACTCTACTTTGGTACC